>NW_026937804.1:0-337500 GCF_032062105.1 Saccostrea cuccullata | reverse complement strand
TGTAAAGTTAATTCTTTGGAATTCGAGGTGACTTTCTTTAAATAATTTAGAATAAAATTAAATTAAAAGCTTTGTTTTTTTTTTTAAATATATCTTCTTATCAAATATTCATCCTTTTGACATTTAGAAAAATATAATACATATTACATAAGATTTTATGCACTAAGTTGATAGCACATGAATTTGATACTATGGTACTTGTATGTCTATTGTTGTTACAGGCAAAGATATTCTACAAATCATCAAATAATGAAATAGAGCATTACTAGAAAGAAAAGTATAGATTATTATTATTTTAACTACTCGGGGAGTATATATTTATTATATATAAATAGCTGAGCATTCCTTTAGAATCACACGTATTTAACACAAATCCTGAATTTATCGTTTAATAGAACTTCTAACTAATCACTGAGTGTACCATATCGCCGCTGCTAATAAACTGGGCAAATCCAGAGTACTTAGTGCTTTTTAAGAGTAATTAGTTAACTTAGGATGAGTGGAGGAGACGGGGCCCTCACATATCGTGGGTTCGTGTGTAGTGTCCGAGATAACTAAAACAACGCGGACGACTTAATTACAAAATGGAATTCACAAGACTAAAAAGGGTCCATTTCCGTCAATTCCAAACCTCAGAACTAATATACGTCCACCCATTGTGAGTTTATAAAAATATGACAAATAACAGACATTTTGTTGGACGGAAACTCATTTGGCACGGACGAGCAGGGCGCTGATACAAGTGCTTAGAATGTCGAGGATTATGCACGTTTCGCAGGAACCAAAGATTTTATCTTATCCAGCATCTAAACAGAGTTATAACATTTTGTTTCGGATAATAATTACTTCGATTTGATGGAGGCGCGCTCAGGTGTTGAGATCTGCACCATTATTTTACCTGGCATTATTGACGTTCGCCGCGACTCCGTCATTGAGATCTTGGTGATTCGTTCGCCATGGTAAACACAATTTATTTGCAATGTCTATTTGTTAAAGCGCTTAATTTTTTATCATCCACTCTCAATTAATGCGATTGAAATGAACAAGAAAGCTTGATAATGTCATTAAAGTTTTGTTGTAAACTCGTGTCTTTAATTCCTGATTTTTTAATGTGGATAGACAATTACATTCCATTTTTCTTTAAAGAACATTCCTATGTCTTTGTTGGTCTGTTTTTCTCTCTTATAAATTCTTATATCAATAGGCTACATGTATAGGGGTGTCCCGATATTTATTATCTATAGATTAATTACATTTTCCGACACATATATTTGTTAAATATCTTCAAACACTTGCTCTTGATGAAGAGTAAATGCAGCTTATATTCTTATACACCGGTGGAGACCGGTCCTTCGGATGAGACCATATAAACCGAGGTCCCATGTCGCAGTAGGTGCTGGCACGAAAAAGATCCCTCCCTGCTCAATGGTTCAAAGTGCCGAGTACTGGACAAAATCGGTGCAGCTCTCCACCGGCAAGTCTCCATATGTGTGAGTGAACAAATCTAACCATACATTCCAGTTATTTATTCTTTTATTTTCTAATCAATGTTTAAAGTCACAGAAATCATAGCCAAAGACACAGGCACCTTATTTCTTTCTTTTTTTTTAAATAAAAAAATATACCCCCAAACTAATTAGAAAATTAAGTAAAATAGGTCTAGGGGTATATTCTTTTATCAAAAGAAAAAAGTAATCAGGTGCCTGTGGCCAAAGAGTTTACAGAAATGCTCAGAATTTTTTTGAAATAATGTTTTGTAACAAATGTTACAATAATGAATAATGAGGATGGACAAATTGACGATAAGACTGTATAGTTCTGTTTACTTAGAATAACCTGATTTTTACATTTTCTAAATCTGCAGAAAAAAAATAAATAAAAATAAAATCATAGTGTTTTTTTATGAATCTTCATGAACTGATGTTACGTATATCATCTTCGCGGATTGTATGCCATAGTTCTATCATCTAAAATGTTCATCAAAATTATTTCTCCTAAGTAATTCGTTTCATGTTGTAGAACTGCTTTAAATATTTAAACCCGTGCCACCATTCGATTCTTTTCTACATAATTTATTTGCCGGCTGAATGTTACTCCCATAGTCACGTGGTATACATATGTACATTAAAAGTAAAAGGATTATTCGATAATAACTAATACATGTATTTTGCATTCATGCAAATTGGTTGAGTCTGATTCTTCGAGGACCACAACGTCTTGTTAAAAACACACAATAGTCTTGCGATTGCTGAAAACAGGCCTTCTAGCTAGATATCAAGAACGTAGTGACAGTCAACAGTCGTTGACGACGGGCAATATTTAGAAAATGTTGACTGCGCAGAATCTGTGTGCGCAGTTCACAGTTAAAATACTGTTATGCCTAGGCTGACAATGGCATGAATGGTTCAAGGGGTGGGGTGGGATGAAAATTTCAATGTTTCCCTCAAAGACATATGTATTTGCATATATTTGTTATAGATAAAACGGTAATACTAGTACTTTGATTTTCTTCTTTAATTGAATAAAATTGTGTATTTTTCATACCACACAAAAATTTATTGAATAAATAAATAAATAAATGAAATTTAAAACAATGAATAAATAAACCATCGTAAAATTACAGCCTGTGTGCTTTTAATCTTCAATTCAAAGTTCCAATGGCTCTCTAAATCTGAATCAATTCTGCTAGCTTCCCCATTTAGCAGAACTGATTTGTCTTAGCTTAAATATTTCAATTTTAGAAGGGTCGGATTTGGACAACACGTGTTGGGGCGTTGTTAGGGTAACGGAGATTTGCAATAAATCCCAGGATCAATGACAGCGTCGATATTTAGCGCCATAAAGGTTTATTTATCATATGGCAGGACGGACCGGCCAATCACCGTAATCACTCTGATATCGTCAAAATACTCCCTGATTAGGCCGGCATTTTATCCATATTTACTCTGTAAATATACGCTAAATCAAGCACATGTTTTTATTTATGCGTATTATTTGCGAATCACAGCGACAATATACAAGCGGTGTTATAGTACATTGACCTAATATAGTTGTTTAAATGTTCATTTTTAGAGAATTTTTGCTGAGGATTAAAATCTGAGTTACTTTTTATTATATTGGTTATCTTTTTTTTGCGTATCAATTAATTTTTGTTCTAAATTGGATCACACGGTCATTTTAGGAAATGTGTCACCTTAATCAATTAAGCTTTTTCTGTCAGGGCTTAAGATTCTGACGTACACAGCCAGGAGTAGTTCACAGAGCCTTTTGAGGTATAATTTGTCCCAGGACGTGTGGACTACAGAGAAGTCGTGAACATGCTCCAATCTGTCTGCTGCTTGACGACAGATTCACGACATCCGTAAATAGTTCCTTGGCATGCGCTGTCACGCGCCTGATGCCAACACCAGTCACCTCTAGAAAATACCATCAGGCGGGACTATTCTCCTCCGACAACATGCCTGCAATTTTTACAGAATTCATTTCATTTTAGCATAATGTAATTTCATTTTAGTGGCGATTCGTTTTCATGCCTCACGCATTGGTTTCCGGTTTGATATCGTTCTTTATACAATGTAGTGTAATTTTTGAATTAAAAAAACTCTATGCAGGAAAGCTATGAAACTTTTATATATATACTTTATTCCGATTATTGTATTGGGGGAGAGGGTTAGCTTTGTAAACCAAGCTGAACTTGAGAAAACTTAAGTACTATGTCTCTTTTCTCTCTCTCTCTCTCTGAAGGACAAAAAGAAAAAGATTCCGGAACATTCATGAGTGGGATGGCCGTGAATCTAAAATATTACAAGGCACCAGTCATGTTTAATTATTAATCATTAAAATTAATATTCACTTAATTATTCATTGATAATAATGGATTCAAAATAAATTCTGTATACCTTTGTAAGATGGATAAGAAAAAATTACATGGCACCAATTATGTTGCATTATAAGAAAAAATGTAAAAATTATTCACAAATATCAATATTTTTTGTACTTCTGAAAAGTCAAGAGCATTTTCATTTTAGCTATACCTAGGTCTTTTTTTTCTTACAGGGAAAATCTATATTAAGACAGTAAGAACTGAACGGAACATTTGTAACTGGCATTTAACTCTATTCATCAAATTCTCTCTGATGTTTTTGTAATCTATATAACTTAAAATATCAAATATTATACAATCCGTTCGATTATTTCATCGTTCCTTTTTTTGGAGCGGGTGCACTAATCAGTTAGAAAGGCTGACCAGAGTTCCGAATAAAATTTATCACCATGTTCATAGAAAAAAAACCCGCTAATCAAGCTTTTTTTTTTTATTTCTAAAAATACATTTTAAAAATTATTATAAACGAGTAAACCAACTTCAATGAAGGGTGAAAATCGAGCTATTCAGAGAGTGTCAGGGCCATTTTTATTCTCGAACCAAAAATTTAGAATAAAAGATTAACACCTGTTAATATGAATATGGGCTAATTGTTAAAAATATCAACAGGTTCAACAAAAGAATATAAGTGAAGGAATTGTATTTATGGCATTGAAAAGCACCACACCACGGTGGAGAATAGTGGATGTATAAAGGCGAAAACCGACACGGGAGAAGGGTGTATTGAACGGAAAACACGTGCAGCAACTCGGTAATTAAAGAATTTGGATTTAGATAAAAGTGTGTGTGACATCTAAAAACATTAAACAGCTTTCTGAAGTATTCCCATTGACAAAATTAAGTGATATTTGATACATGTAGTATTTGAAGTGTTTCTTGTATTTAGCTGTCACAGAATGGCTGACTCAGAATAGTGGATTTATAACTTATAAAATTGTAAGAAACACCTCATTATATCGCCATCTGGTAAAGGCCACGTAAGAAATCAGTGTTAAGCATCCAAATGATTATAACAATGATCATATTAGATACATTATTATTTTCTGGTGGATATTTTTGAAAGTTTTATTTTCATTTATTTTAACAACAATAAACAAATGTCAGGAAAACATGAAATTGATACAACTGTATATAATAATTAGATTTTACTTAATGTAAAAGTTTCAAAATAAGCAGGAATTTAAACATGCCCCTCTTTTCTGTTAGTTTTCATTACAATTTTCAAAAAAAAAATTCTTACCCTCTTTCATCACTATTCTTAATAAATTTTAATTAACAGTCAATTGTCTCGATATGTAATTTTTTTGCTGTAACAATTTTTATTTATTTTTTTCACAATAAGAATGACAATTGATCCATTTTGTGAAATCCAGTGAACAATCTTGGTTGTTAGAAAGATCAAACAAAAAAGGCGCTAAAGATTTCCCATAATCGATATCAAAACATTTATAAACAGTCCTTTATCCCAGCCAAAACAGTTGTTTTATTTGCTATTATCATATCCACAATAGAAAGGTTAAATCTTTGATGTTATTAAATGGTTTTTGGGTTTAAAACTATACCTGTGTTGTTGAACCAATAACACGTAAGATATTATTCTTTCGTTTAACTTCTTAGATAGAAAATTGTGAAAACGGTGCTATGTTTTCAGATATTAGAGGGATATTTTTCTACTAAAGATTCACTTGTAATAATATATTATTGTAAAATTTTGTAAAGTATGTTGTACTTTTTTATATATGGGAGAGGACTACCTCAGTTCAAGATATGATACAATTCTAAAATCTGACATGTTTGGAGAGAGAGAGAGAGAGTGGATATTCCAAAAAATTAATCATTTTCGAATAAAATTGATAATTCGTTTTAATTAAAAGTAAACACAAGTCTTGTGGTCAGTATGACCTACTTCGTTATACAGACTTTATTAGCAAGGGGAACTAAAACAAATATCAGTAATTTGGACCGACAATGTCAAAATCGAATGCATTTATCTCTAGTAGAAAATATCGGTAGTAATTTGGTACCGAAATTCACCGACGTCCAGTTCTTACAAGCTCATTATATTTTGCAAGAATGTGTCAATATTTGCCAGGAAAACAAACAGTTCGTACAAATTGGTATGAATAAGAAGAAAAGTAAATGACCAATGCCCGTATTACAAAGCTGGCCATCACAAAAGTCTTTGATTATCAATTAGGCACAGAATTTTGACGCCTTGGGCATTCATAAAATGTTTGCATAAAATTCCAGGTAATTAACAAAAATATACACATTTTAACATGGTTTTGTTAGATTTTTAGAAGGTTTAACTTTTCTCACGCAAAACATTATTGTACACTTTATAAACTTGGTGTCGACAAGGGGGTCAAAAATTGAAATGTAACCTTTAAACATTATTTAGAGATTCGGGTATGTTTCTCACTGAAATCTAACGGCTCTTGTAGAGACCGAATTTACTCCGTGTCTGAAAAAATTACAAAATAAAACAACTAGAGAAATCACAAACATTAGGAGGGTAGATTTTTTTTTCTCTAGATTAAGAATCGGTATATAATAAATAAAAAATGGTACCTAGCATTAAACTAAATTTTGATATATATTTTTAAAAATATTTATTTTTGAGAACAGTATAAATATACTGAAAATAAAAATCTAGTATCTGGATTGAATTAAAGAATATAGTATTTACTATAAATTTGATAGATAAATAAATAAGACAGAAACAATATTAACAATAATTTGATAAATAAATAAAAGAAAGGCAATTTTACTATAATTTGATAGATAAATAAATAAAATAGATACAGTTTAGTGAATGAATGTGAAGGATGATAAATAGGACTTTTTATTTACAAGAAGTAAATAGTCAAAGTAAAGAGTAAACAGCGCGGCAAATATGAGCACACTGATAAATCTGAAATTATATTTGAGTAAGATGTTGTAGAATTTGATGGCAAATGCTTGTATCTGTAGAAATATACACAAACGCGCGCCAAACTGTGTATACTTCACAGCACTCCCCGGCAATATTCAAATATGAAGTTGTTTAAGTTTATTTAATGGTTAAACTTGATACTAAATTGCCAGTTTCTGTGTATTGAAATGTAAATTTGCTCTGTTCATTATGCTACTACTTTGTGTATGCATATGCAGCAAGTGCTGTTTAAATGAAACACATCATAAATCTCTCTAACCGGGCCCAAACAAATACTGAACATGTGTGAATTTAAAACTTCACATGTTTAATTAGTTTGGTAAGTATATTTAGCTCATGATACCATAATATTTATACTTTAAATTCTCTTATGGTTTACTAGAAGATTGAATTAACATGTAGATTTTTTTTAAATTGAGTAATTTACATGTGTATTTCAATGGGCCTGGTTATTTTAATCTCGGTGATTAGAAAGCAAAGATAAATAAACATTACCTTAGTACTTGTACGAATGCTCCTTTCTCGATGTCAGTTTTTTCATGCATCTGTAGTAACGAAGATTTGTTTGTATAAATCACCGATTTGAATTCTGTCTAAGGCTGGATTTGTGTACAATTTCGAGGTACAGTGTAGATGGTTTAGGTACAAAACCCCTTTTATCATTCGGTACATCTTTGAGATATTATATTAATTAATAACTCGACTCAAATTTACATTGCTTGAAAATAAATTCTTAATGTCTATGTGTGTATTTTTTCTCTCTAGTTTCCAAGTGGAAAAACACTTTCCTTGCTCCGTTGTACGTTACCCTCCTTGAATTCTTAATTCTTTTTTTTTTTAAATGATTGACAATTTAAATTATTAATATTTAAGTCAAATACTTTGAGTAAGATCAATTCAATTATGTATTTCCTTATTGCTTTTATAAATGAGAAAATATACTCATTTAAAAAAATCTTACACATTTATGATGAATCAGGAAAGAATATTTAAGATCTATGGCGTCGTTGTGAATAACATTTGAAAGTCATCCAGTTATGAAAAAAATAAAAATGCATTTTTAGAGGCTTTAACCACTTGGCAAGAGCTTATGTTTTTGCATTCTGAGATTCTTTTCCTCGAAATGATTCTGCTCTGTTTGATTTTCACTTTATTAAACTCAAACACATATTAGAATCGAAAATGGTCATTTATTAGCAAAATGACTATCAACTTTTTCATATACACAATATATGTACAATATGAAAAAATAAAAACAAAACATGTCCGTGAAAGTCGTATTTTTTAGATACACCATGTTAATAAATAATAAATCCTGTCTATAGCACATCACATTAAAAAAATTGAAAAGGAAAGTTAGGCATCCCGTAGAAATTAATTCTATTGTCTAAGGTGAGTACAAAAAAAAATCTATTTCGGTCCAACGATATTTTGTAAAACACGTCCATATTCACGCGTATATACACAACATGATAGAGAAACTAAACTCTGTTTGGCGTAAAGTGGTCAAAAAGTGTAAAAGTTTAAAAAAAACAAACAAACTAAAAAAAAAAAAAACAAAATGAGAAGATGATTAGAAAGGTTTTTATTTTCGTGAAAAATATGGCATATTTACAAGTGTGATAAAAATTGTCGATTAATGCATAATTCATCAATATAAATAAAGAAAAAAGAAATGATAAATATTTCAATCACTAATCAGTCTGTAAATAAATAAAATTTTCTTCAAAGTTATTATCTAACAAAATGTCGGGAGGTCAACATTACCGCTACATTGCCAAAAATTTCAACTCATTACCGCTACATTTTTTCAGATTTTCGACCGATCATTACCGCTACATTTTTCTGGCCAAAAACAACTCATTACCGCTACATATTGAATCAGCCCAAAACAACTCATTACCGCTACATATTGATTTAGCCAGGTATGGTTCAGTGTATGAGTTCTTTAATCAACAGAATTCATGATCACTCAATATCTAATCAGAATGAATATATTTATATAAATATGTTTGCAGTCAAAATTTAATTATTTAGCGTCATCTAAACATTATGGTCACAACTGAGAAGTTTGATACAAATCGAGGGAATGCTGGCTTACTTATCGATGGTTATAAATTTAGAAAACAACAATATGTCAAGCAAATGGCTTTCAAGGTTTTAGCGATAGTGTAAAAAACATTTGACTAAACATTGAATTTTATGTATGAACAGTGCTTGATTTTAATTATTTTGTGTTCTATGAAATAAAATTGATTTTAATAAAAATAAAAAATATCCTGCTCAAAGTCCTACTTTCACTTCCCCGTGGTGAGCAGGGGAAACGGGTCTTATGCATTTATAGGTTGTACTGTACACGCATATGTGGCTGGCTAACGAAAGAGCAATGTAGTGGTAATGTATACTTTTTTATGTAGCGGAAATGTAAGGTTTTTTGTAGCGGTAATGACTATGTAGCGGTAATGAAAATTTTGAAATGTAGCGGTAATGATACGCACCCAAAATGTCTATTTCTTTCTTATAACATACTCAACACTTGATAGATATTTAATGATCCTGTAAATTCTGGGGATGGACCCCTTTACTACCCTGCAATCAGGACGTTGTTTGTTAGTTTTATGGTATATTGTCTGAGTATCTATGATCTGAGATTTTTTTAAAAATATATTTTACATGAACTTATCTTTTATTGTTACAAAGTATGTATATACATGTATATAAGTGCGTTTATTTTTGTTTTGTTTTAAAATATTAATTGTTCTTTTGTGTATTTGCAGGATCAACTATGAATTATCGTACTCCTAAAATATTCGAAAAAATGCTAGATTTAATAATAAATTCATTAAATCTTGTATACATAATTGTGTTGTTTTCTTTGTTGAAAGGGGGAGGGGCTAAGAAGAAGTATGATGTTGACTTGTATATGATGAATAAGTAAGGACAGTTCGATGAAACATATTGAGATAATGAACAGTATTAAAGATCAAAAGTGCATAATACAATTTAAAATAGGAGCAGAGCAAACATGGACCTCCAAAACATCAGAGGTGGAATCAGGTGCCATGGAGGAGTGAGCATCTCCTGCCGACCGGTTGATTAAATTTTAATTATTAAAATCATTTTAGTAAACATTTTCATTAATTTGAAAGAGCAATGTTTATTAAGAAATCCTGGATTTTTCTCTAAGAATAAATTCTTCTCAACTTTTTGTATGTATTTAAAAATATAATAAAATGTTCACAAATTCAGTAAGACATGCCAAAATATATTTATGAAATAAATTAAATTGCCTTTATTTATGAATATTTTTTCTTGCATAAAAAAGTACTACAAATGAGGTTTATCTCATAATTTTAAAATGAGATAAATAAAGAAATATTTCTATACATATTTTTATTGTACTCACTATATTTAAGTAACATTTTCGGATATTGACATGCCTATATGGCAAAGAAAATTTATAGAGTGAAAATTGTAGTTTGTTTAGAAAAAAAAATACTATTTAAAAAAAAACACTCCCTTATTTTGTTTTAATTTAGTTTAGAAATCCCTTCAGACTGTGTTTATGTGAGTTGAATAAATTATCTGCATTTGATTTAAAAAGGAGAATATGTATTTCCAAAGCTGTAGTTCTAAACAATACATTGTCTGTGCTAGAATTTACACTATGGACATCGGTGAAGGTTTTAAGCCAAGTTATACAATTGTATGATGGAGAAAATAATTGTTTCCCTTTTTTAAATCCTTAAAGTTTTCATTTCTCTGCAATATTTTAGTTGGGCGTAAAATCTTGATGAAATTGAATTGAGGTAATATATATACATGCAGTGCCAAAACAATTCATTTGTATCAGCAATGTTAACGTACGAAAGAGTCTCGCCAATTTGTAATATCAGTGTCGCGGTGGAGGACATTCGCTGTGATAACTTCCGCCTCATTACGACCACTGAAAAAGTAGTTCACTCAAGGGTTTTTGGTTCAAGGGTAATAATTTCCGCCATGCACATATTGAATCAAAGTCGAAGAAACTCCACTGCAAGGGGTAATGAGCTGATCGCTGTTACTACGTTTAACATGTGGTAGCTTTCTGTCGCCTATGGTCAGCGATTTGTCAAAATTGAAAGCGTGCACTTATTTTATTGGATATGAGATTGGAAATACATGAACACAATACACAATGTTCCAAGTCACTTTCACTCGGATTCATTGTAATTGTTTTTTATTCATTTCACATATTGTGTTGATGAACCTGCGGCTATTTATTGACTTCAGCATTCAATTTCACCATAATTTGGATGCATAATTTACGAGGAATTTCAAAAGAAATCTATTCGACAGATCACACTCGCACCTGTTTGGTCTGACGGGGAGACCACGCCCACAGTAACTATTTTGTATTTCTCCAATAAATTTCATCTTTATTAATGTATAAGATCAAACGGTAGACCATATCTGGTGTAATATATGAGAATACCTAGTTATAGTTTCTCGTCTTTTTCGATAACGAAATTATACTCGATTAATTTTAGAAACTGAGCTCGCTCACCTGCTAATTCGGATGATATGGTTGAAGTTTCATCTCGTTTCTCCTATGAATTAATCCTGAAAATTTCAATTAGATTATCTTTTATTTTAATTCGTGGGATTTACAACAAAGTGTTCACAAGTGAAGACTTGATAATTAACAGAATTATTTTCTGTGACAATACGATACGGACAATAAAAAGAGTTATATAAAGATTCGATTTTAAGATAATGCAAAAGAATGACAATGAAACAAATTCAATTCTATTTCTAAAGCATTTAATTTTGAGGATTAATTCAATTTCTTTATTGCAGAAGACATACGTCTTGTAGCACCATCACAATGTAAAACAAAAGAAAGAACCGAAGAATGTCTTTTAATATACAGTATATGCTCTTTATTTACAATGTCCACAAAAAAGAATAAAAATAAATAATTTAAAATAAAGAATCTAATACTAAGATCCAGCTTCTTAAAGGTTTTTAAGGAATCGGTGCTTCTTTTATGGAATCGGTGCTTCTGTTATCTTTATTTATGATTTTTTTACTTAAAGGACAAATGCAGTAGGCTAAGCTTGTATGTTTAGGAACAGAGTAAAATATGCTTTCATTACTTCTGTTTTTGAGAAGTTTCATGTTATCTTAAAATAATTTTAAATCAGATCTAGAACTAAAACTTACTTTTCATCAGAACACCACAATCTCTGAGATTTCAAAAGTGTATTGCATATTAAAACAGAAAATTGAAAGGCAGTAAAATATGAATAAGAGTTGGGCTAAGTACATGTACATTGTTTTTTTTTTATTTTTAACACGGCCATCTTTAACTTCATCTTTACATGTGTTATTATCAAGTATCTCTCTCCTGACTGACTGGCTAAACTTGGCCAAAGCCAAATTCTTTTTCATTTTTAAATCTCCAAGGAAAGGTATTTTTTTACTCTTTACGGAATTTTCTCATCTGGTCAACAATATACAACGATATACGAATATATCAATAATATAATAATAAATAAAATTATATACTAATATAACGTTTTGTCTACATCAAAGACCGTCAATATACTTTTACTAGCTATGATAACTTATATATCAATATAAAAATAAGTATCAACAGTTGGTAATATAAAGTTTATTACTGCAATAATTTAACAATACAGTACGAAGAAGAAAAATTACAGTGCATATCAAGGGATCAGTAATGCTACAAAGGAACATATGAAATTGAAAAACCTTAATACATGTACAATGCATGTTCTCGAAGGATAACGTTTTTGAAAATTGTTAGCTAATTTATTGTGCTTCCAGGCCCCAAGACCATAAACTGAGAACAGACTTAAGTCAACATTTAGAATTTTAATATCTTAAGTTTTATTTAAAGTTTTAGCATAAAAATTTGTAATTGTGCAGAAAACTTCAATTCAAACATATGATGAAAATATAATTTATTATCCAAATTATTTCTCGAGTTATAACAATTTGAAATTTTGACTTAAGTCTGTTCTCAGTCTGATCATCACTCTTCATACATGTAGAACACTCGGCATTTATAACTAATGTTTAAGAAATCTTATTACGAAATAAGCAGCATCTCCATCAGTAAACACTTTATACTTTACTAAGTCCGAAATATTTGACGTTTTCCAGGGTTTTTTTTTCGATTTTGATATTTTACTTGTCAAGAAAAACATCAGAACTGACTCCATTATGAAAACTAGAAATTAGGCTGTCTCCAACCAGAGTTGATTTTCGATACATGCGAACCGAACTAAATATGCCGAAATCAGAATTTATTAATAGCACAATTCTTCTAGTACTCACCAATTAGATCTATCAATTAAAAGACAATTTCACTCCACATTTCGATACAAACTAGACTTGCAAGATGTTTAGAAAATAAATGCACGAAATGAAAACACACGCTCCACAGTCTGATAAAATTTTTTCATCGGATTGTATATTTTATAAATGAACCATAAAAACAATGTTGGTAAGTACTAAAGGTATTGTACTATTGATAACTTGTGGCTTTGAAATTGAATTCGGTTCGCAATTTTCTAAAATCAACTCGAGAAATGCCACCTCCAATTGAAGACGGCAAATTCCCAGTTTTCGTGATGGCACCGGTTCTGCATGTCAGACGTTTTCCAGGCACGTAAATCAAAATCGTAAAAAAGTCCGAAAAACGTCAAATTTTTCGAATTAAGTAAACTTTGCATTAAAATCAAATCAAGTGTAAACTGTAAAATGTAAACAGAGAAATATGGTGTCCTTACTAAAGATTAGAAGAAAAAGATGTGCATATTAAACTCTTTTTGCAGGATTTGAATCCCTCAGAGATAGAGGGGTCAATTTTTCAGAGATGTCAAAGAAATAATGTATAATTTAGGAAAGAAGATGGCGAACTCGTGGGTGTACGTCACAATACTTCTGCCTGACGTGACGAGGAGCAATGATTCGCCGATCTAAACACAAGATCTAAACACACAAATGCTAGTACCCCAAAAATGTGCTGGATGTCACGTTACCAAAAATAGACAGGAAGATGGATGAGCCATTAGTAAAATCAATTCCTTGGTTTAACCCGGACAGAATGAAGTACTTGGTTTTATATCGGGTTACAATTTAGGAAGAAATCGGCCTGGGGTACTGCAGAGTTGTCAGGGAAGATGTTTGCTCCCACCCAAGAATAACCCGACTGGAACCATGTCCCGTTTCTTCGTTCGTTTGGAATTGTCACTTCTTTCCGTGTGTGAAACTGAAACTATTTTACATATCTAGGAAGCGCTGTTTCCTTAATAAAGAGAATTAGAATGTCAGTAATTGTATATAGTTCCATTTTCAGTGTCATTCAAAAATCTTTTTTTTTTTTTTTTTTTTTTAGATAATAACAACTTAACAATCTAATATTTCATCAAACTTTATTAAAATGTTTGCAATAAATCTGTGAAATTCTCGATATTCTCATTTTAAATGTCTCACCTCTCACACGGTGTAAGGGTCTATATGTAGAGATTACCTATTCCAAGTTTAATTCTTCTGATGATTGCTTTCCTATTTATTTGACTTCAGTTAGAAGTATTGATGACAACAACCTGTCATCCCTTTTCTTTTACTTCAATGCAAAAAAAAATAAGTAGGTACACTTAAAAAATCATTATTTTTATAGATGTAAACGAATCGACTGGCCAAATATCTCCTGTGGACAAACAAAATTGAGTTCAATCCTACTGAGCACTCTTAATATTCTTCTGAGATCTGGTTTCTGATGGAATATTAAATTAAAGCTAAAGATATTCAATACGCTTATTAAAAAGTATTTTTTTTTAAATCTATACTAGATCTAATTGTAAATTAAATGATCTAGTGTGAGCTCTAAGATAATACTTATACAAATATGTATATATTATTACTTCTGTAGTTTATTTCTATAAATAATAAAAATTATAATTAAAGTGTATTTATTGTTGTGCTTGAATTGTCATCAATCTTGCCGTGTTTTTCGACATTTGAAGGATTTCAATATATGACCAGTTCTTAGCTTACTATATACATATGTACCCTGCAGTGTCGCAGTTCTCAAACAAATCAGACCTCCCCGCATCTTCTTTTAACTTTTCCATGATAAAATTAGCACAGAAAATGACACAATGTTTCTACATGTACACGTTGTGTTCATCATAAATATGCACTTCATAAATGTTTAATGGTACACGTCTGTACGTATAGTGAAGAATACAAATACCTGTTATATCTTTTTATTCTCCGCTCTCTCTCTCTCTCTCTCTCTCTCTCTCTCCGTTATGTTGAAGTATACAGAGTTTTTAATTTTTTTCACAAATTAGAATCTACTTCATTTTATAGATCAAAGAAAAAAGTTCCTTTTTCACAAATAGAAATTATTTATTTTTAAGATGATACTAGATGATATTTAAGTAATTGCAGACTTTAACGCTAATGTATTTTGTGGATAGGTAAAAGATTTATGCACAAAAATATTTTTTAATTTACAGAAAAATTGTTACAGATATTTTTTTTTACAAAACACAACTGAAAGACACAGAGTAAGTAAAAAAAGAAAAACTGGAGCAGATCGAGCGTTTTCTTGTAACTGGAAAGTGTTGAATCTGGTTGTCCTGTATTTTGAAATTTAAAATAAATCAAAGTTTTTAAATAATTAAAATTACTACAAAATTTAGAACCATTCCCAAAAAGGAGAAAAGTCATTTCTCTTTAAATTTTTCTCGACTCTTTTTTTTTTTTTTTTTGTTAAAGACTTTACAATTTATTTCAAGAAATTCCCCAAGTATATCCAAACACACTCAAGCCGACCTGTTTTACAGTTCCCGATACTTACATAAATCTTACACAAATGCTAGAATTTATGACGTACGAATCATGTGGGAACACTATGAGAACACCCTTTTACAAGGAATGGTGGTATCTTGAAACTTGAAAGCGAAAAATCTTCATATTTCATCTCCTGTTATCGAAACACATCAAAGAGAACGAGGATTTCCTTACAAGTATCATAGATTATATTTTCCGTTTTAGGCCGACATATTTACTGCTAGAGAAACCCCTGATTTTGTACAGATTTGGACTGGGGACTTTGTTCTGCCAATCCATCCCGCCATGAAGGGCTTTTTAACAGAGCAGTTAAGACAAAATTAAAACGTACGAACCTTTGGAGAGTCCGGCATTCTACAGTACAAAGCAAAATTTAATATCTAAAGGCCATTGATTTACACCATCTCTTCAACTTCAAATGAAATTGGATGCATGCACAATCTTAAACCGGAGAACAAGGAGAAAGATCCATATCACATTAGCAATTTTTGTATTTTATTCCTCTGAAGGCAAATTGTTCAAAACAGTTATTTACATCCAAGTCTTAAAATAATTCTTCACTATTCCTCCTTCAGTCTTGAAAATTTTATCATGTAAAATAATTTTATAAATGTGACGCCATAAAATCTTTATTTTCACAGATTTGTTTTAAAATCTCTTCTAATATTAAAAAAAAAATTGACCGATTTTGCAAATTATTTTTTGGGTGGACCCGAAAGCCCATTTTCAACATTATATAAAAAAAATTATTTTGATAATTTTATATTTTTAAGGACAGATGATTCAAACATTTTGTTCTTTGGCGGAGACTTAATATCATCTCACAGGTTTAGAAAAGATGATAATTCTTTTTTCTCCTTAGACTGTGAGAATGAAATAGACTTCGAGAATATCAGTTCAGATTTCAATAATATTACACATATGGACAAATCACACTTACTAAAGATTAACAGATAAAAACAAATTCAGAAAACGTTAGCTTGGTGCTTAAAGTATAATGTAAACTGATGAATTTTATGGGGAAAGCAAAATGGTAAAAATGCCTATGTGATTTTTCTGATTTTTTTTTTTTTTATCATTTTGTTTTTCCTCATGAAATTTTCCTGGCATGGTACATTTTTAAAAAGTTTATATTACACATTTAACACCAAATTAACATATTCTGAAAGTTCTTTTCATCTGTAAATCTTTATCGAGTGTGTTTTGTCCATATTTGTAAATATATTGAAGTACCACTAATATTTTCCAAGTCTATTTCATTTTCCAAGTCTTAGGATAAAAATCTTAAAGAATTACTAGTATCCACTTCTCTAAACCTGTGACTTGATATTAAGTCTCCTTAAAAAATTATTTGTTTCATATGTCCTTAAATGCTATAAGATGTTTGTCTTCTACAAATGTGATATTGAAGTAAACAAGTTGTTTAATATGTTTATGATACATCGATTTCTTCTTATATTTTAGATACATGTACACTGTAAAAAATCTTTTACTCAGTAAATTGTTTAATCTATGAAGTTTTCCTCCCGAAGAACAAAGTTTAGAGATAAAAATAATTTTCTAATGAAAACTTATTTTCATAATTATGCTTTACAAATATAGATTTTACTATACATGTATTTCTGTGCCTTTTCCTCACTGAACTAGTTATATATTTTTCCAGTTTCTTTAAGTTTCGATTCGAAAAAAAAAATTGTGTTGTATTTATCTGTTTTTAATTATACATATTTTCAGCACTTTATTTTATTTCTGCTGTGACTTAAAAAAATAATAATGAGTTGAAAATAATATGGATTCCAAAACATTCCCACTTTTTAATTTGTTTTGTTTTTCTTCCTTTCCTGAGTTTGTATAATTTTAGATTTAAATTCAATTGAATTAATAATTCAAATATTTAAATTATATTTGCATAAAATGTTTTCAGTTAAATGTACACATTTTTTTTTAAAATAGTGCTAAAATTTATTCACGCAAAAAGATTAATTTTACACTATGAATATATTTGTGCAAGATTATACAGCTATAGGTTTCAATATTCCATTGGGAATACAGTGAAGCTTAAAGTTGAAGCACCTTATCTCAACAAAAATTACTTAAGAACAGATGATACAAAAAATGGATGCCTCTGGGTTGGTATATATTTTTCAGTCTATATTTGTTTCCAATGATACAAAAAATAAATTTCTAAAATACTAAGAAAATTAATCCTCAGATATTCAAAATTCTACCTCTGGCAACTATCCTTATTATAAATGTAAATTTTTCTCACCTCAAATCTCATTATTGTAAAAACTGTTAATAAAAAATTAAAAACTGCGCGATTAAACCTGTTCATTTTACTCATATAGATATGACTGAAGTTGTATTTTTCAAATGTTTTGATATTTGTTTTAATGTTTTGGTTGTTTCATTTGTCCTCAACCTTTGGATGTAAGATTGTTCATTTTTAAAGTAAAAAAAAAATAGTTGATACACCGATTCTTCATTCATAAAGTATTGCACACGAATATATATAAGTGTATTGTTTATAAGCATTGCTTACATTTACATTTTTCGGAAATATTACTTCATATTTTATTCAATTCAATTCAAAGACATCACCATGTTGGTATACCATCAAAATATTATTTATTATTTCATTACAGGAAGAAATCGAGAATACTTACCGAGGTTTATCTAGATAAGCCAAAATTGATTCGCAACACGAGACTTAGTATTGTCGTAAGAGAAGTTCATTATACATAGACTACAATTTAAGAAACATCCCGAAGGATTCGATTTCAATCAAAGTTAGTAACAAGCTTGTTATATTCTCACACTTTATTGTTCAAAAAAAGGGAAACTGAGGCCAAGTGGTTCGCTCAAGCAAAAAATTCTTTGTTGCTTTTTTGACAAAAACACATCCGGAGAGTAGTTTAGGATATTTGAAACGTTACCTAAAATGGTCACGTGGTTTTCGTAACCCCGCATGACCTTATTCCATTTACCTAAAAAATTGTACCATGACGGACAAAGCGGCAGACTAGAAGGCGCCAACAGACTTTACTTTCTTGGATTAAACTTTTTCAGTTCAATCTATCGGCATCGCTTACAGAACTTCAAGAAGAATCTAAAGCTGTTGGGCACACTCTTCAAAATTCTGATATTTTGACATACGTATTACATCGCTTTTGATTTGTTTTTAGTGAAATTCAAGATGTATACTAAAGGGCTTAGGAAAGTCCGTTTATTCCGAATTAAAGTCCTACAGAACTGAATCAAGTACTTAAAAGTTGTTTTAGGTTTATGGGCGAGGCTTTTGAAAAACTCGTATGACCATTTTAAAGAGTTCGATATTGTCCGTTGCATATACACGCAACAGTTGAAGACTATGCCCTTCAAAAGAAATTAAAAATATATATATTAAAACAACTTCTTTCTTTAAAGGGACACAATCTGCATCTTTCTCCATTCCACCACTTAATGAACATTCAGCATCACCAAACTTACAACTAAAGTAAGGAGGTACAAAAGATTCTTAAAGGGAGAGAAAAAGAGACTGGTCTTTTCATGGAAGATTATTTTCTTCGTTGTTTAAACTGTTTAAACTCGACACTATTTGTTTTATTTTATTATGAAGATTTTTATTTATTACTTTGTTGTTTTTTTTTTATTTCTTACATTATACGAGGATTGTCCTAGAAATGCTAATTTATAAATATTTCATGAACTCCCTAATAAAACTGCTGCATTTATACACAACGCTTTGATTACTGTACCGGGGTATTTTCGCCATTTTGAAAAAAAAATTATGAGGTCCTAAAACTACTAAAAAGCATTAAATTATGTTGAACATCGGTGATGCAATCTTTATTACAAGGCTTTGCATAAACAAAACGTACATCGGTAACAAGTCTATTATTTTAACTGCTCATATGTGAACTACCATATTCCAAAACTCTGTAGAAAGTAAGACAAAGATACATAGGGGGTTCCAGTAAATATTCTACCTAGTCTCTTTTTTAATTCCTCACTAAAATATTAACAGTAGTGAAGGAGAATTTTCAGGAGTATTGTGCAACAATATATTTGAGAAGTGTTATAAATCAGATGTGGATACAGAAAAGTTCCAAGGAACTTTAAGGAAAAAAAAATCGAATCAATTCACAGGATTAATTAGAATTCAGGCTTTTTGACATCATGGACAGCTGCTTTTTTCAATAAAAATGGATCTTGTAAATATACTGAACTTGTCGTTGGCCATTTGCAAATTATTCTGATTGACCCCCAAGTACTCTGAAGTTGATATTAAAAAGATGCTGAGTTTCTGATAGACAACATCTACATGTACAGTATGTAGTTTTCAGAGACATCAGGTCTTACAACGATATGTTAGAAACCACATGGGTACCGATAACGCCCCGTTATTAGTACACCTATTTTTTAATATTCACATGAAGCAGACTTTGTTAAAATACTTCTACATGAGAAGAAGAAATCACTTGCTGTGGCTTCATCTCGACATTTCGATATACATGTACTAGTATCGACGACGTATTATCACATTAAAAATGGTTATATACTTCCATTGATATGTAGATTCGATTATCCCAGTGAGCTTGAAATAAAAGATACAGGTACCATAGAGTCTGACACATCTGTTTCATATTTGAATATTTTATAAGAAGAAGACACTCATGCTAGCCTAAAAACAAAGCTTTATGATAAATGTGATGACTTCAATTTTTCAATTGTCAACTTCTCTTATTTATGTAGCAGTAAACGTTTATCACCGCATATGAGGTTAATGTTTTCAGTTGAATCGAAACTCAAGAGAATGCTGTACGTATAGACAATTTCAAAATGAAGCAAGCTATTGACAATCAATTGAAGAAATAAGGATATCAACAACTATTCGTTTGATGTCATTTCGCAATTTTTTTAAGTCGATACAATGATTTGTCAGCATTATCATTATTTATGCACTGTAAGTATGAAAAACGTCATTCAGCATTTGACTCTATGATAAATTGTATTTGTAAACAAGGTCATTGTATCGACCATAGATCTTTCGAAATGATGATTTAAACGAGACTACTGATGTTCTTGTTTTATCAACTTGCTTGTCAACAATCTACCTCGTTTTAGAAAGTGTTCATACGTAAAGCATGCTCTTGCGTATCGAATCAATAGAGATATATTAACTCCATATGCAGGTGATGAAGGTATATTGAGTGCATAAGTAAAGGATGTTGACGATTGAAAAGTTAAAGTCATTTTTTTATCTTGAGTTTGGTTGTTGGATTACCAATATTACCATTAACGTCTTTCTTAAGTAAAATATCTAAATATGAAACAGATGTGTCAGACTAAGTGGAATCTATTATCTCAAGCTCATCAGGATATATCATATCGACATGAGAATGGAAATTGCCATTGTTAATTGACAATACGTCGTCGATATATCTAAATGTCAGGTTGAATGCCAAAGCAAGTGTTTTCTTCTTTTTACGCATAAGATTTTGGACAAATCTGCCTCATATGAATACAAAATAGGTCTGCTAATAAGGGGGCGCAATTGGTACCTATGGGATTTCCGATAGATTGTTGAAAGACCTGGTCCTCAAAAACAACATATATATTGTCAATCATACACTCAAGCATCTTTTTCATGTCAACTTCAGAGTACTTGTGTGTACAATCAGAATGTTTTTAACAAAATAATTTTGCAAATGACCAATGACAAGGTAAGTAAATTTACGAGTTCCATATTTATTGTAAAAGCAGCTGTTAATGATATCAAAAAGCCTAGACTTTAATTTATCGTGGGGAATGGTTGAGTATAGAGTTGAAAAGTCGTAAGTTTTTAAGCTGTTGGTTTTTTGTAAAATCTTATGATTTCAAATTGTCCAAAAGTTCCCTGGAATTTTAAGTATCCACATCTGATTTACACCACTTCTTGAATATATTGTTCCACAGTACTCTTGAAGTTTCTCTTCACTACTGTAAATAGCTTAGTGAGGAGTAAAGAAATAGGATTGGTTGAACATTTACTGGAACCCGTTAGGTATCTAATTGTTTGTAATGATTTTTTATGAAGTTTCGGAATCCAATATAGATATGGTAGTTCAAATACATTTGGTTCTTTGGGATATTAAAATAAGTAATTTTCTTATATTAAAATATCTTGTGTATTTACATAATTTATCAAAAAAAAAAAAAAAAAAAAAAAAAAACTCTTGTATGTAATTTAAAATAGATCTACATGAAAATAGGATCAGGATTAAACACCAGGCAAAAATGCCTTTAATTATTCTCTCAATTGTTTTTTTTTTTTTCCAATTTATCAACTTTGCTTCTTTTTTATGTGTCTCACAACTTGTAAAGTCTACAGTATTCAAATGGTTTCAAATTACCACATTTAGTTACATGAATGCTACATGTAAATTGCTAATTGCATGTACATTGTTTGTTCATTTGTAAACTTATCAGAATAAAGTCTGTAACATCTGATGTCTTGTCTTCGTAGGTTCTTTTCAGTCTTGTCCTCTATCTTGAGTGTCTTAACCGCTGCATATAGTTTAGGCGACTCAATTCGCTGTGGTAGAGACCAAGGCTCTCGCGCAGGAGCATTTTGGCTCTTCGATCATGAATTTCTGTCAATTTCTGAAAAATTAAATTTGTTCAGTTCTAGTTGATAGTACATGCATCAATTATCACTTGGACCCTTGGTGACTGCGTATCCATTGAAAGTGAGGTAATTTCCTCGCCAGTCCTTTCCCTTGAGCAGGCCTGGGACCTGTTCACATTATAAATTTGGTGGCACCGTGGTGAGCATAGGGATTCTGGTGTGTGGGGGGCCTGCTTCAGGAAGTCTTAGGAAGTCCATTTACGATTTACATGTAGTATGATATTATGATATACCGGTATAGAAGGCAGCGGTTTCTTGTTACTATTGTATGTTGTCATTTGACCCTTTAAATTTAGTATATTTATCCTCATTTCTTATAGGTAAAAGTTTATTATATTTTTTTCTCACAAAAACAGAGCGGAAAATACTCTAGATGCAATAAAACACAAAACAGGGTCCTAAACACATAACTATTTATGACACCCTCGGCTGATGTGACCGAATTTTGGGTGCACTTTGGTGACGTGCGGGGAACCAATAACATCACACTGCGGTTTGTTTCTTGCATAATGAAATTCAATATGGGATAAAGGCCTACAGATTTGTGGTCATTTGAACTGAGAGTACTACCTCTTGAGTCGGGATCGGGGTACTCTTGTTTGTGTTTCTGCTTTGGGCCACCCTTAATTCCACTGACTTCGCCCTCATACACGTTTAAAACAGTTCTACGCATGTGAACTCATGATCAAAGAAATCAGATATTTTTTTAATTATTATTCTATTAAAAAAAATTCAGTCTTTCAATTAATAGTCATACATGTACACTAAATAATACAAAAATTGAGTCTATGTTTTACTTTTTTGCAATTTAGAATTCATCATTGAGCATTTGTATAACATTAAGCTATGTCGGATTCACATCTTGTAAGTTCAGAATTGTTAAATGCATTTGAAAGGATGTTCTGTTACTTTGAAGAAATATTTCCTTATACCTGTAATAAGATGTTGGAAAGATATATAATCTAAACCGTGCACAAAAAAAATCTGTAAAAAGAGATTTTAATATATTAATAATAAAATCACCAATAAGATGATCTAAGGGTTATATTGGATTCCTATTTAGTATAATGTGAAGATCTGATAATATCCTTTATCATTCGAATAAAAGGTATGTGATTTGCTCTCCATTTAGAAATAACACTATAAAGAGGTGTGCTTCCTGATCAGAATTTAATGCACTTAAAAGAAGAGATGTCATGATCATTTATAAATGGTAGTACTGGGTAAAGGTAAAATTCTGTGACTATTTCGAAACAGGACACTCTTAACAGATGGCATTCAGGAAAAACGTATCGTGGGTGTTCAGAAAAAAAAATTCGGACGGGTCAAAAACGAGAAACGAAGATTAACAACAACATTTAAAGAGCATGAAAAGATTTTAATTACTTTTTCATCAAATTTAAAGATCTGGGCCAGAGAACAAAGGTTAGGTCGGCGAGATGCGGTCGGAGTTTCGGGTGGGATCTTCATTGACTGTTTGACGGGATATTATAGTCGGAAGTATGAAGTGGTGTTAACCGTTTTATTAGGTGTCGTAATAGACAAATAGCCCGTGGCCAGCTTTAACACGTTACAGTAGACCACACAACTACCTTGCCCAGCAGGCATGTTCATGAAACTTTCCTAAGATTTGTCCTAAGACTATTCCTAAGATATGACTTAGGAAGAAACTTAGGAACATCCTAAGATCAACTTAGGACATATCATAAGATGTATCTCGACGGTGACTTAGGAACATCTTAAGTTAGGACATCCTAACTTACAATGAACAATTTTTTCTTAAACATTTATCGATAAATGTATATTTTTGGAGACATTTTACGGGAAAGAAATTAATACATGTAACATTAGAAAAGGAAATCCATTTATATTTCCATATGACCTCAGTATATTTTAATGTTTGCATTTTTTTTGTTGATATTATAAAATATTTAATACCGCTTGTAAATCGTATTGTAACAAACAAATTGTAATTAAGATTGATAGTTTAAAAAATAATAACCTCTGAGTGATCTACCTTGATGATGATTATGTTATGAAGTTTTATAAAAGTTTACTTAATTTTTTTGATAAATAAGCTGATTGAAAGTAAAATGAATTTTGTAGGACACTAAAAAAGTATTCAATCAGGGAAAACACTAGTTTAAAGCCAACATTTTATTCTTGAATTATAAAACTCTCAACAGTTTAAATATTTGAATGACAATTTTTTTTAAAATTTTGTATGTTCTCTCAACCGGTTAATTAAAAAATTAGAACATGTCGATAGCTTCGTTGTCTCATAATAGGGGGTGGATGGCTGGCCCCTCCTTATTTTATTCACAAGTTTATTGGTATTAATCTATGATGGAAGTTTTGATAAATGACGAATATGTATATCGCAAAAAAGTCATGTTAGAATGATCATAAGTTGTACTGTATCTGTATCTATAGACCAATCATTAGCATATGAAAGAGGGGGTATTTGTTTATATATTCGCACAATGTATTATGACATTTTAAACATAAGAAGGGGTGGGGTGGCGGTCATAATACAACGTTTGTGATGAATGTCTTTGACAGTCACATAACAATGGTCATGAAAGGGGGGGGGGGCGAGAAAAAATTTAACTGACGTGAGAAAACTAGACAATAAAAAAAGGGAAAGAATATTGTCCAAACTCGAAAATCCTATTTTGGAGAGAGAGAGAGAGAGAGAGAGAGAGGGCGGGGTCTAGGTTTCAACTTCTTTCATAGTCTTTTTTTCATTCCAACATTACCCTCATTTAAATAACCTTATTTGTCTTCAATTACTTTGTATTTGATATGCAATGGGCAGATCGACCGATAATAAAAGCCCCCCCCCCCCCCCCCCCCACACTTCGTCGCCCGAGGAGCGTTGTATTATATTTCTCTAACCAATACCGAAAATATTCATTATAATAATATCCAAAATTTGTATTAGGTAATATCCGGAACAGCACATGCGAAATTTATAGCATATATGAAAAGAGGCCTATTGGTAACACTTCTTGTTTAATTATTTGTGTAAATCATCAGCTCATACACGGACTGCTGAGAAACAAGAAATTACCGCTGATACTTGCAATGTCCAAAATCAAAAGCATCTATGGAAAGCCATAGGGGACCCCCATGTCATGTTCTATATATTTCATTGAAAAACGATCTTGACCTGGTCATGTTATCAATCCTGACCATGTCAAGATTTAAACATGACCAAGTCAGGATTTTTACCATCTTGACCTGGTCAGGATTGATAACATGACCATCCTATCCTGACCAAGTCATGTTTCAATGTTGACCAAGTCAAGATTGGTAACATGGCCATCTTATCCTGACCAAGTCAGGATTTACAACATGGCCATCCTATCTTGGCCAGGTCATGATTCAATCTTGACCAAGTCAGGATTGATAACATGGCTTAGTCAGGATTGATAACACGACCAAGTCAAGATTGACAACATGGCCATCCTATCTTGGCCAGGTCAGGATTGAACATGGCGCAGTCAAGATTGATAACATGGCCAAGTCAAGATTGATAACATGGCCAAGTCAAGATTGATAACATGACCATCCAATCTTAGCCGGGTCGGGTCATGATTCAATGTTGACCGAGTCAGGATTGACAACATGACCATCTATCTTGGTCGGTCATGATTGCATTGCGCCAGCATATATTACTTCCAAACGCAGTCAAGATTTCTTCAAGCGTCAATCCTGGCCAAGTCGGGATGCAATGTCAAGCGTCAATCTTGGCTTAGTCATGATGTGTTTTTCAAACGCAGGCAAGATTTATGGTCATGATTGCATTGCGCCAGGATGTATGACTTCCAAGCGCTGTCAAGATTGCAAATGCAAGCGCTTCCCTAACAACGAAAACCCGCTAAAAAATGTGTATTGGATTTGCTCCTCAGCTGACAGTGACAAATAACGTAAGTACAGGTGAATTTTTCCTTGTATGAATATCTTAGTTTGTTGTTCTAATTATGTAGTTTATGCAATATCTATTTTAAATAAGTGATATGAACAGCATTTCAAATAATCGAAAACATTCTGCAGTTTTCATCGAGGAAATTCGAATTTGTGTATCGACAAATTAGTAATTCTGTGAAATTATGAACTTAAACAAATAACGTTTCGTATGATCCGTTAAGAATCAAGTTGTTTACAATATACTTTCATAAGAATTTACGTATATTCAAGTGCAAATTATAGAACTTTTGGGGTGTAAAAACGGAGGGGGTGGGCTTTGTCCTGCTAATCGATATACCGATAGACTGTGCATTATATTTTTACAATATTTCAATTGATCCTTTATTTACTTTTCTTCTCTTAGTACTAGGTTGCAGTGACTAGGTTGTACTGAACCATCAACAAAACTCCAGATATCCATGGCGCATACAATATTTTAAGATTGGTTATAGACCTACAGGTAGGTATATTCTTTCATGTCTTGTAATTAATTCTTTTTTATTATTTGCAGATAATTTACATGACTAATTCATCCATATTAAAAAATTATAAATGTAACTATTTATAGTATCTCAGATTGACACATGCTGTCAGACTGGAGTCTATGGCTATGGGAACCATTTTGCAGTAATTAAGAATGTGCAGGAGAAAGTGGTACACTTCATTTCAATCGCATCTTTCGACAAGCGGAAATCCATGGTCTACCTGGAATAAGTTTATTTGGCACCAAGACAACCTTTCTCCAAGGTCAAAGATCAAAGGCCAGAAGTGATGTCAGCTGGAAAAACACCACATTGGGTATTGAATTTGTATTTTTATATACTCTCTTTTATTAGCTTCAGTGATTTTTTTCATTTTGTAATTTTTAATTTACACACACTCGGTGATGTTAATTCATTCAAGGTGTTTTTCCGAGCTTGACAAAGGCTCGAGAAGATGCAATTGACTATTCATTTATAAGCATTTCATAACTACAACTTGGCTATCTACATTTAAAACAAACAAACATTTATAGTGGAAATACAGATATATTTTGTTTCCAATGTCAAGGTCAAAGATCAAAGGCCAGAACTGATGTCAGCTGGAAAAATACCACATTGTGTATTGGATTTGCAAGATATTTAATCAATGCACCACTTTCAAGTTCAAAGGTCAGTAATAAATTGACAATAAATTGAAAACTTGCATTTTATATCTTATCCTTTTGTATTTGCTACCTTCACATAATCTTTTCTGAACAAACTTATTCCTTAAGGCCTAAATTTAACCCCCAAAAAATGTCTGTTTTCATTTGCCTATAAGACGTAACACTTAAAATTTAGCCGACCCAAACTAATTATTTTGTTCGACCATGTTTTGATTCAAGTTTGTTCAAATCATTAAGTCTAAATGTAGGATAGGGTCATAACATATTATGTTATGAGAAAGAAATATATTGTACAATAATATGCTGATGAAGAAGAGAAAGGCCATAGTTACACAGGTGAACATTGTGGTCCATGGGCATCTGTTTAACATATAATGTGCACAGTATGATAATTTACACATTCCTTTTGATACATATTGCATCTTTGCTGTTTTTACTTTAGTATCATCAAGGCCTACTCCATGAAATGCTGAATATTTCATCAATCTTAATTTATACATACAGCTGAATCCAGAAGAGGACAGTCTTAGTAGGTCATACAGAAAAGAACTCAACAGAAATAGTTATTGAATTTCAAATTTAAAGGTTTGTAAAGATTGTTCTTATAAGTTTGAAATATAACAGCATTGAAAAACCTTTAAAAAATTCTAATATTTTCAGAAAAGAAAGATTTTAAATATTTCTGATTAATTTTTCTGCAAACTTTAAAATACGAACTGAAATGGATTAATTTTTTCCTTCTGATTTTTGCAGTAAATGAAGCCTTTACCAGTTGCAGAAGCTTAGGCTATCCTCTGAGATAGTGAGAGAATTGACAATTGATATATAAAAAAAGAAACCTTTATTGATTTTTTCCCAAAAATTCAGCTCAGATATGAGATGTTGAGCTCAAGAGAATTCTTAGCTCACCTGAGCTGAAAGGTCCTAAGACTATAAACTGAGAGCAAACTTAAAATTTCAAAGGGATATAATTAGCTATACCTGTCAGAGACCATAAGAGATTATGCGATATTAAGGCATACGTCGTCCATCTGTCTAGCTGTCCGTCCGTCTGTCTGTAAACAATTTTTCAAAATGCTACTCCTCCTACAGTTTTCATCTGATTTCAATATAACTTGGCACACAGGTAGACTATACAAAGATACATAGTTCAGTGCATCATTTTTTTTTATTTTGATGAACGGTGTTGCCATGGTTACTAAAAATAAAAATTTCTGTGAAATTTTCTTCAAAATGCTACTCTTCCTACAATTTTGGTCTGATTTCAGTATAACTTAGCATTTAAGTAGACTACACTAGGATACATAATTTAATGCATCAATTTTTGATTTCGATGAAGTGTTGCCATGGTTACTAAAAATCAAAATTTCTGTGAAATTCCTTTAAAACGAACTCCTTCAATTTTGGTTTGATTTCAACATAATTTGGCACACAACATGCACAAGTACACTACACAAAGATACATAATTATGTTCCCCAAACGAAGTTGGGGAACATATTGTTTTTACTCTGTTTCTTATTATGTTCCCCAAACGAAGTTGGGGAACATATTGTTTTTACTCTGTTTCTTATTATTATGTTCCCCAAACGAAGTTGGGGAACATATTGTTTTTACTCTGTTTCTTATTATTATTATTTTTCTTCTTCCTGGGAAAATTTTGTCCACGAGTGAACTTGTAAACTACACATCTGACTAAGGTAAAATGTTTTTAGGGTCAATAGACATGTTATGTAGATTTGCCGAACGAAGGTCATTTTGCGCGCACGTGCTTGCAAGAGCGCGCACGTGCAACACTTAAAATGACCAATATAATGGATATTGCCGTAACTTTTCTATTTTTTGATGAAATATTTTGAAACTCATAATGTAAGGATATATTAGTAGTATAGACACGATGGCATGGTCAAAATAGCAAGATCTCACGCGCATGCACGTGCGCTTCGCTCTGATTGGCTGAAACTAAAGTCTCAATATCTTTCTTGTTTCTTGTCATAATCATTTGAAATTTTGAACATAGTCCTACATTATGAAGATCTACAGCATGATATATGAAATTTTCATGCAAGCATGCGCATGCACGCGTGCTTGAATCTGATTGGCTGAAACTTTAAATGGCTATATATCCTTTGTTTTTGGACGAAATGCTTTGAAATTTAAAACATAGTCATGCATTAGGATATCCTACAATATGTTATAGGAAAAATTCATGAAATCACGCGCATGCACGTGTGCTGCAATCTGATTGGCTTAAACTTTAAATGGCTATATCTCCTTTGTTTTGAGACGAAATGTTTGGAATATTGAAATATAGTCATTCATTAAGATGACCTTTAATACGATAAACATAAAAATTCATGAAATCACGTGCATGCATGTATACTGCAATTTGATTGGCTGAAACTTCAAATGGCTATAACTCCCTTGTTTTTCAACCAAACAGGTTGGGATTTAGAACAGAGATAAATATAAGGGACTCCTACAAGAAGGTCTAGTCGTCACATACGTGCTTGCACGTGAAAGGCGTTAAATTAAAATACACTCGACTGAGTGCAATTTTTAATACTTTTGGATTAAATGCTTTGTTATTACGTATATAAAAAATATATAGATAGTGTAGACAAGATAATATGGTCGTAACGCACATGAACACGCGTGCAATGCTTAAATTTAAATATATTTTGTATTCTTCTGGGAAGACCTTAATTAAGTCTAAATTCCATAAAGTATTTCTTATAAAATAGAGATTACAGGGAATATGGCACCAAAAGGGAGTTGGGGAGCGTTTGGGGAACATCTGTAACGGTCCCCGTTACAATTAGCACTAGTTATTATTATTATTATTATTCTTTTTTCTTCTTATTTCTTCTCCGGTACTTTTTTGTCCAGAAGTGTTCTCAGAAACTGTTCACCAAACTAAGTTAAAACCTTTTTAGGGTTAGTAGGCATGTTGTGTAGATGTGCCGAACGAAGGTCATTTTGCGCGCATTCGCATGCACGTGCGGGCGCGTGCAATGAGTAAAATGACTGATATATTTAATATGGTTGTAACTTTTATATTTTTTGATAAAATGTTTTGAAACTCATTATTTAAAGATATATAAGTTGTGTAGATAAGATGACATGGTCAAATTTACATGAACTCACGCGCATGCACGTGCGCTTTGCTCTGATTGGCTGAAACAGAAATCTTAATATCTTTTTTGTTTTATGATGAAATGCTTTGAAATTTATAACATAGACATGCATTAGGATGTACTACAATATGATATATTAAATTTTTCATGAAATCACGCGCATGCACGTGCGCTGCAATCTGATTGGCTGAAACTTTAAATGAGTATAACTCCCTTGGTTTTCAACCAAACAGCATGGGATTTAGAACATAGATAGACATAAGGGCCTCCTATAAGAAGGTATGGTCACCATTCACATGCATGCACGTGCGTGCACGTGCGCTTTGCTCTGATTGGCTGAAACAAAAATCTCAATATCTTTTCTGTTTTTTACAAAATGCATTGAAATTTAAAACATAGGCATACTTTAAGATATCCTACAATATGATATATAATAATTGTCATGAAAATGCGCGCATGCACGTGCGCTGCAATCTGATTGGCTTAAACTTTAAATGGCTATAACTCCCTTGTTTTTTGAAGAAATGCTTTGAAATTTCAAACATAGTCATGCATTAGGATATCCTGCAATATGATATTCAAAAAATTTCAAGAAATCACGCGCATGCACGTGTGCTGCAATCTGATTGGCTGAAACTTTAAATGGCTATATCTCCGTTGTTTTTTGACGAAATGCTTTGAAATTTAAAACATAGTCATGCATTAGAATATCCTACAATATGATTTAGAAAACAAATTATGAAATCACGCGGATGCACGTGAGCTGCATTCTGAGTGGCTGAAACTTGAAATGGCTGTAACTCCCTTGATTTTCAACCAAGCAGGATGAGATTTAGAACATAGATAGATTTAAGGGCCTCCTACAAGAAGGTATGGCTTAGAGGGAATATGGCACAAAAAGGCAGTTGGGGAGCGTTTGGGGAACATCTGTAACGGTTCCCGTTACAATTAGCACTAGTTATTATTATTTTTCTTCTTCTTCTTCTTCTTCTTCCTGGGTACTTTTTTGTCCGGGAGTGTTCTTGTAAACTGTTCATCCGATGTAGGTAAAACCTTTTTAGGGTCAGTAGACATGTTATGTAGATTTGCGGAATCAAGGTCATTTTGCGCGCACGTGCTTGCAAGAGCGCGCACGTGCAACACGTGAAATGACCAATATAAAAGATATAGCCGCAACTTTTCTATTTTTTTTTGACGAAATGCTTTGAAACTCACAATGTGAGGATATATTAGTAGTATAGACATAATGACATGGTCAAAATAGCAAGAACTCACGTGCATGCACGTGCGCTTTGCTCTGATTGGCTGAAACTAAATTCTCAATATCTGTCTTGTTTTTTGACAAAATCCTTTGAAATTTTGAACATAGTCATACATAATGAAGATCTACAGCATGATGTATAACAATTATCATAAAAGCATGCGCATGCACATGTGCTGCAATCTGATTGGCTGAAACTTTAAATGCCTATAACGTTCTTGTTTCTCAACAAAACGGGATGAAATTTAGAATATGAATAGGTATGATGGATTACTACATTATGCTACTATCAAAATGGAATGCAAGGACAAGCATGCATGCAAGTGCACGCGCTCAATATGCAAAATGACCAATATATTTGAAAAATGGTAACATTTATATTTTTTATGATTTGTCTTATTGATTCTCACGACACAAAGAAATGTTTATGGTTAAGACAACATGTTGTGATCATCTTGCATGTGCATGCACGTGCGTGCGCGTGCAATGAGTTAAATAAAATATAGTTGATATCATTGTAGCTTTAATAATTCTTATATGAAATTCTTTGATAATGAGCATATTTTAAAAATGTCGTACAGGAAAATGGCACAAAAAGGGATTTGGGGAGCGTTTGGGGAACATCTGTAACGGTCCCCGTTACAATTAAAACTAGTTCTATTTATTTCTGCCTGTTGAAAAGTCAAACCAAGTGCCACTTTTCTTTTTATACACATACAGACCAGTAGAGCTACAGTCTCATCAGAGACCTGGATTTTGAAAAATATTTGATAACAAAGCAAAATTTTTACTAATGTATAAATTGGATTATTTATACAAACCTGCACATTTTTGATGATGAATATGTCATTAATAAAAAGTTATTCAAAATTGAAATTTTGACTTCAGTCTGTACTGGTCTCCAGGCATGAAGTGAGCTTTTCTGATCACCTGTTGTTCGTTCGTCTCTCCATTCCTCTGTATGTAAACTTTTCACATTTTCATCTTCTTCTCAACAGAACCACTGGGCTAATTTTAACCAAACTTAATACAAAACATCCTTGTGTAAAATGAAATTAAAGATTTGTTAAAATGAAGGGCTAAGTACCCTTATAGGGAGAAATTATCAAAAAAAGATAAAAATAGGGTGGGATCATAAAAAAAAACCCCTTCTTTTCAAGAACCACTAAGCCAGAAAAGCTGAAACTTGTTTGAAAGTACTCTTGTGAAATCATGAATTCTGGGAAAAGGGCAGGGCCACAATGGGTATACTCTGGTGTGGAAATCTGATTAAGAACAGCATGGCCAAAGTACAGAGATGAGTGATGTGGCCTTGGGCCTCTTAGTCTTTCAGTCTTTAGAACCACTGTTTGATATAAAACGCTTTTAATTTTAGAGATGTTCAACTTAAGTGATCCAGCATCTCTATGATAATTTTACAACTAAATACTTGATTAAAATTTTGCTTATATGGTTTAAGGTATGAATAAATTCTGAATTATTCATATCATGGTAACCAGGTGTAGCATGTCCATAGAAGGGGATAAAACTTTTACATGGGAAGGCGGAGAAGTTTTTTTAAGATCAAAGGGGCCAGTATTTAAAGTCTTTTGGAAAAAAAAGAAAGATTTTCATCGAAATATGCACCCGGAGGATGATGAGGCTAAAAAAAAATTAGTCAGTTTTCAGTGGATTAATTAGGGCCCCGCAAGGATTTGCGGGTGCCCTATAGTAATCACTCCGTCTGTCCGTCTGTCTGTCCGTCTGTCACTCTTCCGTCCACAAATTTTCTGTTTTTTCCTAATAACTTTTTTTAAGGTTGCCCAATTAAGATCAAATTTGGTACGGTAGTTCAATAGGCAGAAAGACATATTTTGATGCTAAGTTTGTTTCTCTATGTCCCCTGGTTTGGAGCTGGGGTGGTGGGGTAGATTCCTTAACTTTATATAAAAATGCATTGGCAAAGAGAGATAATTTCTGAAGATGTTCCAATTGTAAACTGAATGCTGCTATGAGTCCCTTGGGATTAATTAGCTCTCCTCCTGAAGAAAACCCAAAGCATTATCTTTATTTGTCACATTGAGATTAATTTCCACCTCTGTCTGCTAATGAAGTTAAGTCAATCTGGAATGCTATGAACACTCTGAAATGTGGATTTATCTATAAATGTTTCTACTTTATTTTTGTTAAAATAATTATGATTTCATTGAATTCTAAAAACAAGAAATAGATTAAAGAAGATAAAAATTTTTTTCCCACTTCACGTAAATTCAAGAATATTATTAATTTTTAAGGTAGTTGTATAAAAACCCCATTCTACCTATAATACTGAAAAAGTTCTTATTGTAACTTTAGAAGAAAATGATGAGAGAGGTACAAATAATCCCATGGGATTAATTATCTAGCCTACTGCAGAAAATTTAGTAGGCTTTTCTTTATCTGTCACTAAGTTACTTAAAGATTAATGAAAACCTTTGTCTGCAACTGCTGTTTATTTTGAACTTAGGGTCAAGCCTTCATGATATGTATTTGCATTCATTGAAGGCTGGCATTTTTTATATAACATAAGCTTCATTATTGTTTAAATATACATTTCAATGTTAAGCTGTTCTTTACTAATATTCAGGAATTATCTTGAAATTTTAAGAATACAGTTGCTGTCGCTTTTTTGTACATTTTTTAATCGTAAGCTGCACCCTTATAATTCTACCCCTTGGAGGGGCCTTTGCTGAGTGATGACTGGTCAGTTTTCTAGTTATTTAAGCATCCTAAGGGTAGAGCAAATACAGTAAAACTCGTTTAGTATGAACACGGATATTGCAAATTCACAGATATAGCGAAGTCATCTTGGATCCCCAGCTGTATAAATTTCCTGAGTTTCATATAAGGTTATAACGAATTAAGGATATAGCGAAGTAATTTCATAGTTCCCAGCGACTTCGTTATAACTGAGTTTTGCTGTATCTATGAGGACACATTTGGTAATGAAGTTAGATCAAATTTTTGAATAAGAATAAAAAAAAAATAATACCCTAGTATATATATTTTTTCTGAAGAAACTCATGTGAGCTTTGTGGGCCCATGACATGTGCCTTTTGTTAAATGTATATGTGTTTTATGTATATCAAATCATTTTGTTTTCTTGGCATAAATAATGTAAATTAAAAAATATTTTACCAGTATTATTCTCTCATTATTTTTGTTTAGCTCTTTTGAGCTAAGTCTGTGGCCATTTGTGCAGTGTGCATAAACTTTTGGAATAAGGGCCATATCTCAAGGAACACTATATTGTCAAATTTGGCACAGCATGCACAGATCTAAAGGGGTCTCTGGAAATATATACTAAACCAAGTAAAAGTGACCTTTGACCCCCACCCCCTAGAGATTACGAATCACTACTCGAAAACAGATCTACGAGAAATTGGAATAATAAATCACTGATATGAAGTTATAAAAGTCAAATATGAAAGCCCTGTCATATGTCATTCAAAAATTATCGCCAAAATTGATAATTTGAAAATTAGGTCAATCTTGAAGGTCATGTGGTCAGAAATCATAGCATGCTCAGTAATACATTGTCACAAGTAGTGCCCATGTCAAATATGAAAGCCCTATCTCCTGTCAATCGAAAGATAAGGAAAAGTAGGTCAAGGTCACAAGATCAAAAATCATATTGTATTTAGAAAGGTCTTGTCACAGGCATTATACAAATTTAATATTAAAGCCTTATCTCTTCAGACTCTCCTCATTTAAAAGTCATGATCAAGGTTAAAGTTTGTGAAAAGTAGGTCAAACTTCAAGGTTACAAATGATAGTGTATTTAGAAAGGTTTTGTCACAGGTAATAGACTAACAAACCAATGAGATTTAATGTCCCTTCACTTTTGCAAAAGCAGTGGACAATACAATAAATGTACAATATCAAAAAACCAGTTTTGATATCCCTTTTAACAATCATATGATGGGTGTATATTTGGTTTAATGTTCCTCTCGAGAATTTTTCACTTATATGGAGATGCCACCAGTTGCCAGTGGAGAGCTGCAAATTTTGTACTATACTGGGCACACAGGGCCATTGAGCAAGGAGGGATCTTTTTCGTGCCAGCACCTACTGCGACACGGGACCTAGGTTAATGCATAAGGTCTCTTCCTAAGGACGGGCACAGCATATGAAAACTAACTATTAATGCAATAAGAAAATTTGTATTTGACTGGTATATGAAGATGACAAAAAAAAAAATTGAAAAGATTGAATAAACTGAGTTTAATGTACAATAAATGATACAGTAAATTCAAAGGACACTTGAAAGGTCAAGATAAAAAATGGACACAGTTGATAATGTATGCTTGCTTTAGCTTAAATAGGAAAAAAAGACAATCTGAAAGAGTTTCTTTGAATCTACACTAAAACAAATTTGAAAAAAAGTGAGTTCAAAAAAGGTCAAGATAAAAAAATATTTATACATTTTAATGGCTCTCATCAGCATACAAATTTTGACAAAAATACATTGATTTAAAAAAATTAAAACTAGCTAAACTCAACTCAGATTGTTCTTCCAAGGCAATCTCTTGTCATAATATGCAAGTGAATTCTACAGTCTACAAAATGTCATCATTGCATTGCATCAAGCACCCAATGGCCATCAATGTCCACATAATATCCACAGGGAATGAAACCGCTGGCATAGCTAAACATCCAGGCTTCCATATCAATCCTGTAAAATATAAGAATTATCTTTTATTGTAGTTAGCATTTCAAATTCAAATGAAGGCTCTTGATAGCCTTTTACAGAATATGTACACATAATTATTGAAAAATAACAAGAGGCCCATGGACCTTATAGGTCACCTGAGAATCATGCAACAACTTTCCAACAATTGAATTTGGTTCGTGTTTTAAACCAGAAGCCATGAAATTAACAATTTTGAAAGAGGCACCGTTGCTTATCATAACTCTACACTCAGCATGCTTACTTTGGTTACTTAATACCCAGAGGTATATCAGAGTAACAAAAAGAAAATGCATTTCCACTTTATAACCAGTTGTGCATCCCACCCCACAGGAACCACTGACCCTGGGGCCACATGTTTTAAAAATTTTTAAAAGACATATCTTCACTCATCATAAATGGTTGATTAATACTAAAGAGCAGATTTCAAAGCATTGATTTATTTTCAGAATATGTAAACCCCCCCCCCCCCTCCCTGATTACCCCTGACCCGAGGGTTCTGACATAAATCATTTTGGAAGAGGCATCATTCTTCATCTAAAATATGTACTTAGATCACTCGCATAGTACCCAGTAGCAAAGGAATGGATTTTCAAAGAATTCATGCATTTATGTATATAATCATTAGAGCCCCCAACCCCTACACCAGAAACCCTGACCCAGGGGCCATGAAAAGGCATCCTTCCTCATCATAACAACGTTATTGGTTTAATACCCAGGAGCAAAGGAAAATTGTTTAAAGAATTGGTGTACTCTCATATATAATCAATAGAGCCAACACTAACACTAGAACCCTTCTCCTTGGGGCCATGAAATTCACATTTTTGGAAGACACGTTCTTGCTCATTATAACTTTTTGTTTGGTTAGTTTATTCAATACATGTGCCCAAGCGCAGGGAAGAAGATTTTAAATTGCAATTTCACTATATAATCAATAGAGCCCCGCCCTAACACTAGAACCCCTGACCCAGGGGCAATGAGATTTGCAATTTTGGAAGAGGCATCCTTATTCAACATAACTATGTACTTGGTTAGTTATTTAAAGATTTTTTAAAGAAATATTACATTTTCACTATATAATCTATTTAGTCCCACCCTAGCATTAGAACCCCTGACCCTGGGGCCATGAATTTTACAATTTTGGTATACTGACTCAATGGTAAGATTACAATCATGCCAAGAGTATGACTGCTTAATGTCTAGAAGTTAAGAAGAATATTTTTAAAGATTGCATTAATTTTAGTGGCTTTGGCTCCACCCTTCAGGCCCCAGGGGGCAGGGAACATGAAATTCAGAATTTTTGTTCCCCTTTACCCATAGATGCTTTGTGCCAAATTTGGTTGAAATTGGTGGAGTAGTTGCTGAGAAGAACCTGTTCAAATTTTAACGCAGAGCGCAGGGCGATGGATGAAAACGGATAGCAATAGGTTACCTGAGTTTACTCAGGTGAACTAAAAATGCAAGTTGTCAATTTATTACTGACCTTTGAACTTGAAAGTGGTGCATTGATTAAATATCTTGCAAATCCAATACACAATGTGGTATTTTTCCAGCTGACATCAGTTCTGGCCTTTGATCTTTGACCTTGACATTGAAAACAAAATATATCTGTATTTCCACTATAAATGATTGTTTTGAATGTGGATAGTCAAGTTGAAGATATAAAATGCTTATAAATGAATAGTCAATTGCATCTTCTCGAGCCTTTGTCAAGCTCGAAAAAACACCTTGAATGTATTAACATCACCGAGTGTGTGTAAATTAAAAATTACAAAATGAAAAAAATCACTGAAGCTAATAAAAGAGAGTATATAAAAATACAAATTCAATACCCAATGTGGTGTCTTTCCAGCTGACATCACTTCTGGCCTTTGATCTTTGACCTTGGAGAAAGGTTGTCTTGGTGCCAAATAAACTTATTCAAGGTAGACCATGGATTTCCGCTTGTCGAAAGATGCGATTGAAATGAAGTGTACCACTTTCTCCTGCACATTCTTAATTACTGCAAAATGGTTCCCATAGCCATAGACTCCAGTCAGCATGTGTCAATCTGAGATACTATAAATAGTTACATTTATAATTTTTTAATATGGATGAATTAGTCATGTAAATTATCTGCAAATAATAAAAAAGAATTAATTACAAGACATGAAAGAATATACCTACCTGTAGGTCTTTAACCAATCTTAAAATATTGTATGCGCCATGGATATCTGGAGTTTTGTTGATGGTTCAGTACAACCTAGTCACTGCAACCTAGTACTAAGAGAAGAAAAGTAAATAAAGGATCAATTGAAATATTGTAAAAATATAATGCACAGTCTATCGGTATACCGATTAGCAGGACAAAGCCCACCCCCTTCGTTTTTACACCCCAAAAGTTCTATAATTTGCACTTGAATATACGTAAATTCTTATGAAAGTATATTGTAAACAACTTGATTCTTAACGGATCATACGAAACGTTATTTGTTTAAGTTCATAATTTCACAGAATTACTAATTTGTCGATACACAAATTCGAATTTCCTCGATGAAAACTGCAGAATGTTTTCGATTATTTGAAATGCTGTTCATATCACTTATTTAAAATAGATATTGCATAAACTACATAATTAGAACAACAAACCAAGATATTCATACAAGGAAAAATTCACCTGTACTTACGTTATTTGTCACTGTCAGCTGAGGAGCAAATCCAATACACATTTTTCATGTTTTTAGCGGGTTTTCGTTGTTAGGGAAGCGCTTTGCATTTGCAATCTTGACAGCGCTTGGAAGTCATACATCCTGGCGCAATGCAATCATGACCATAAATCTTGCCTGCGTTTGAAAAACACATCATGACTAAGCCAAGATTGACGCTTGACATTGCATCCCGACTTGGCCAGGATTGACGCTTGAAGAAATCTTGACTGCGTTTGGAAGTAATATATGCTGGCGCAATGCAATCATGACCGACCAAGATAGATGGTCATGTTGTCAATCCTGACTCGGTCAACATTGAATCATGACCCGACCCGGCTAAGATTGGATGGTCATGTTATCAATCTTGACTTGGCCATGTTATCAATCTTGACTTGGCCATGTTATCAATCCTGACCTGGCCAAGACCGGATGGTCATGTTATCAATCTTGACTTGGCCATGTTATCAATCTTGACTGCGCCATGTTCAATCCTGACCTGGCCAAGATAGGATGGCCATGTTGTCAATCTTGACTTGGTCGTGTTATCAATCCTGACTAAGCCATGTTATCAATCCTGACTTGGTCAAGATTGAATCATGACCTGGCCAAGATAGGATGGCCATGTTGTAAATCCTGACTTGGTCAGGATAAGATGGCCATGTTACCAATCTTGACTTGGTCAACATTGAAACATGACTTGGTCAGGATAGGATGGTCATGTTATCAATCCTGACCAGGTCAAGATGGTAAAAATCCTGACTTGGTCATGTTTAAATCTTGACATGGTCAGGATTGATAACATGACCAGGTCAAGATCGTTTTTCAATGAAATATATAGAACATGACATGGGGGTCCCCTATGGCTTTCCATAAGCATCAAAACAAACTTTAAGTTAGGATGATCTTAGGACAGGTATTATGCTGTCCTAAAGTTAGGAAAAACTTAGGAAAGTTCTTAAATTTAGGAAAGCTTCGAGAAACTGACTTAAGACTAGGACATTTCCTAAGACGTTCTTAGGACACACCATAGTCCTAAGATAGCTTCATGAACATGCCTGCAGGTGTTTAATATTCACTCTCCTTATTCTACCCCCAATTTCTGCTTTGTAACGATTACCTCGTTAAGAATTGCACTTTTAAAAAAAATTGAAAGATGAAAATAAGGAAATTATTTCAGTTGTTTTGATTTTTGGTACCTTCGTGGTTTAGAGGAAATTGCCTTATGATTCATTAATTTAAGTTATTTGTTAAAATGTTGATATTGTTATTTTTCTCTTTCTTGTACGCACTCTTTCGTCGATCGTAATTTACACATCCTTACACTTAAATAGTCAAGTTCTGAGATAAAAACAACTAAATGCACTTTTAAGTTTATCATAATCCAAATAAAAATATTTTTGGGTCAATATTAAATCAAGTGCTTGAAAGAGAAATGTCTAAATATAAGAAGTGTTATAGGCATTGACAGATAATCTTCCATAACAAGCTGTCTCTCTATGGCAGTAGACTGCACGTTGTAAACCCCGGCAATTGGCAGGCGCTAATATTTGAATTTCAGATCAACTTTAATGAGAATTCAAATTTAGAGCCCTCCACTTTTCCTGGCAATATAAATGTAGAGATTTGCACGTTTAAAGACAACACTTTCAAGCAAAGGCAAACAACGATTACTTATAAAAGCGTTTGGTTATTTAGCAGATTATTAATCTTTTCTAACAGCTTACAAACGTGTGAGGACAAAAGACAAACAGTTCTAACGATTATTGTACAGTGAAAATAAAGTCGGGTGTCCAACTCGTACTTCGTTAGTTCTTATCCGAAACACATACATCTTCAACTCCTTTTATAAACTCTCATTCTTCGCGCAAACACAATATTGTTTTTAATTGGCAACCTTTTCTAAACAAAACAAATTCTCACTTCAGCGTCATTGCCGGGTAATTCACGCGCGGACATGCCATGCGTTATTTCTTTACGGTACCTTTACACATTTTTCTAAAACGAAGTTTACGTATTTTCGGTTTACAATTTAAAAAAAAAAAAACCCTGTACATGTTAACAAACTGTATAAATATTATAAAACCATTAATTACCCGGTATTTTTGAGTTATCTGACTGGTAGACCTATTTCTAGCGAGAGGTAACGAACTGTACATGTAAGATTCTGCAATCTTTGCAATCTTCTTTATTAACAAAAAACAAAACAAAACTAGAGGTACTGTGAGCACTGAGCTCACAAAATGACACCCGCCTCCTATATGATTATAATGGCGAAGTCCATGTTTTGCTATGGGAGACCCAAATAAGTTTCATATCAAAAGTAAAATAGGAGGTGATGGCATTGTATAATAAGGAATCTGTGAAAGTATCGTTAAATTTTATTCAGTGGTATAGGAGGAGTTGCGGATAAGAGATGGATACCCTTAAATATTATAGAAAGAGTGGCACGTCAATGTTTTGCTCTGAAACCCAAAATATGTGTCGGATCAAAAAGTAAAATAAAAGATGAGCAATGGCACTATGTAGCAAAGATTCTGTGAAGGTTTCATGTAATTTCATTCAGTGGTTTAAGATGAGTTGCGGATTAGAGATGGGTACCCAAAAGCGTGACAGACGGACGGACGGACACTTCGATCACCATATACCCTCCCCATTTTCAAGCGGGGGTATAATGATATCAAATCGTTATGATTTCTATCAGTCAGAAAATATGGAATTTAATGCATTAATCCATATAAAATCAGAAACCACTAGATCTGATGGACAAGTCCAAGTGCTAAACTAATATTACGGAAATTTGTGCGTGACTGCAGCTCCATATAGAAGAAGGAGATAAAAAGATACAATCGTGTTCTTTTAATTAAAAAAGCGTTTCCACTTGTAGCGCCCCCTTTAACACCATTTGAAAACAGATATCATTAATGAATATCAGACGATGTTGTTGGTTTTCCAGACCCGGGAAGGCGTCAAATTGTCACCGATAAAAGCCTACAAGTGAATTAAGTCCCTTTGCGAGACGGGTGCAAGCGATTAAACCATATATTAATTAAATAAAGATATTAAACTGCTAACAAACCAATAACCTGGGATCGTTTTTCCTACTTTAATAAAACACCGACATTTTTGCCCCACGGAAACTAAAAAATATTAATTAATTTCACCAATTTTGTCGCTAGGGCTCTGAAATCGCTAACATATTACGCACTTGTGCATTTTCCTATTGCAATATTCAAGCAATACCACCAGAGGGAATAGCTTTATTGAAGACTGCTTCCTGACACTTCCTCGCAGAATTTTTGATATGTAATTTGTCTTTGGAACTTGCATAATGAATAATTAAATTGACCGTTTATAACGTTATCGGCAAAACCGTTCTCTGCCGATCCATCACTAATATCGTCATACTGCAAACAGTTTTACATAAATCTCGGATTAGCGTCACGACTACAACAAATTGGTTCTCACCATTTTATTTTCTTGGAAAATGAATTAATTTCATGATAATATTATAAATAATAAAAAGAATACTGGTTTATACGGCGAGAAAATTTGTTTCACCATTTCTGTTTCATAAAAATAAAGCGTTTATTTTATCAAGTTATAATCTAATTTAAAAAATCATACTAATCATTGGTGCCTGTTATAATTTTTGCTCAGTATTTGAGGGACTTGAATAACTCAAGCTGAATCCTTCTTTTCGGATCAGAATAACAGATTTAAGTGTGTTAATGATGAAAAGAATGTATAAAGGCAGGCTGATTAAGGAATTTCCCCTGGCAAGCACGATCCCCGGAAACAGACTCTGGACCCCTGTGTACCCGTGTTTACTCTCGACAAACAACGTCTTGATGAAGCTCACTGTGTGTACCGACATTAAAGAAAAGAAATATACAAACATAGAACAGTGGTTTAATTGAGATATAAGTTTTTACATTATCGCGTCATTAGCGAAAGTAAACACAAGGTGTAGGCAGGAATCTTTGAATGCTCTCTTCATTTTCACACTTGCTCGTGAACGAACATCTCATCAAAGATGGAGCTAATACCCCGAAATATGAAAAGGCGATCTAAGTCTACAGATTATGAGTTATTATATAGTCAGACGGTGTTGACTCAGTTTCTTACCTGTAATTGTCGGCCCCTGTGATATACTGCCACGCTCAAACATCAAAGCGGCATATAAAGACTGTTTGAAAATTGGAAAGAAAATAATCAAAGTTACAGCGAAATCAATTTATTTTTTCTTTTAAAATAATATAGAAAATTTCATTATTTAAATAAAAAATCTTTATAAGAGTTTACATTATACAATACATTGCTGGTACACCTCTTACACTATGCATCTTGACACATGCATCTAAACTCATGCTTCAATTTTGCCTCATGCATCTTCTTATTTACACTATGGAAATCTTTAGAATACTTTGAAAAAAAAATAACAATACCTTCAAAATTCATTTCCAGATTTATTTTAGCTGAACAAATCATTCTTAATTTCCTTTTTATGATAATTCTTGGAAGATATAATTTATATTTATTCCAAAACAAAAACTCCTCTATATTATCATAATCAAATAAGTTTTTATAATTGTAGTTTTAATCAGTATTTTCTGTTTTTGTGTATCTTGGGAAGCTATTTTTGAAAGTATATGAAAAAAATAAGGCTCATGATTCAATATCAACTCTGACCTTTCTTTTCATTGGTCAGTTCCATACATCTTGAAGCACGGAATAGAACAAGTTCTATTCCATCGTTCAAGATGCAACACCCATTTAATTTGACACAAGGGGCTTTTACACTGTGAATCTTGACACATGCATCCAAGATGCATGCTTCAAGATGCATAGTGTAAACCGGCCTTAAAAGCCCCTTGTGTCAAATTAAATGGGTGTTGCATCTTGAACGATGGAATAGAACTTGTTCTATTCCGTGCTTCAAGATGCATGGAACTGACCAATGAAAAGAAAGGTCAGAGTTGATATTGAATCATAAACCTTATTTTTTTCATTTAGTTTCAAAAATAGCACAAAATACTGATAAAAACTACAATTAGAAAAACTTATTTGATTATTATAATATAGAGGAAATTTTGTTTTGGAATAAATATGAAATAATATCTTCCAAGAATTGTCATAAAAAGGAAATTAAGAATAATTTGTTCAGCTAAAATAAATATGGAAATGAAATTTGAAGGTACTGTTATTTTTTTTAAGTAGAGAAATTTCATCTTTACAAAGTATTCTAAAGATGCATGCATCAAGACACATAGTGTAAATAAGAAGATGCATGAGGCAAAATTGAAGCACGAGTTTAGATGCATGTGTCAAGATGCATAGTGTAAACCGGCCTTAACGGACCCAGGAAAAAATGATAAATGTTTTACCTTCTTTGAACAACTCTGTAAGATGAAAGTGTTCTGTGTAGAAATGTAACAGGACGACACAAACATAAACAGGGATTAGCGTGGGGCCCGGTCGATAATCCGACAGACAATACACTCAAAGAAGACCATAAAACAAAGACGTAAACACAGGTAAGTATAGAGCTGTCAACTTCACACAAACAGACGGACAAACGACTCCAACACGATAACATTACAGGCACAAATATAAAACATAGAGACAAATACCTGTTTGAATAAAGAAACAGCTAAATCATGTTGTAGTAATCTTTATTAGTAATTAACCTTTAATATGAAAATATTTTTATTCTCTTTAAAATAACTAATAAAATATATATTGTATATTATAATTACAATTGTAGATAGATAAACTCAGTCTGAAATATAATTTTCAACAAACTGAGACAATGTTTGAAAGGATTTTCAAAGAACAAAAAAATAAATACATTCCCTTCACTGAAAAAATAGGACGGAATATATACATTCATTGAGTAGAGAAGTGAAAAAGGGTCAACGATATGTGTAGTAAATAAAAAACGAACTATCACAACCAAAAAAAAACAAAATAAAATAGGGGAGACAACAGATTGTCACGTGACGACAACAGGAAGTCACGTGATCACATAACGGAATGTAACAGAGCTACAATATAAAATTATACAAGACGAAAATGAGTTATTCTAGCATAATATTAGTACCATTCAAACATAGTAAGTTCCAAATGTTACATATAAAATTTTCAATCTACTAGAGACAATATTTATACAACAATTTCAGTGGGTTTAATCACTGATGATAAGTTTCTAAATAATAACATAAATTTCCGGCTTTATCGCATTTTGTCAAAATGTTTACTTCGTTTGACATGTTTTTTTTTTTTAAGACAAATGTTTTAAACATAGAATCTGTGACTTGTAAAATTAAAATGACAGAGATTAAAATATATTTGCACAGTTTTAAAAGTTTATGGATTGCACCAAAAGAAAGAAAATACCCGGGTACTTTCAGTTATCTAATATACATTAATATTATAAACAAACACAATAGTATTGCCAAGTGAGAAAAAGAAACAATAGTATTGCCAAGTGAGAAGACCAAAAGTGAAGGTCTGAATATGTATAACTTAAACATATATACATTAAATATAAATGTACTTACTTTTTAGAATATATAAATCTAATATGACAATGTAGCACAATATAATTTTATGAATAACTGTACAAATTCAATATTGCAATGTTTAAATTCAAATCATTATACATAATATATAATATAATTATACATGTAATTTTTTTTTGTTAAAAAGCAGATTATCAAATAAATTTTTTTAAGAGTTTTAACATGAATTTTAGCCTCAATATCAGAAAAACGTCGTGTTAACCTGGCCCTCTTTCTTAGACACATCCAATAAACTAGAAATATGTCCATAGGTCAGCAATGCCCCGCCCAGGATTCACGAGTAAGGCAACATGAACAATTTTATGACATGAAGTTTTACGCAATTTATTTTTTACCAGTTTCTTTACACTAAAGTTTTGTAAATAATGAATAGAACATTCCATTCAGAAATCATCGAAAAGGCCAACCTTAAAAAAGAGCATTTTGAGAAGTTTCATTCAAGTAAAAACAACTGGAACAGTTTCTAATTTGAAACTGAGCTAAATGCAAAGTATGGCGGCAAATCAAAAGACGGACATAACAAATTGCCCCGGCAACATTCTTGGGGCGGCATATATATTCTTTTTAATAATTTATACCTTAGATTTAAAAAATATACCTGAACACATAACATATTAACAAAGACTGCCACAAGTTAATTCACGTACTAGTATATATGTAGATAAATTACATCAAGGCCGCAAAGAGGTTAAAAAGAAGGGAAACAATTTTTAAAATCGATCATTAACTAGTTCTTTTGTCATAAGACGTGTCATTTGAAACAGCTGACTCAGCTTTCGCCAACTCTGTCTTTAACTTTCGTCTTAAAGCAGCAACCAAATTATTTAACCTAAATAAGAAAAATTATTATATATTTTGAAGGAAATTTTTATTTCTTAATTGTTTCATTCATAATAATTAGAAAACCTTCTGACCTTTCGTGTTCCCGCGCATTCTCTCCGATCTGGGCCTCCATTTTTTCAAGTTCCGTCTGCAGGTGACTTTTTTCCCGCCTTTCCTCTGCTAGTTGTTCCGCCAGATGGCGCTTTTCCTTCTCTGTGTTGTTACTCATCGAGGACTTGAAGGGATGAAGTGAGTTGACTTCATCCGTGGACTGGGGCTCCGAGGTGAGGGATTTGTGGAGGCTGAATTAAGAGTGTTCGATTGAATTACTTACTTTGTTTCTTTTACAAAGTATTGTCATTTGACAATTTATGGCCAATATTAAAAGCAATAAAGCAGAAGAAAGTAAACCTGTTTTAATATATATTTATAAGGAAAGAGATTTATTTTATGTTAATGATAAAAAAGAGTTAAGATCTTCCGTTGTACCTGTAGTAGATGCGTATCGTCTGAATTTCATCCGCGAGTTGTCGATTTTGCGCAAGTGCCAGATCGCGCTCTTGTTGGAGAATTGCCAGTTTTGCCTGAAATTCATAAAAAAAATACACATTAAAAAAAACACTTTTTCCTTTTTTTTTTTTTTTTTTTGATAATTTTTTTTCAATAATAAATGAATTGATAAATAAAACTAAGCTTCTTCATTTTTACGAAACAATCATGCATGTAATGCCATGTACAATGAAAATCAGTTCAGCATGTGTTTTCCATCTATCCTTAAATTCTATTTTTTTCATCTATCCATAAATTCTTTTCATTAAATTTAATTGCAAATTCGCTTGTCATTCGTTGAAAACGAAGCGCTTTGACAACATGGGTTATCAGGGTTGAAGACAAATGTACAATTTTCACCATGTGTAATGGCTCCCAATGAGTTTTTACCTTTTATCACATGGCACTGACAAAAATCAATCAATGTAATGCGTACTAGATCTGTCTATAACTTAGTCCAAATGAAAAACCCGAATTCTAAGGTTAACGCTATACTTCCTAGGAAAAAAGCAATGCACCCAAACGCAAAAAGGTGTGAATAAGAAAAGGGTCGAAACCCTCATTTTAAAACATCCTTAATCACCTGGAATAGACATACTCCGTGCTGCGAGCTGGTTTTTCGAATGAAGGATTATCAAAGATTTATGTATCAAAATGAAGAGTTATTGATCTGAGTAAATTAAGATGGAACATTTGGGAGATACAGTATGTTGGGGGTCCTAATTTTTCAGTAAGTCCCAATCTGGAAATGAAGTTCCTGTCCTCATCTCAGTATCGATACAGTGTAATAAATGGTTTGTTTACGGTTAGCCCGAAAACTTTACATTATCCCGAATTTCTTGATGTTCTTGTTGGCTTGGTCTGTTCTCAAACAACATCATATAAAGATTTTAGAATAAGTATTTCTTGTTGAACAACTTGTACACGTGTGGGAGTAAGCGGTGGGACTGACAGCTAGTACAAAGAAACCCTTGTCCTCCCTACAAACTATATAGACAGGAAACGATTTCCTTCTAACAATAAGTGTAACAGCAAAACTACATCTCAGTTATTTTTCATCTGTAATTGAAACAATTAGATTTTTTTCTTGTACAAAGTATTAAAAAATAATTAATTTTATTAATTTTCGACGGAAGATTCAATGGATCATCTTTCGTTCATTCAATGGCCTTATTTCCTCCGTTTGGAGATATGAGAAAGAAAACACTTACAACATTTTCGGTTTGAATATTGTTCATATTTAGTTTCAAAACATTAATTATCTTAGAATACTTGTACATCAGAAATATTGTCGTGGAATGTTGCTTTACTGGAGAAAGAAGACAGAAAACTAAAACTGTATTAGCTTCAACTGACAATTCAGACCCAAAATAATTAGAAGTTACGGAAAGCTATAGTATATTGAAAACTATTTGTAAAAGGTTTTTAGCCGATGATGTACAGACATGTACCCTTCTTTGGTTAAAGAGTTCCCATGTTTACGATGTACTCATCTATTTGTGTTTCTTTTGAGAATAAAAGCATGTATATTCAAAGTGAAGCCAAATGTACACTTGTATGAAAAGAAAATGGAGTAAGGAAATATCTAGAGCAGAGGGAATCACTTCTTTCCATGAAAACAGCAAACCTTATATTCTACAAGGTTTTACAATTTGCTTTGCTTGCTGTTAAAGTTCAAAGTCTCTTCCTTTTGGTTTCTCCCCTCCTTTCAGATACGCCTTATAAATATGTAACTTCTTTGATCACACTAATTAAATGAATTACGTGCTCCATTTGACAAATCATTTATTTCCATAATTTGATAACATGAACAATTCCAAAATAAAGAAGCAGTGATTCAACATCAATGAATGTCTACAATGTAGGTGACCGCTGTGTTGATTGACCCCATGCCTGGACTGGAGGAAAATGTCCACGATTATCAAGGAATCTATTAATCAGTCCAGATCTGCCGGCTCCTAGGACAAATCTCTTACCGTCTGCAGGTGTTTAGAAGTTGACTGCTTCACCAAGGAGACCATCAACAACCAGGGCTATGTTTCCCAATATCGCCGACATATTGAGCATTAGATAATATGCAATTAAGTTGGACGTTTCAGATGAATTTTCATTTTGCTGAATTTATGCAAGTGCGAAGCGTAATAAATTTGACTGTAGCGGTGATTAGACCCGCCGAAAGCTCGCCTCCTCCGCGGAACTGAAGTTTTATTAGCCGAGATATTGGAAACGTTCAGCTGACTGTTCCTTTCATTCTAAATCCCCAGCTCTCACTTCCAGATAAGTTGAATAAAATACAACTAAAATGACCAGGTAATGATTTGGTAATTGTTGAGCTATATGTACGTTAATGCCTCTCGATTTATTTAACCCCAGCTGTCGCCATGTTTGTTCGTAATCTTTTTTGAAAGGCGAAAATAAAAATCCACGACGTAAGCAAAGACGTGTTCGGATGGGTATATCAGTTAAAATTGGAGATATCTTTCAAGGATACAATCGCAGGTTTATAACCTTTTATCCCCCACGGTTTATCAATTTTATTTCATTCTGTGTGATTGCTATCATACATGTCAATTTGAACCATATCTCTCCTTATTAAATACTATTTCATGGACTTTAAGAGGGAAGAGAATTTAATGGCTGACAGGTAATATATTTGGAAAATTCCCTACAATAAAGCTCTTGATCAATACAGTTCCCCATCCACTGGTCATTCTAAGATCATCTTTTTACACACACCTATGATATACATGTAATTACAATACATGTTTGTGTCTTCTGCTAGACCCGGACGTTCGGATTTGACTCTGTGGGTTATGTTCTGGTGGATTCCTTGTCAGCGAGGTTATTTCTGAGACCGGTGTGGTTCACAGAAATGAACAATATAATCTGAATAATTGACCAGCTCTCCTTCCGAGGCTCTGGAAGATTAGGAACAAGGGACCCCACCAATAGTGATTTCAACCTTTCGCACAAACAGGGTTTATCTCGAGGAAACTCAAGAATTTCCTGCAGTCTCTGATAATCCTAAATGGAGATTTGTGACCTTTTATTTTTCCCGCTGATAAATGTAAAACAAAACTAGGCCAAATATGTTTATAGCTAATCTAGCAGTAGTTGATTATGGGTGGCTAGCCTTGCTGGCTCCGCTTCCTTCAGCAGAACACGTTCTGAAAGTCTGCCTGAAAGGGATTTTAACTTCATTCTTTTGTTTTACGTGTTGCGATGTAAAATTTATTACAATCGCTGGGTTGTCTTGTCAGTGTCGAGTTTGAAGTACCGTGGGGTCAGACCTTCGAGTTTTGGATAAACAAGTATACACACATTGGCACATGATATTGCATGATAAGAAGAAAAATACAAATTTACACAACGCCAAAAACACACAAACACGCGATTATTCGCCATTGATAATCTGAGACAACTTCAAATCTATTCACACAAATCAGAACATTAAGAAATGTTTGATTTGTCCTTAAAATGTCATCTTTACTTATCAACACGAGGTAGATTTTTTGTACTGGGCTGAAATCCGATACTTGTGGAAGGGGACCACCGCCAAAGATCGAAGAGGACCTCCGAAAAGATCGGGGAGACGGTGTTCAATGTTCGGAGCCCTTATCAAGAGAGATTACCACTGTCATCAACTTTTGTTTACCAGAAGTATTTGCATTTATAATGTGTTCACAAGTTTAACACAAAACTTATTGACTCAGAGTATTGGTGGAAGCCAATGTAAGTCAACAACGCTTAGAGGGTTCCCGCCATCCTCCTGTAAATATTAGGATTCAACACTGGGCAAACAGAAACGGTGTTTGTCTCTATTTATAACAAGACACAGACTTTCTATTGAAACTGTCAGGTGCGATGAAGAGATGGTTTAAATATCTTGTCTCGATGATTTTTACACCAAGTTCATTATGAATTCAAACAAAGCAGGAAAACGAACGCGATTGGTGACCACCGTTATATGATCACCATCCTAATGTCCTTTCAGTCTGGGAGTCGTAAAGCTCTCGTGTAAATCCGTTTACAGACAAATTCATATTTCGTGGCAACAACCCACTCCAGTTAGATGGATTACACTCAGAAATACTATGACCGAAACAGTTGAACAACAAAATGTCATCCCCGGAAATCCATGATGAATTGCTATACATGTACCCCTGAACTTACTTAAAATCTCATTCGAACAGCGTACCTGTGCAAACAAATGCTCTGTGATATCTATAGTTAAAAAAATTGTAAATTTATTATCAATGCCCAATACAAAAATATCAAAACCAAGTTTCTATGAAATATTTGAAAATTACTATTCAATTAAGATGTTTAATCCTGTCCCTTGTTAGTGCTTTTAAAGTACACAACACGCAGCATAAAATTGGTCTAGTCCCGGACAAAATGTGCACCCAAGCCCGTCTCCACTCACTTAGTACCTACCGTGGTGACTCAGGTGGTACAGGCATAAAATAGCCAGGGGAACTGGGCCTGGGCTGTTACAGAACAAAGAGAAAGGGATGAGGACTGATTATACAAAATCTTATAACAACTAAATCTTTGTTTAATGTTTAAGTATAATGCATGCAAAGCCAGAGTTTCGCTTTTCATCCACAGTTTTTTAATGTTCTACAAAGATGTTAAAAATTACGAGTAAATTCATAACGTTGATGACAAAAGGAGGACTCCTGAACAGCACAAAAGTCTACACTTTACTAATATATTTGCATCATTTAATTCTAAAATCAGTCTTAAATTAGAATATATACCAATCCATGCATCCAATTTTTTTGTTTGTAGCATGTGTCTTATTTTTCCTTATTACAGCTATACAAATATTTCAACTTTTTGAGAGTTTTAGATGATTCAAATCCTTTCTATGAAATAACATGCTTAAATTCTTTGATTTGTTTTGTGATATCAATACTAAATGAATGAGCAATCACACAGATGTAGACATATACAGTAAAACTCGGTTATAACAAAGTCACCAGGACCTTTAGAATTACTAAGTTATATCAGTAATTTGTTTTATCCATATAAGGAGGTCTTTAAATTTATAAAGCTTGGGATCCAGGTTAACTTTGTTATATCCATGAATTTGTAATTTCAATGTTCATCAATATCCATGTTCATACTTAAAGAGTTTTACTGTATGTTTTTATAGTAAATTGCAATTTTTGAAGCACTTTACAGTGTAATTGAAATTGAATTAAAATTTGTTCCCATCCTAAATGAGAGCCAGTGTAACTGACTTGACATATCACTCTGCTTGATTTGACACCTGAATGAGTGACTAATACTGGGTGCACCCCTGGCCCTTGATAAGGAGGATACAGGTATATACTGGAATGTAGCGATAAGGGATTATCTCCCCTGATACATTGGACCATTAAGGACCCAGCTCTAACAATGGCCAATACAGCAGTGACCAGATAAGAGTAGAGACTGAAATGGGTTATTATCAAATCAGTCATCCACTGGGGGCACAAAAGGGGAACTTATTTCTGTCCCCCATCATACTGTTTTAAACTAATCTTTTATATTCAGGAAAAAGTACATAAGGACGAGATGTAAAGAATTTGTTGATGAGGCTTGTAGAGGGTTATGAGGGTGCTTCAGTAATGTAACATATTGCTTTGATCTCAGAATAGCACACACTACAGTATATTAAAACTGCACTCAAACTGACAACTCTGTTCAGATAGCTTATCAACACACTGGGTTAAAATACTTGAAAAAAAGAAAAAAAAATCATACAACTCAAATTATTCAGAGTAACCAAACAAGGTAGAAACAAGACATTTATCATGCAATATATCCTCTGTATGTTAGAAATCTCCCTCCAATAAATTGTAAATTTGTCATGATGAATTGCCACAACAAGCAAACATTAGAAATTATGTAACACAAACCAAAATAAAAAAAAAACACAGAAAATGGAAAAATTCAATAAAAAATGTGTACCTTCAGTTACCTGTAAAAACATACTGCATTCTCTCAATATCATTGAAGGCTTCTATTAAAATGTTCATTTACATTTTAAAAATCTTAGGAAAATAGCACTATTTTTTTAATTCTAAATCTTTATCTCTCCTTCTCCATCAATATAAAAAATCAATAATTTCAAAAGGATGCATCTATTATTTAATATCCATAATTTCTTTAGATTCCATTCATAACTTCAATAAATTTAAAAGGGTCCTTGTCATAAACACCTGTTTCACGAACAGAAACCTTCAATCCTGCCTGTGGCCTCTTAGTGTAATATAAATAGATATATATTTGTCCTTTGTGATGTATCTCTACCTACAATTATCTATATCCAGTGATAATCCCATGTTAAATGAGGTCCCCAATAAATTGGCGATAATTATGTAAAGGGGGATGGAAAGTCTTACTAAAATTAAGCCAGTTCTTACTCGCTTCTCTGTGACACCTGTCAAAAGTAATTAAATTCCTGCAATTCTACCGAATACAATGGGGAATACAGTCTTATTGAATCAATTGTCCTCCACCTAACTAATTTTAGGGTACTTTAAGTCGACCATTCTTTGGTTACTCTATATCAGCCCTCAAACTCTGATATATTGGCGTTCATTCACATTTAAATTAAATATTTCATATCCCCTAGCAAAGGATTTTTTTAACAAAAAAACAATGTCTTTCCTAGTGGATGCATTTATTTTCTCTCCATGGAAAAAAAAATGAAGCAAAGGCATTACTAAAATAATACATCAAAAAGCAGCTTATTTGTGAGAATATCTAAGCCTATATTTGAGATTTCTAAAATTACCATTTGTATTAAACGAAATTATTTTTAACGGCCCTGCTGCACAGGTGCTAGTAAACTTATTTGTTTGCATATTTCAAAGCCATATCTCTATTTACATACAAAGTGTGTGTGATTATTTTTCTTTTATTTTTCTATAGACAATTATTTGATATCCTTGAGCCTGTCAAAAAAAGCTGTAACCTTTGACATCAAACCATAGGACGAGAGGTTCCTGTAGAAAATCTTTAAATAACACAATTCATTTGACAATATATATACCTATGTTTTATATAATCAACGCATTGTCGGACCTGTACAGGGGTCACGTGATTATGAGAAAATGGTGAGCTACCCAACAGTGCGCTGCCTAGATCAATTGTGCAACTTCAGTGTTTCTCTTTTGAACTTTTTTTTTTATAAAAAAGTTGATAAAAGTATATAATTACCCTTAGATGTTGCTCGTTGTTTGAAGTTGTGTTTTCTTTTTGATACTTTAACAATTCCTCTTCGAGCTTTCTTGCCTGCAGAAGAATGGGTGCATTTATAAGCAGTTTTTTATGTCTAGACAGTATTGAAAATAAAAACCGATGTTATTAACAGATAAAATCAATATTATTGGAGGCAAAACCATCTAAAACATAAAGGATTATATAACAAAGAAAAGTCATTGACAAGGGATATCCTCCAACTCCTGAAATTATAGGTTATAAAAACAGAAGAACTTTTTGTTTTTGGGAAAACTCATGCTGAGATAGTTTTTAGAGTTATGTAAAGTCACCCTAAAATGAAGAATTATTTGTATAATATACATAAGAGTACAAAAAACAGTGAAAATAGACAATCACTTCCAAGTCAAAACCTTGTGCAAAATAGCACGTACGAAATACAATTAGAGCATGCATTTTTTTAATAATTTGTGGCAGTTTTGAGCACTGAAAGGTCTCAATCTATGTGTGTCACAGAGATTACTCGCTATTCATGGTTTTGAACACATAGTGATGCATACGGTGTTTTACTCTTTCTTTATGAAAAGCTTCACAAATGAAGTATTTTAAAATAATTCAAGCTTTATTATTTTTTCTCATAAAAAATACATTAAATTGTAGCCTAATATTTTTTTGAGTTTCATTTTGTTTTCTGTACGCATATCTTAAAATGTAGATGCAAATAGATTCCTACTTCTATTTAAAAAAATGCTCGATTTATATCAAGTTCTCTGATTCTACCTAACGGAGTTTTTCCATAGTTTGTGACTGATTATAATCAGACAATAATCGTATTAATGAACAAAACAAACTGAGTAGATTACCCTTGACAAAGCAATGTCTCTCTCCTCCAGCAAAGTGTTCATTTCCTCCTCAGTTATCTCCCTTTGTCGTTGTTTGACCAGTTCTAATCGCCGTAGAAATGAGTTGTATTTCTTGTCTACCCCATAGTTTGAGTCGATCTGGGACAATAAATTGTCAATGCCCTGAAAGGGAAATGAAGAGGACCACTTTTATTCTTTGCAACACTCATCATTTTATGTACCAAGATTTTTCAAATTCAAGGACGATTTATCTTTAAATATTTGCTGTGAAAAAAATCTAAAATCTTGTAAAAATGCAATTAGACGGAAGTTTTTAAATACTTGAACAAAGAATATGTAACATCCAAGTTGTAGCCAACCAATAGGGTGAGAATTTTAAAAGTTGAAACAGTAATGATATTTTCTTATACTGACAATTAATCAAAGACCAGATGAAGAAAAAACAATGAAGTTTTATTGAAATCAGAACAAAACTGTTAAAGTAGTATCATTTTCAAAATTATCTGATAGGATATTCAATTAGAATATTTCTACAATCTAATCTTTGCTCTGTTGTGAAATATACAGTCAGTGTCAATGACTGTTCAGTGTGACATAAATATAAGTACGTTGCCATATAATCAACTGAAAGTCCATGATATTGAAAGAATTGTAATCAAGTTACCACAGCAATTAATCAGTAAAGCTAAAAATTTGCATTTTAACAGTTATATCAGATCGCTAGAAATGACATTATCCATATTTTATCCAAACCACTGAAGACCAGGATCACGACAAAAAGACACTTATTCACACATAGTGTACCGTATATGTATATTATTAGCTCACCTGAGCCGAAGGCTCAAGTGAGCTTTTCTGATCAAAATCTGTCCGTTGTCTGTCGTTGTCGTCGTCGTAGTCAAACTTTTCACATTTTCATCTTCTTCTCACCACTGGGCCATAACCAAACTTAGCACAAAGTATCCTTGGATGAAGGGGATTCAAGTTTGTTCAAATGAAGGGCCACACCCTTTTCCAAGGGGAGATAATCATGAATTTGTTAAAAATTATGGCATGTTTAAAAAATCTTCTTCTCCAGATGGGCCAGGAAAGATGAATAATCATCCTCAGGTAGTGTAAATTCATTTGTTCATTTTAGGAAAAATCTTTAAAAATCTTCTTCTCCAGAACCACTGGGCCAGGAAAGATGAAACTCATGTGGAATCATCCTTAGGTAGTGTAGATTCAAGTTTGTTCAAATCATGACCGGGCAAGGTTAAAATGGCCGATTTTACATAGGAATATATAAGAAAAATCTTTAAAAATCTTCTTCTCAAGAACCACTAGGACAGGAAAGATGAAACTAATGTGGAATCATCCTCAGGTAGTGTAGATTCAATTTTGTTCAAATCATTGGGGCCAAAATGGCCGACCCAAGTTTTTCATAGGAATATATAAGAAAAATCTTTAAAAATCTTCTCCTCCAGAACACTGGGCCAGTGGAATCCAAGTTTGTTCATATGTATATTTTACATATAATAAAAATCTTTAAAAATCTTCTTCTCCAGAACCACTGGGCTAGGAAAGATTTGTAGATTCAAATTTGTTCAAATCATGGCCCCAGGGGCAAGGGTGGGGCCAAAATGGCCGACCCAAGTTTTACATAGGGATATATAGGGAAACCTTTTAAAATCTTCCTTTCAAGTACTTCAAAGCTATGATTAGTGATACCCGGGGTATTTATATGGAATCATCCTCAGATAGTGTAGATTCTAGTTTGTTCAAATGATGAACGCCTGGAAGGGGGGGGGGGGGGTATATGTGCTCAGGTGAGCGCTGTGGCCCCTGGGCCTCTTGTTATATATAATACATTTATTTGGAGATTAAAACTGTCAGGTGCTAGGACCCCTGTCCTTACATCAAGCTGTGAGGGACAAAGTTGTCAGATCTCTCTGTGGTGAGAACCCCATCCATTCCCAGGATCCAATCCCCCACAGCCCCCAAAACCAGCGCCAAGTCTAAGACAGTTCTAAGGCTGCTCAGCCTTCAGTTTATTGATTATATATATGTACGGTATTTAAAAGTTTACGAGGGGTCTTTATCCAAGATAGTGGAAGACAAGCAAAAATAAAGCTGTGCTTTTTTTTCAAACAAATTGCCAAGTATGATGTCCCCTTAATCCCCTTTAACCACCAAGACTATATTGAGTTGTTTGCAAATACTGAATTTCATGTTCTACAGGATTAAACTTCTGGTAGATCAATAATCAACATAAATCTCTCGCCCCATCTGACCAAAGTTTTAAAAATTTAATCATAGTTCAGGGTATATACCATAAATCTACGTATTAACTCTGATGCTTATTAGGATTTTGCCAGAATAAAGAAATTCCAGCAATGAGTAATAACTGTTACATGGGCGCTCTTCAGGGAGTGAAATTTTAATAACCCCCAAACATGGAAATTTATTCTCATTGGCCAAGCCTGTGACATTTACGAGAACTTATATGTTATCAGTATTATTGAGGGAACAAAATGGAAATCAATTTTACTAATATAACACAATAATAAATTAACTCTTGGTTGGTTTAGAGCACTTTGTGTCTGCTAAAGCTGTATTCTCATACTTAATATTCTGATTGTCCTCAAAACTATTCGCAATTCTTTTTTTTTTTATTTACAGACTTCAGATCTTTTTCTCTTCTTTTTTTTCCAAGGAAGATTATTTATGTAAATAATAAAAACTAAAAATAGTACACTTATAATTTTTATACTCACAGGCATGATTACACTTAATAAAAATAAGGATAAGCAGCAATCAAACTGTTACTTTTCAAACCACTTAGCATATAGTATTCCGTTAGCAGTCCTATCTTTTGATGTTATCTCTATTCTTAACAATAAAGACTCTGAGAGACAGATATAATCCCGTACACTCCCCTGACAAAGGGTGGGATGGAGGGGACATGTTTGTCATCTACCTGGTTACCATGGCAGCCGGTAACGAGTGACAGATGGACAGACAGACACTGGGGCGAAATAGCTGCCTCAACCAGCTACAGAAATATTACTTCTCCGACAACAGCCGGGCTGTAACATTGCTTCACTGCCACATTGATAACCTCCTGACTTTATAATTGTAATAAATTAATAAAACCAAGGGACTGTGCTTAAGAATCAATTAAAAGCTGGGCATGACTCAAAACTTCAAAAGATGGCAACAAGATATGAATAATACATGTGCTCTCTCTCATATCCCATATTTTACATACAAAGTCATCTAAGAGCTTCACTATGTTCAATTTTGTTGATGCTACGTTAATTCAGTGAGCATTATCTAGGATATCTGTTTTATAATTCTGAAAAATGAACAGCATCTTTGAAGATTGTCATCTGAGTGATGTTCTATAATAACAGTACTATATGAAACTTTATAGGTAGGAAAAATTGTAATAAGGGTCCACATATTAATCAAATTAAGAATAGAATGTCCTTCACCTCGGTGACCTCGTCCTCCTCAGGGTCATCAAAATCTGATAAGTCCGTGTTGTCTGAGTAACCCCTGAAACAGGAAAAAAGGAAATCCCTTCAATCAAGGTTTTCACAAAAAACAGCAAATATTATCAATTCAGTATATCAAGGTATAAAAAAATGTGGCATTTAATAAACATATTTATACCAGTTTATAGCAAAATTTGTCACTCTGCATTCAAAAATAACACCCAAGAAAAAGATTCATCTTTCCACAATATACAGATTTCTCTTAATGATGGAGTCTATTGGGATTATTTTCTAGACTTACATGTATTCGTCCACTACGTTTTTCATAATGACATAATGACAGTGTATATCAGGATTATTTTCGTGACTTACTCATCCAGTAGATTTCTTGTAATGACATTTATATCAGAAATATTTTCGTGACTTACTCCTCCAGTCTTCTCGTAATGACAGAGTATATCGGGATTTTTTTTTTGACTTACCCGTCCAGTCTTCTCTTAATGACAGTGTATATCGGGATTATTTTCGTGACTTACTCGTCCATAAGATTTCTCTTTATGACGGAGTATATCGGGATTATTTTCGCGACTTACCCATCCAGTCTTCTCCTAATGACAGATTTTATCAGGATTATTTTTTGACTTAATCATCCAGTCTTCTCGTAATGACAGAGTATATCGGGATTTTTTTTTTTTTTTTTTTTTTTTTTTAAAAGTTCAACATTTTATTTAGAAAAACAAAACATCATATACATGTTACACACAGTGCATTTGATTTGATAAGTTGAACAATTACATTCTTTCTATTTGTCATGTAAAAATCATATGGAATAATTTATCACAAAATATCAAAATGAAGAAAAGTCATTAACAAATACAGCTGATTATCTTATGTATGATTGTGTAGGTTTTATCAAAATTTAATGAAAAAAAGTCCTAAAAAAATACAGCTGATTATCATATGTATACTTGTATATAGGTACCCTTATATATCTGGGAGACCTCACCTCACTCGTAATGACAGAGTATATCGGGATTATTTTTTGACTTACCCGTCCAGTCTTCTCTTAATGACAGTGTATATCGGGATTATTTTCGTGACTTACTCGTCCATTAGATTTCTCTTTATGACGGAGTATATCGGGATTATTTTCGCGACTTACCCATCCAGTCTTCTCCTAATGACAGATTTTATCAGGATTATTTTTTGACTTAATCATCCAGTCTTCTCGTAATGACAGAGTATATCGGGATTATATTTTTGACCTACCCGTCCAGTCTTATCGTAATGATAGAGTATATCGGGATTATTTTTTTGACTTACCCGTCCAGTCTTCTCGTAATGATAGAGTATATCGGGATTATTTTTTTGACTTATCTGTCCAGTCTTCTCGTAATGATAGAGTATATTGGGATTATTTTTTTGACCTACCTGTCCAGTCTTCTCGTAATGACAGAGTATATCGGGATTATTTTTTTGACTTACCCGTCCAGTCTTCTCGTAATGATAGAGTATATCGGGACTATTTTTTTGACTTACCCGTCCAGTCTTCTCGTAATGATAGAGTATATCGGGATTATTTTTTTGACTTACCTGTCCAGTCTTCTCGTAATGATAGAGTATATCGGGATTATTTTTTTGACTTACCCGTCCAGTCTTCTCGTAATGATAGAGTATATCGGGATTATTTTTTTGACCTACCTGTCCAGTCTTCTTGTAATGACAGAGTATATCGGGATTATTTTCGGGACTTACTCGTCCAGTCTTCTCGTAATGACAGAGTATATCGGGATTATTTTCTTGACTTACCCGTCCAGTCTTCTCGTAATGATAGAGTATATCGGGACTATTTTTTTGACTTACCCGTCCAGTCTTCTCGTAATGATAGAGTATATCGGGATTATTTTTTTGACTTACCCGTCCAGTCTTCTCGTAATGATAGAGTATATCGGGATTATTTTTTTGACTTACCCGTCCAGTCTTCTCGTAATGATAGAGTATATCGGGATTATTTTTTTGACCTACCTGTCCAGTCTTCTTGTAATGACAGAGTATATCGGGATTATTTTCGGGACTTACTCGTCCAGTCTTCTCGTAATGACAGAGTATATCGGGATTATTTTCTTGACTTACTCGTCCAGTCTTCGTTCCAGCTCCCTCAGTCTCCTTAATGCTTCCTCCTTCTCCTGGCTGTTCAGCTTCATCCTTCCCATCATGCTCTCTTCCCTCTTCCTCTGGGCTGTGTGGACTTCCTGTACCATACCTAGCAATAAAAATACAACTCTGAGTCAATATCTTCCTTATAATCAAATCATAATAATTAAAGTACTGATAAAGTGCTGAAAGATGAGGTCAAAATAATAAATTTCATGATTTAACAAATATCCTTTCTGATGAAAGATAGGGTTTAATACTTATGTAATTTTTTTTTCAAACTTTCAAGTTTAACATAAATTTACAAATGTTACAAATGTTGCAAAAATTATATCTTCAGTCTGTAAAAGATATATATCAGTCACTACTAGTTAAGCAATCTTTTCTATACTGACTGAATTTCAAAGGACTCTATGACATTTCTAAAGGTGAACAAACTATGATGCGTATATAAGCATTCCAATTACTGTATACAGGGCTATTTTTGCCCTGCTTTATTTTTGCCCTTTCAAACAATTTTGCCCCATTTTAAATTCATCCAGTCACAATTTTTTTTGAAGAAAATATACTGTACTATTTAAATTTGTGCTCTCCTTTTTAAATTCACCCAACCAAAGTAAGGGCAAAAGGGGCAAAAATAAAACGGAGGCGTAATAAAAACTACACTATCTCTTATGTTCGATTCAGGGATTTCACATTTTGATCAAAGTATATTATGCAAGGTTTGCATTTTGATGCTTTGATTAACAGTACACAGATAGACTGGTCACCTGACTGCCTCTAAAAACTTAACTCCCACACCTTGCAGGTAATCAAATCATTTTAAGATCAAGATTTATTAGCATGAAATTTATGGAAAACTTCCCAATATATATATGATTTTGTACATTAGCTGTTTGAATTTTTTGTAGGATTTTCTTTATAAGCTTATGTCTTTTTGTATCTATATTCCTTGTACAATGTCATTCCTGCAGAAAAAGCAGTTTCAATCATTAGAAAGTCAGCAAGTATAATAGTTGATCATATTTTTTTTTTCATTTCTCTGTTAATTGACATTTTTGCACAGTATTAAGTAGTGTGCAAAAACAAAAAAATGGTAAAATAAGCACATTCAAACCAAGTTAATAGGTATACATAGATGACATTTGCAAACTTAACCATTATTGAGACTGTAAAAAGTTGACCAATTACTATAGATTAAGTGCTAAAATTGCATGCATTATTCAATTGAGTAAATCAGTTATCATTGAAATCGAAAATGCCATGCATGAGAATTAATAAAGCATTAGAGAATTTAGCCTCTATCACTGACATATAACATTCATGAAGCAACAATTTATGTTCTGATACGAGACAACCCGGGAAAATATAAGTCTGTCAAAAAAAAAAAATCACCAATAGTGACTAGATAATTTATAAAGCAATCTATTGCTTAATTATCCAAAAGAGTGAAATAAGTCAATTCTCCAAAAGCAAACTTAAAGATGGTTAATCCCCAAGAGCTAGGCTGCTGAAGCAGGTCTAGGTGAAGCGTAATGGAGGCCTAGACTGATGGTTGACAGCTTGATTTACGCTGATAGGCCTCGAGAATGAGACTTCAAAGTCCAACATTGTCATCCGTAATGAGAAATGCTGCAACACGATTAATCGCGGATGATCAATACGTGTTCTGATAGGAAAATGAAATAGGCTGGCAAGCGATTCATCACCAAGGAAAAACTTCTCCCATTTTTTGATTCTTCGTGAATCAATATACCTGGACATCACGGGGAGAAAATATGACACTTCAGTCCTCAATTAATGGCGGCTCCCACAGCAGTCATGATTAAGGTATCGCACGAAAATTAATAAGAATGGTAAAGTGATTTGATTGTCGACTCATTTCAAAACGGCTGTATGAATGCTTATAATTGGTATTGATTATACCGGGAGTGAGAGAAGGAGGAATGAAGAGGGGGAATGAAGGACGGAGAGGACAATCTCTCCTTTAAATCAATGTCCGTAACACAGGCTCTAATGAGGAATTCCTATTGTAGGCTTCAAACATGGCTACTTAAGCACTATCACTTTACAAATATCTCCTAATGCAACTTATCTCTCACTTTTGTGTGCAGCGGGAGAAATTGACCAGGGCTCACAAAGTATTGTTCAAAAATTGATTTCCAAATATCTACTCATTAAAATCTACCTCAAATGCAATTAAGATTTTATCAAAAAGCAGTTAACATCAAACAGTTCAAATCAAGTCAAATTGTGCTCATCTAATTTTTCAGACCGTTTGAATGAAATGAAATGAAGATTTGTCCCGAACACAAAGTATTATTAGGAACCACTAATTGAAGGTCTCTTTACAACAGACAGTTAATTAAACCATTCAGGAAACATGATAAAACCATTGAAGATATGGTAATTCAAAATATTCATATTTTTAATATACATTCTACACATGATATTTATAATTAACAAAGTTGCCACTTGATGTCAATTTTCCTCTCAGACACCCTCCACCCCCCACCCACATTTAATTTGAGATAACAAAGTTTCATTGTATGAATATGTACAAAAAAATATCAGTTAAATTTTCAAAATTAGATATCTTTATGAGAATTTTTATAAAAGGTGTAAATTTTGCTGTGACCTCCACACTAGTATCATTACAAGTACCTGCTGCAGCAGAGGAGTCCGTGCTTCCCTTAGCGTCCACCTCTTTTGTTTTCAGCTTCAGACAAGAAGTTTCCAGATCATGTTCACACTGGGCCAGCTTCTCTGCTAACTGTATAACAATAGATGTAACATCTTAGAAAGTTACTCTTCTATTTAAAAATTCAAAAATATTCCTTAATCTTTGTATTAAATATAATGACTGTTCTGAGACACACTTGAAAAGTTTGACCTCAATTTATTTTGAGTACACAGTTTCATCATTGACGTTTGAAATATATCTAGACATACACTGTAAAAAAAACTTACTCTTTTGTTTTGTGCTTTTGCAGCATCGAGTTCAGACAGTAGAAGAGATATTTGTTTGGTCTGGTCTGTAGTACTACTGGATGCCGCAAGTCCATAACCATGTGAGTACGCAGGAAACAGGCCAGGTGATGAAGATTGCACTTGGAGGGAACTATGAGGTAGAAATGGGGCACTTCTTAGGGGGGATGCTGCAGCAAAAGGGCTGTAGCCTGTCTGGGGCCCTAACCCATTGGAGGGCTGCTGGTCACATGACTTGGCCTCTTTTTGAGGACTTGAATTGAGGTCAGTCATTTCTAATGGGGCATCTACATTTTCTGAAGAGGCAGTGGTTGAATCTTGGGAGACAATGGTTTCTTCAGAGCCCTGAGCCCCTGGGTTCTGCTGAAGACTGGAGGTAAAAGCGGGTCTTATTGGCTGACCCCTGGGGGAACCCATGTTGTAGGAAAACAAGGAGGGACTTAGGTAGCCTGCAGGGTAGGGTTGGTTGAGGTACATGGGAGAATGCATAAAGGAGGGTGTGTAGTTTCCAAAGGGGTTATATGAGAACTGTGTAGGGTTTGTCATGGAGGATGTCATTGGTCTTCTGGGGGGACTGGATGGTGTTGTTCCCACAGGTGCTACGAAAAAAAATAACCTCACGTCAGAAGGGTGACATATAAAACTGTACTCATACAATCTGTGTGTCTCTTTCTTTCTTTTTTGTTTGGAAAGTTTCAGACATGTACATGTTATACCTGAGGGTGAAGCCTTTTTCTTGTCATGTGACTGGTCCTCCTTATCAGGGATAATCTGGTTCTCGATTTCTGAGATATCATGTGCAGCATTACTGACAGCTGCTGATGTAGAGCTGAAAGATCAAATTGTCAATAAGTGATTAGTCTGCTCTCTTGCATAATGTGTTTTTTTTCATTTTCAATATTTGTTACAATTAGTGTACAAGCTTTTGACATACACTTTTAAATAGTTCAATAGTAGATCAAAAAGGTCACCACATGTTACAAAATTCAATAAAGCCTGAGTGTACAGAGTTCAACATCTACAAAGTATGAAGAACTATCATTATATTTTGCTTTGTCTGCTAAACTCACTCAGTCAGATTAGATAGTGTAATAGTGTTGAGATGATGTCCACATACTCTTGGAATAGGACAAGGGAAAGAAGTGTCTGCATGGATCAATTAATTTGGAATCCTCGCAGAATACTGCATTGGGCTTCATACATAGATATTTTTTAGCTAAGATCACTGCATACCTTTTGACAATGAATACTGAATTAATCAAGCGCTATTTGCTTATGCAGTTGGGCTTTGCTTCACTGATACAGAATAGTATGAATTTGGATGTCCACTAAACTACATGTTCTTTATAATTCTTCAAGCATTTTACCCTCCATATTTTGCATCCTAAAATATCTTGCTTTGGTCTCTTAGCATTTGAAATAATAAATAAATGTTTGACTGTAATTAAATTTCACAAAACAACAGACAAATGGATGCATGGATTTCCAATGGTACATCTTGTTTTCCCAGAATATTTGAAATGTTTTTTTTATTTTTTAACTTTTATAACATAAACCTAGATGTTTTCTACTAGGTAAGATTTTGTTATTTCAATGTTAATATAATTGGTAAGTGATTTATTTTTACAGATATAAAGAATTCACCAAACATGCTATATGTAGTGTATTATGAACCTCTGTTGGTATTATTTGCTTGGTGATAAATTTTACGAAACTTAATTTATGTTCATTACAATTTTTCCCTGTACAATTAGTTTGATGTTTACAGTATTGTTTTACTTGTTTGCTTATTTTATCTTTTTTGTTTTAACACTTCTGTGAAAATATAACTTGGTCTTTTTAAAGCATATGATGGCAAGTAAACACTTGTTTTTCACTGGTTGATAAATTGATTGATTATTGTCATAAGCATTTCAAAACAAATTCACCTGAAGTCAAATATCGCCTTTTTTACCTTTAATACAAGACAAAACATTAAAACAGTATCACAGATATGTTGTATCAAAGTAAACACTGGGGTTACACTCACTGAACACCGAGGTTCAGGCTTTCATTCAACCCCTCTCCTAGTCTGTTTGAATTTGACAATAAAATTACCATGATATAATCTTATGTATACAGCAGTTCAAACTAATTAAGACAGTTCCAAACAAGATTATATCTGATAATCTCTATCTATGTTTGGATCTCCCAGAGTAAATATACACAAGAATCCCAAGTCAAATAAGAGATGATTTAGCCTGTGTTCAGCATTGTTAGGATCGTGTTCTATATGTGTGGTGGATATAAAAATTATATGATATATTGAACAGAATATTTTAAATGGCCTCTGTGTCTGCCTGATTAAATATCAAACCCATCAGTGTGTGTTGATAGACTTGTCACAATTTTCCTGTGAAATATGGCACAAATACACTACCACAATGAAAACACATAGCATGGGGCTCTAAACAGAGTTAGGGAACTACATGAATTCACAATAATATCAGAAGTTTTTGTGTAAGATAATATTTGCCATCAGTAATCAAATAGCTGGCCTCCATGATGAGTTGATGCTTTGTGAGTTGATTCTAACAGTTATAAAGTTTGTTTGACAAACATGCACAACAATCTCTCCAGCCCTGATTCGTTGGGTCCTTACTGTGTAGCTCTTGCTTGTCTATGTTGAATCAGAAAATATTTGTACAAGATAAAATAAGCAAATTCCCCCTAAAACTCAAATATGATCAGTGCTGATCAGATGCTTGTTGACACTACACTGTATCAATGTTAATTCAAGCATTCTCCTGACTTTGTGTAAACTCAAATTGGAGATAAATTGAACTAAATATGTTTGAAAATCTTAGTGATGTTGTCAACAACATGTTTGCAGTTCCTAAGTTTATCATGATTACATTTGTTTAAGATATTTTTTTAATGTCTGTTGATTGTTGGCCAAACATCAGATACAAATGTTGACTAGTTGTTCAAACACCATCAATGGGGATCTGCTGTTGTCACTTATCTAGAAGTGAATTAACTTATACAGAACAAAATATAAGGCTTCACACTTCTTTACTGCAGATTATAACAAAGCACTGAGGCAAGATCAACATTTTTCTTCCTTAAAAAATAAAATTTTGAAAATTATATTATGTATCAGGATCATTTCAGAGACCCTAAGCCATTTTAGTTGGAAGCTTGAGGGTGCAGACTGGCCATCAATAATGGAATGGAAAGACAATTAATAAAGAGTGAAATTGTCCTTCAATATAGTTGAGGAGTTCCTGTCCAATTATTGCTTTGGAAACTATGGTAAATATATACCCAATTCATATATGTACCATTAAAATGAATCTATCATTTTATAAATTTGACAAGATTACTTTTGTAAGTACAGTATGCTGCTGAAGTATTGCAGCATGTATCCAGCAAGAATTGGTTAAAATCCATCCTTTCCAATTTCACTTTGTAAAAGGAGAGCTTATTAAGTAGTCATGCTTTTTAAAAGTCTATCCAGTGCAATTAGATATAGATGCAATTAAAATGAATGATACCGACAGTTAGATTTTTTGATGAACAGAAAATGATTGGTCAAATCCAGAGACACCTCTTTGTGTACCTGATATAAATGTAATAAATCCTTCAGCTCTAATCAACGCAGACCATTAGATTAAATTACAGATTTCACATAACAATTCTAATGTAATTTTCCTGAACTGGCAAAATGATGCTTGATTAATTTTGATTAAAGACCCTGATAAAATTTATTACTTTGCAGGTTCAGGGAAGATCAAATCTTGATGTTCATCATCTACCATTCAGTCGCAGGGTCATCAATCACATATAAAGTCCCTAGGATCGGACCAGTCTTATCATTTGTTTTGCTTCTCTTTGCAATTTTTACAGCAGCTGGAATAGAAAAACAGTTCTAATAGGAAAATTCTATTTAACCCTTTGTTGGAAGGGATAAAGCGATTTGTGCTGGGAGATCCCCTCATTTTTCTCCCGTCCTTTCCTTTAGTTAATTAAGGTATGCGGACAAATTCACCTCAGTAAACAGAAGAGAATTACTTGTTATTGACTTAAGCAGAATTGCACAAATTTCATCCAATATAATAGAAAGAGCCCGTGTTTGCTTTAAGCAAGACCCTGACAGGACAAGCACTTGCCTTCACATCATTTGCAAAATTTTGATCAGTTTCTCCTAAACGCTTAACCTAGAGGGGATTATTCCGAGGCTTAACTATCAATTTATCGGGCTCACCAATCAGTCTCAGCTTACATCCACGGAACGGACTGCAAGGGATCATGGGAGGAAGTGGACAGTGTACGGGGCTAAGGAATGGATATTGTAACATACTGTTAAGAATAGACTGCATGAGTGAACAAGAAGCCAACTTCCATGAAATACATATCTGATTACATTGTAGTTGATATTACAATTATAGCCAATAGACAAGTACAAATGTAAGCAATAGTTTTCAGTTTTCCCAAAGATCTGACTAAACCAAACTGACTGCTTCAAGAAACAAGAGGCCCATGGGCCTTATAGGTCACCTGAGCATTATGCAACAACTTTCCAGTGATTGAATTTGATTCATGTTTTAAGCCAGATGCTATGGCATTCACAATTGAAAGAGGCACATTGATCCATCGTCGCAAACCATGGCCCAAATGTACGCTCCTCTCCCATCTGGCCGTGGTTGAACGAGGAGAGACTTCTTCGTAGCTCATTAAAACATTGACCAATGCGAGTAAAGCATAGTCGGATGATGAACTTTATCGCGACCTTTCAATATCCAATCGCAGTATAGGAAATATTTCTTGTATACTGTTGACGTCAGTTGTTGATTTCGATTGCGATGGAAACAAAACTTGCCAATGACTGAATATGATGTCACAATAGAGAGGCGTAAATATTCAAGATTATGACACTTTTTGTGATCAAGCAGCCGCGGGTAGGAGAGAGCTATACGCGGACTCCGGACCGTGGCTTGAGACGATGCCATTGATCATTATGACTATACATTTAGCAGTTGCTTAGTTTGGTTATTTAATACCCATAGGCAGGATAGGGGAACAAAAAATGCATTTCAACTAATCAGTAGTATTCAGCAATAATCAGTAAAGCCCCTACCACACATGAACCCCTGACCCTTAGGCCGAGATCCACACATTGCACAATTTTTGAAAAGGCATCCTTGCTTTTCAAAAATATTTGATTAATACCAAGGAGCAGATTTCAAACAATTCATTCGTTTTCAGTATACAAGTACAGCCCCCCTCTATGGTACCCCTGACCCTGGGGCCTTGAAATTCACATTTCTGGAAGATAAAGGCCCTTGCTCATAACTATATAGTTAGTTCATCTGCTTTAAAAATACCCAGGAGCAGAGAAGAAAATTTTCAAAGATTTCATGTATTTCCACTATATAATCAATAGAGCCCTGCCCTAACACCAGGCCTGGGGGCCATAAAACTTAGACGAGCTCACTTTTGATCTCAGTCTCACTATTTTCAAAGGAATTAATAGAAGAAAAGTGAGACTGAGATCAAAAGTAAGCTCATCTAAGTTTTATGGCCCCCAGGCCAGAACCCCTGACCCTGGGGCCATAAAATTCAAAATTTTGGAAGAGGCACTCTTGCTCATCATAACTATGCACTTACTTAGCCTATTTAATATCTAGGAGCAGAGAAGAAGATTTTTAAAGAAATAATATATTTTCACTATATAATCAATAGAGCCCCGCCCTAACACCAGAACCCCTGACCCTGGGGCCATAAAATTCACAATTTTGGTAGAGGCACTCTTGCTCATCATAACTATGCACTTAGTTAGTTTATAATACCTAGGAGCAGAGAAAATGTTTTTCAAAGAATTCATGTATTTTTACTATATAATCAATAGAGCCCCGCCCTAACACCAAAACCCCTGACCCTGGAGCGCCATAAAATTCACAATTTTAGTAGAGGCACTCTTGCTCATCATAACTATGCACTCAGTTAGTCTATTTAATACCCATGAGCAGAGAAGAAGATTTTCAAAGAATTCATGTATTTTCACTATATAATCAATAGAGCCCCGCCCTAACACCAGAAGTCCCTGGTGCAATAAATTCACAATTTTGGTAGAGGCACTCTTGCTCATCATAACTATGCACTCAGTTAGTTTATTTAATACCTAGGAGCAGAGAAGAAGATTTTCAAAGAATTCATGTATTTTCACTATAATTATAATGAATAAGGGCCCCGCCCTAACACCAGAACCCCTGACCCTGGGGCAAAAATATTCACAATTTTGGTAGAGGTACTCTTGCTCATCATAACTATGCACCTAGTTAGTCAATTTAATACCCAGGAGCAGAGAAGAAGATTTTCAAAGAAATAATGCATTTTCACTATATACTTATTTAGCCCCACCCTAGCACTAGAACCCCTGACCCCAGGGCCATGAATTTCACAATTTTGGTAGAGGACTCAATGCTGAATACAATCATGCAAACAGTTTGACTGCTTGATGTCCAGGAGTAAAGAAGAAGATTTTTTTAAGATTGCATTAATTTTGGTGGTCTTGGCCCCACCCCTCAGGCCCCAGGGGGGCAGGGATCATGAAATTCACAATTTTTGTTCCCCCTTCACCCATAGATGCTTTGTGCCAAATTTGGTTGAAATTGGTTGAGTGGTTGCAGAGAAGAAGCAGAAAATGTTCAAATGTTAACAAACGATGGACGACGGACGTCGCACGACGACGGACGAAAACGGATAGCAATAGGTCACCTGAGTTTACTCAGGTGACCTAATAAAAATGCTGGTAATTAAAGTAAAAAAAACTGTTTTAATAATCTACATATATGTTAATAATTGCTATTAAATCATAGAGCAATTAACCTGTTACAATTACTAATATTCTCATATCTCTCCCATTAACCCAATTTACACCTTCATTATTCAAAAAAAGAGGCCTATGGGCCACAATGCTCACCACAGTCAGTATAGCTCTGCTGTTCTCGACCAGCAGATTTCTTCTCCTACATATTCATACGTAGAGCTTATATCATCTGTTCTAGACACACCCTACCTCCAGGTGTCTTGTTTAAATCTTATTTAATTATACCCGCACTTTCTAAAGAAAGTTCGGGTATATTGTTGTTACTCATGTCCGTCCGTCCGTCCGTCCGTCTGTCACACTTTTCTTCCCTGAACTCCTCTTACATTTTACACAGTAGCCTAATCATCTTTTGGGAGATGGTTGGTGGTGTCATGTAGATGTGCAGTAAGGTTTCGGAATTTTGATTTTGCCCCGGGGGGTCAAATGGGGGTCGAAAAATGACGTTTTTTATGCAAAAAGCCCCGTCTTCCCTGAACTCCTCTTACATTTTACACAGTAACCTAATCATCTTTTGGGAGATGGTTGGTGGTGTCATGTAGATGTGCAGTAAGGTTTCGGAATTTTGATTTTGCCCCGGGGGGTCAAATGGGGGTCCAAAAATGACGTTTTTTATGCAAAAAGCCCCGTCTTCCCTGAACTCCTCTTACATTTTACACAGTAGCCTAATCATCTTTTGGGAGATGGTTGGTGGTGTCATGTAGATGTGCAGTAAGGTTTCAGAATTTTGATTTTGCCTCGGGGAGTCAAATGGGGGTCGAAAAATGATGTTTTTTATGCAAAAAAGCCCCGTCTTCCCTGAACTCCTCTTACATTTTACACAATAGGCTAATCATCTTTTGGGAGATGGTTGGTGGTGTCATGTAGATATGCAATAAGGTTTCAGAATGTTGATTTTGCCCCAGGGGGTCAAATGGGGGTCCAAAAATGACGTTTTTTATGCAAAAAGCCCCGTCTTCCCTGAACTCCTCTTACATTTTACACAGTAGCCTAATCATCTTTTGGGAGATGGTTGATGGTGTCATGTAGATATGCAATAAGGTTTCGGAATGTTGATTTTGCCCCGGGGGGTCAAATGGGGGTCCAAAAATGACGTTTTTTTATGCAAAAAGCCCCGTCTTCCCTGAACTCCTCTTACATTTTACACAGTAGCCTAATCATCTTTCGGGAGATGGTTGATGGTGTCATGTAGATGTGCAGTAAGGTTTCGGAATTTTGATTTTGCCCCGGGGGGTCAAATGGGGATCGAAAAATGATGTTTTTTATGCATAAAGCCCCGTCTTCCCTGAACTCCTCTTACATTTTACACAGTAACCTAATCATCTTTTGGGAGATGGTTGGTGGTGTCATGTAGATGTGCAGTAAGGTTTCGGAATTTTGATTTTGCCCAGGGGGGTCAAATGGGGGTCGAAAAATGATGTTTTTTATGCAAAAAGCCCTGTCTTCCCTGAACTCCTCTTACATTTTACACAGTAGGCTAATCATCTTTTAGGAGATGGTTAGTGGTGTCATGTAGATGTGCAGCAATGTTTCGGAATTTTGATTTTGGCCCAGGGGGTCAAAAGGGGGTCGAAAAATGACGTTTTTTATGCAAAAAGCCCTGTCTTCCCTGAACTCCTCTTACATTTTACACAGTAGCCTAATCATCTTTTGGGAGATGGTTGGTGGTGTCATGTAGATGTGCAGTAAGGTTTCGGAATTTTGATTTTGCCCCGGGGGGTCAAATGGGGGTCCAAAAATGACGTTTTTTATGCAAAAAGCCCCGTCTTCCCTGAACTCCTCTTACATTTTACACAGTAGCCTAATCATCTTTTGGGAGATGGTTGGTGGTGTCATGTAGATGTGCAGTAAGGTTTCGGAATTTTGATTTTGCCTCGGGGAGTCAAATGGGGGTCGAAAAATGATGTTTTTTATGCAAAAAAGCCCCGTCTTCCCTGAACTCCTCTTACATTTTACACAGTAGGCTAATCATCTTTTGGGAGATGGTTGGTGGTGTCATGTAGATATGCAATAAGGTTTCGGAATGTTGATTTTGCCCCAGGGGGTCAAATGGGGGTCCAAAAATGACGTTTTTTATGCAAAAAGCCCCGTCTTCCCTGAACTCCTCTTACATTTTACACAGTAGCCTAATCATCTTTTGGGAGATGGTTGATGGTGTCATGTAGATGTGCAGTAAGGTTTCGGAATTTTGATTTTGCCCCAGGGGGTCAAATGGGGGTCCAAAAATGACGTTTTTTTATGCAAAAAGCCCCGTCTTCCCTGAACTCCTCTTACATTTTACACAGTAGCCTAATCATCTTTTGGGAGATGGTTGATGGTGTCATGTAGATGTGCAGTAAGGTTTCGGAATTTTGATTTTGCCCCGGGGGGTCAAATGGGGATCGAAAAATGATGTTTTTTATGCATAAAGCCCCGTCTTCCCTGAACTCCTCTTACATTTTACACAGTAGGCTAATCATCTTTTGGGAGATGGTTGATGGTGTCCTGTAGATGTGCAGTAAGGTTTCGGAATTTTGATTTTCCCCAGGGGGGTCAAATGGGGGTCGAAAAATGATGTTTTTTATGCAAAAAGCCCCGTCTTCCCTGAACTCCTCTTACATTTTACACAGTAGGCTAATCATCTTTTAGGAGATGGTTAGTGGTGTCATGTAGATTGTGAAATATTTGTGTTTTGAGACCCCCCCCCCTCTATATGTCACATGTGTATAATTATTTGTAAACATTATTTGTACATGATTTCTCTTATAGCAATTATAAATGAACTGTAAACATTACCAAGTGTACTATAAAACGATGTTTGGTACTTCCTATTATTTCATGTTTGGTAAATCCTACACTTTCATGTTTGGTAAATGACCAAGTTTACCACGGAGGAAATATGGACTGATACGTAAAATTATGGACTCTTATGATTGAAACAGTATTTATTATGAATGTTTATTTCATTTAACTTACAGTTCAGGTTGTAAATTGATCGTAAATACCGTTTTTCATGTGTGTCTGTCGATCACGTTGTTTTCCTTTTTGGTCATGGCGATTCGGAAGATTCTAATTTACAAGGGGGGTTTAGGTTATTGTTCTCCGTCCTCTAGATAGAATGTTCTATCGTTAAAATGATATTGTCCTACGGACCCGGTTTAACGATAGAATTCGTTTCGTGTATTCGTAATGTAGCAGAAAGAAACACGGGCGATAACTCGCATAGTGGATTTACTAGGAACAATCTAGAGAGTTCCGAATGTAAACATGGAGGTAATTTGAATCGAGAGAAAAACGTTGAGAAAATGAATTGGATTTTCGTATTTATATGGATTATTTTTTTGGGATAAAAGGCATAAGCAATCTCAAAAAGGTTTGTTATGATTAATTTGCAAGTTATTTTCAGTGCAAATCCGTTTGTATCCTTCAAAATCGTTTCGGTGCGATTCTGCAATTTTTTGCTACATTACGAGTATATGGGTGGTATTCTAACTGTGGTGAGGGCTTGTACCGAGACACAGTTAGATTATTCTAACTATCCGTCCTCGAACGTCATTATTTTATTATTGTTAACTTATACGCAACTTGTATTGTACATTTTTATGCAACTTACCTTCATTGTTTATTACTATGTATTTGTTTTACGATTCGGCGTCACATTGTTCGTATTTTTCATGGTTTGTCCCACTTCGGCGATGTTGTTAGTATCGTCTGCCATTTTGGTCTATACTTTCCCTTTTGGTTAGGTAAAGCGCACTGCGCATGTCCGGTAGTTTACCCTATATAAGCGTCGCCACGGACGCTGAAGTTTCAGTTTGACTCTGCAGAACGTCTGCGCAACAACTTTCATAGAAATTGTACGTAAATACTGATATAACTAACGAATGGGGAGTTTTTACTATAGATTATATTGACCAAATAGGTTTATTAAGGAATTCAACAGTCTCTACGAAGTTATACCATAGTTTACAGTGACCAAATTGATTTATTAAAGAAAATCAACAGTTACCATTTTACCAAATCTTAATAACGTTACCAAATCATAATAGCGTGACCAAATCATATGTGACGTCCGATCTGACCAAATGTATTACATCACCATTGTTTGATTATTTGGTTATCCAGTCATCTGTATTACATTTATTCCTTTATTAAATTATTGCTGAAACTTAAATAATCTTATGTTGTGCTCTTGTTTGCCTCTGCGATGCAATATTTTACTGACCAACACAGGGATTTATCTTACCAAATCAACAAGGATTACCAATTAACAAATTACCAGGAAATTCCATATATATTGGTTACAATGAAATATATCTCCTTCATTGGAGATTTGATCAAATTACATAAGCCTCATACCTCGGGCACGTTACAGAAATTTGGTGGCAGCGGTGGGATCCAAATCCTTGATCATTTCATTACCAGAGAATCCTCTGAAGATCTCAATTTCATAGAATATTTTGATTTTGTCATATTTTTATGACATGGCAACAACAGAAGATAATGACCAAATGATGTTACTTTATAAATTCTGTGTTGGTTAGTCAGGGGCAGGTGAGGGCACAGCAGTATTAGTGGACGTTCTGCAGACTCAACTCCCAGATGGCCAAAGTAATGAAACAAGTCTGGTTAAAAAAAAAAAAATTTGATGCCACTCCTAATGGAGAAGTACCATTTATTGATTTAATGTAAAATATAACACATTTGAGAGAAATGAGCTATCTGAATCTACACAGTGTTCCAGAACATTGATGTCTGGAGTCAGTACAAATTATAGTAATTCTTTGTAGGAATGCCTGAAGAGCATTCATTTTGAGGTCAGATCAGCGAGATGAGTACTACGTGGTGGAAAGGGTGAACATTTTGGAAACCATAATTGGTACTAAAGGGCCACGGAGATGCGATTCCGTATGGAATTCACTTGTATCGTTTTCTGACGACCAGGGCCCACCGTCAGTTAACAATAGGATACTCTCGGGTGGTCTGGGTACTACTAATAGATGTGCCCGTTCATACGAACTTGGGACTACTGATAATTTAGTTGAGGCTGGTTCCTTTGGTCCTGACATTTCATTATGTCAGATGAAATCATGTTTTTCTCATAGGCCTAAGTTCAATACTGTCATAAATGGTCAGGTATGTTCGGAGAAGAATAAGTATTCTAGGATCCCATCAGGTGAGACGGCAGGTAAGTCCGCTCAAGATTCCTGCATGGATAAGCCGCCTATGGAAAGGCGTATGTTCACATTCGGCCATGGACGCATGGTCATGGTCCACCCAACCTGCAGCCCAGGGAATTGCTCAGTCTCCATCTCACAGCCCTCAGGGTCGAGCGCGTACTGCTGAGTGTGTTGGTGAGATGATTGCTAAGGATCTGATGAAATCTGCAACATTTGAAGGGAAGAGCAGTTGGAGAGATTATTTATACCTTCAATTTCAATTTAGAATTGTATCATATTTATTTATAACTTAATGATGGGAACAACAAAGTTAAAGCTATTCAGCTTGCAACAAGTTTATGGGGGCACAAATAGTGCTCATGGTGATTGTTACTGAATATATATATACAAAAGATTTATAACTATATAGTTCAAACTCTATCATAGAGGTTCAAATACAAAACTTGGTACAGAGCACAAATAAAGAATTGATTGAGAAAAAGAGATGTCAATCTCTCACTGACCTTTATAATGAATTAAAAAGTTGGTTAGATATGCATATCCAGATGCATCATCTGAAGGCCGAGAACAGTTGGCTCGGAACTGTTTTATAGATTCACTGAATAAATATGAAATTGAATGGACTGTCCACCAAGGTAAATCAAAATTTGTTGAAGATGCTGTCCAACTCGCTCTTGAATTTGAAGCCTTCCAAAATAGTAGGAAGCACACAATATTTCAGAAACATGGAAGGGTAGGAATGCAGGTGGCGCATGATGCTACCCCACTCTCAAGGGATGACGAGCTGCGTCATTTTTCTCTCAAGAAGCTGAAAATATACAAAATGACAAATAAAAAAAATCAAGTTCAATATCAAATTTGAGACAATGGTGAAAAAAACTGATGTGGCATCAAATATCATTTTATCAACGATTGAAGAAAAGAACAAAGTTGGATAGGAAGACTTGTTTAAAAAAAAAAAAAAAAAAAGTTCATTAAAGTGGGCAACTGGTATTTAAAAAAAAAAAAAAGAAAAGAAAACAAAAATGGAAAAAGGGAAAAATTAAAAAAAAAAAAGTTATTTGGTCATCTTGACTGCAGATATGCGATTTCAGTATAAAAATTGCCTTGTTACTTTCCTTATTTAAGGATACCCATCTCTGGATGAGAATTTCAGTTTAAATATACATGTAGATGCCAGTGCATTTGACATATTGAAGAATTCATGTTACAAATGTGTGTCAACTTAGAGATAAAGTTGTTGCTTACTTAAGCAAGTCACTATATGTAGTGAAATAAACTACATGTACTGTGTTATCAAAAGAGAATTACTTGGAATAAATGAGTCAGTCAAAAATTTTGACCATTTACCTACATGGCAAAAAGTTTCTCATTCGCACTGACTGGTGCACTGAGATTGGTCCTTAAATACAAAAACCTAGATTGGGAAGGTCAAGAGGCTACAAATTTTATCAACACGTGATTTCTATATTCATCATAGAGTAGATTCCCAGCATGGAAATGCTGATGGGTTGTAAAGTCATGCATATGCTGAGTGCACACATTGTGTTAAAAAGAAAATAAACTTATGATGGTCATGAAGAAAAACTTCAAAGCATCGCAGTCAGGATGATCAGATTTACACCTACAACTGGTCAGAATTTTCAAGAATCTGACATTTTTGTTTTGTAGATAATCAAGATTTACTTTAATTGTTATAATATTTGATTTGGAAGTTCAGCAAAAGAAGAAAAGATTGAGTGTAAGAATTATATACTTGGAAGAGGAATAATATTCCAAGACCAGGGTGGGAGGATATTTCTCAAGAAAGTTTACAAATCAAGTCTTACTGGTCCCAGTGGGACATACTTGTTATTCAAGACAATATTTTGTACAGAAAATGGTTTAATGCTAAAACCAATATGTCACATAACAATTGATTTTACCTGAAAAATATATACCTCAGGTCCTAACGATGTTGCATAGTGACCCTACAGATGGACACTTAGGAGTGAACAGAACTTTAGCCTAAGTCAGACAGAGGTTTTACTGGGTTGGAAATAAAACAGTTTTGTCTGGAATGTCAACGATGTCAATCAAGCAATCCACCAACCTGCACTCCTAAGGCTCCATTGAACCAATATATTGTTGGTGCTCCACTGGAAAGGGTTGCTCTGGATATTGTAGGTCCCTTGAACAGAACTCCTAAAGGAAAGTCAGATATATCAGTCATTGTCAACTATTTTACTAGATGGACTGAGGCTTTTGTACTTCCAAATATTAAAGCAAAAACAATTGCAAGAGTATTTCTCAATGAGTTTGTTTGTAAATTTGGTATTCATCGTCAAGTACATACTGACCAAGGCACACAATTTTAACTAATGTTTCAAGAGAAGTATGAAATTCTCAGAATAGATAAAACAAATTAGCAGCATCCATTCACCTCAGAGTGACGGATTTGAACATTTCAACAGGACTCTCACAGCTATACTTACAATATATATGTCAATTTCTCGGAAAGACTAGGATATAAATACTTACCTTTTGTATAACTACTGGCATACAGATTTTCAGTTTGTGAGAGCATAAAGTTACCAGTGCAGTTTGTTGATTTGGGCAGGGAACCAGCACTGCCTGTGGATCTTTTATTTGGTTGACCGCCTACAATAGATTTAAAATTTCATTATTCAACATTTACAATATTAATTGAAAATGCTTAATTGAAGCTTAAGTCACAGACAGAAATGTCATTATGATCATAATGCAAAACAAGTTTCCTTCAAGACAGAGCCATTGGCTTAATTTGTAATAAAAAGCAAAAGATTGGCATCTATCCAAAATTTACTAAAACATTGGAGTGACATTATACCATCAGTTTAATAAATAAAATAAATTTAGTGACCTAGAGTACAGGATACAGTGCAACATGACAGTGGCAATTAAGCAGTACACCTTTATCTTCTCAAAGAGTTTTATGGAAAACTGTAACATTTTCTACAAACCTTCAGAATTATGAATTAACAATAGTCAACTGACTGATTGGACATCACATATGATTGTATTACTTTTACCAGACCTGTTTACCTTTTTATGAGTGCCTTTAAGAATAAACAGCACTGGTCTATGGTTGTTTGAAAAAGTTTGATACAAGTCCACATGCAGTTTGATCAGCACAGTTAGGATAAATGCAAACCAAGACTCCTGCCTGCATGCCATAATGTTCTAGCTGTCAAGTGACACTCTACCCTACATCTTGAGTAACCACCTACAATTAGAGATCACATAATTATGAGCAATATTAAAACGGATCATCCACTCCTTGTTACAGGCATTCCAGATATATTAACCTGATTAATAAACTAATTTGTTAAGATCGCCAGAGATGTCAATTAGACGTGGTAACTGCCAATTTATACTCTAACTTGTGGAAGTTAAGGGAAACAGGAATTCTGTGTGATGCGAAACAAACTTTCTTCCTTCACAATGATGGTGCTGACTTATGGACTGTGAGACTATATACTAGGTATAAAGACTTTTATATTATTAAGGGTATTTGTTAGAATTATAAGCAACTTTGAGTATGCTTTGGGAGGGGGATGGATTTTTGAAAATATTTATTTTATTGAAAGGAATGATGACCATTTTTGTAATGGATCATGTTTTACTTTTGATATTTTATGATATGTGTAAATATAACTGTGTGATAATTCATACAATATTACCATTGATTGAATCTTCATCTGAGTGGGCCATTACTGCAAACATTACTGGATTCTGTGTCTTCTGAGTAAAAAGAAAAATTGTTTTATTTCATGTTATAAATCTATATGTCGATAATTGATATTTCGTTATAATTATTTATTACTAAATTGTCTACAATCATTACTTGTTTATACATATTTTTTTTGTTCGAGGACGAACAATTTTTCAAAGGAGGGGATGATGTGAAATATTTGTGTTTTGAGACCCCCCCCCCCCTCTATATGTCACATGTGTATAATTATTTGTAAACATTATTTGTACATGATTTCTCTTATAGCAATTATAAATGAACTGTAAACATTACCAAGTGTACTATAAAACGATGTTTGGTACTTCCTATTATTTCATGTTTGGTAAATCCTACACTTTCATGTTTGGTAAATGACCAAGTTTACCACGGAGGAAATATGGACTGATACGTAAAATTATGGACTCTTATGATTGAAACAGTATTTATTATGAATGTTTATTTCATTTAACTTACAGTTCAGGTTGTAAATTGATCGTAAATACCGTTTTTCATGTGTGTCTGTCGATCACGTTGTTTTCCTTTTTGGTCATGGCGATTCGGAAGATTCTAATTTACAAGGGGGGTTTAGGTTATTGTTCTCCGTCCTCGAACGTCATTATTTTATTATTGTTAACTTATACGCAACTTGTATTGTACATTTTTATGCAACTTACCTTCATTGTTTATTACTATGTATTTGTTTTACGATTCGGCGTCACATTGTTCGTATTTTTCATGGTTTGTCCCACTTCGGCGATGTTGTTAGTATCGTCTGCCATTTTGGTCTATACTTTCCCTTTTGGTTAGGTAAAGCGCACTGCGCATGTCCGGTAGTTTACCCTATATAAGCGTCGCCACGGACGCTGAAGTTTCAGTTTGACTCTGCAGAACGTCTGCGCAACAACTTTCATAGAAATTGTACGTAAATACTGATATAACTAACGAATGGGGAGTTTTTACTATAGATTATATTGACCAAATAGGTTTATTAAGGAATTCAACAGTCTCTACGAAGTTATACCATAGTTTACAGTGACCAAATTGATTTATTAAAGAAAATCAACAGTTACCATTTTACCAAATCTTAATAACGTTACCAAATCATAATAGCGTGACCAAATCATATGTGACGTCCGATCTGACCAAATGTATTACATCACCATTGTTTGATTATTTGGTTATCCAGTCATCTGTATTACATTTATTCCTTTATTAAATTATTGCTGAAACTTAAATAATCTTATGTTGTGCTCTTGTTTGCCTCTGCGATGCAATATTTTACTGACCAACACAGGGATTTATCTTACCAAATCAACAAGGATTACCAATTAACAAATTACCAGGAAATTCCATATACACTGTATATTGGTTACAATGAAATATATCTCCTTCATTGGAGATTTGATCAAATTACATAAGCCTCATACCTCGGGCACGTTACATAGATGTGCAGCAATGTTTCGGAATTTTGATTTTGGCCCAGGGGGTCAAAAGGGGGTCGAAAAATGACGTTTTTTATGCAAAAAGCCCTGTCTTCCCTGAACTCCTCTTACATTTTACACAGTAGCCTAATCATCTTTTGGGAGATGGTTGGTGGTGTCATGTAGATGTACAGTAAGGTTTTGGAATGTTGATTTTGCCCCAGGGGGTCAAATGGTGTCGAAAAATGATATTTTAAAAAGTGAGGTCAAGGTCAAAGGAAAATTCAAGGTCAAAATAAGTTGACGTATTAATAGCTCTTAGCAGTATGTATCAGCATATGAGGTTTGATAAATATATCTTGAATTGTTTATTCAAAACTGGTCTAGACATTAATTTTAGAAAAGTGATATCAAGGTCACAGGAAAGGTCAAGTTAAAAAAGAGTGAAGCATCGTAAAGCTTACATCAGTATGTATCATCATGTGAAGTTTCATTACACAACTTGAATGGTTTCTTTAAAATAAAGCTAAACACTAATTTAAAGAAAAGTTAAGTGAAGGTCAAAGGAAAAGTCAAAGTCAAAAAATATTGCTGCAGTTGGATATTTACATCAGTATGCATCAACATATGAACTTTGATAAAAATATCTAGAAAGTTTCTTTGAGCCCGATGGAAAGACAGATGGAAGGGTGGAGGACGGACATGACAAAAACTATACATGTATTCCTAATCATGGTGTGGCATAAAAAACTTGAATCTACATTATATGAGCATGTTCCATCTATCAAGATTATACAAGCAAATTCAAAGAATTGTGGTCCTCTCCTTTCTGTGTTTTAGTGAATGAGATACCATAATTTATGGCAGATTGTGTGTCAAATATGCACCCCTATCATATATCAATTTTTGAAAATTGGGTCAAAGGGGAAAAATCATAGCATGCTCTGAAACATTTTGTTGCAGGTTTACAATGTACATGTCAAATATGAAAGTCCTATCTCTTTTGAATCAAAAGTTATATATACAATATAATATTTTTGAAAAGTAGGTTAAACTTCTAGGTCAAGGTCACAGAGTCAAAAGTCATGATATATTTAGAAAAGTCTTTTCACATGTAATAAACATGTATAATCTGAATGCCCTTTCTTTTTTCTTTCAAAATGATCAATTTAAAATGTTATTTTTTGGAAAGTAGGTAAAACTTTAAGGTCAAGGTCTCACTTGTGTTAAAAAATCATAGTATATTTAGAAAGTTTTGTGGTAATGTGCATGTGAAATATGAAAGCACTATCTCTTATCATTCAAAAGTTATGACCAAGGTTAAATTTATTGTGACAGATGCACATACAAGCTGTCAATAAGATGGACAGACTGACAGACAAATGAGATTTAGTGTCCCCTCCCTTTCCCCAAAATGGGGGACAAGAATGCCCTTGCTGTTCTTGAGAAGAAGATTTATGATGGAAAAAATCCCCTGCATATTTCTTAACGCAAATCAACATCCCTCTCAGGAATTTTTCACTCATATGGAGACACCACAATTTGAAACATAATGAGGACAAGTTAGATTTGAGGTCAACATTCATATTAGGAGTTTTCAACCATTAAGATGTAAAGAAATATTAACTCGATCCTTCCCCTCACCCCTTCCTAGACCCCTGTTTGTTCATGTATGCAAAAAAAAAAATGTTTTTACAAATAGTTTAATGTGGTCCATCTCTGAATGATTCTCATTCCTAATTCTAGGAAGATATGTTGACACAAATTCATGAATAAAATGTCAAGTAATCTTATCATTGATGCACTTTTATTTAATTTAATGCAGTCATATTGTGAACATTTCCAGCTCATTAGGAGAGTGGGGATGACCTCTAGGGGTTCATAACCTTTATACCATTAAATTTACATAACATAATAACACAAGAAACAATATTATGTATAGTCAAATGGAAAAAGTTTCCTACTATTTAGGAGTCACATGATCATTTGTCATTACAGGGACAGGGAAGTGGATTGGGAGATCGCCCCCTCAACACCCCCCCCCCCTTCCCCCGGAATTTGCAGGACTATAATATATACTGGAGGAAATAAAAATGACTTTGGATGCCCTAAGTGTCCCTCCACCGTAGAAAACAGAGCAAACCATAACTTCTTTTTTTTCTTGCTTCTCAGGAAATTCTGGTCTGAACCCCCCCCCCCCCCCCCCCCCGAAAAAAAAATTCTGCATCTTGTAACTGAATGTAACGTTGATAATGGGGGATAACTCTTCAGAATGTGAAATTCGTCTATTGTAGCATCGGATGACCTTTGATCCTTTAAACTTTAACCTAACCGTTTGCATTTCAGACTATTTTACCCAAATCTATACCAAAACTTGTACTTACCGATTGTTATTATTTAGGCCCTGTCATCTTCATGAAATATAATCCAGTTAAAACACAAAATGAAATAATTCCTACCAACATATATGCAATGATGCACACTAGTATCCTACTGCACGTGCAGTGAAATCTAAAATGATAATGCCAATGGTAAAACTAGTACTTAAGTTGGGTACGTGACGCAAGCCCAATGTGATGCAGGTGTTTAGATACATGTATAGTGCAAGAACAAATTGAAAATTATCATTTACAAAAGATGTTTTATTTTAGCTTTGCAATCTAGGCCTATTTGCAAAAACAGACAAATAAGGTGTGTTTGTGTGTGTGTGTTGATGGGAGACGGGTGGGGGTTGACCATTAAATTGATTGTGTATATGGCAACTTTCAAGAAGTTTCTGCCTAATCAAATATAAATAAACTTTGCACATATTGAAAAATTCATCAAAAACGCTTTACACTAATTTGAATAATTATTTGTTGTTAATCTATATGAGAAAATAGATTTAAAAAGTTCCAATTATGTGCCAAAAATCCCCCCCCCCTTTATCAAACCTAATTTACATCATTAATTAAATTCTGTAGTTTAATTTCCGACTGGTAATGAATTAAGAATATGAAATACATATAAAATGGAGGCCCATGGGTCACATGGTCACTAGCTGCAGATCTGTAGCGTTATGGTTTTATATATTAATCTTTGACTGCAGATCCTGTAATGCAAAAAAGGTGCAATTTACGGCGCAATATTTTTTGCGCACTTCTGGGGAGAATTTCTCCTTTTTCCAGCATCGGTCAATTTACTACCTTTCAATCCCTAATTTTAGGCACATTATTTAATCAATCTGTATATTTTATCCATCTCCCAACCCTTTATAGTCGTCTCTACTCGAGATAAACTCGATTAAAATTATTTGTTAGATTGCTGAAAATTCACATCAAGCGAGTTTATTGCCTGTAGAGATTACTATAAATGGCTGGGAGGTGGACAAAATATACATATTGGCCAGAGAATGTGTCTAAAATTAGGGAGTGAAAGGTAGTTGATTGACTAATGCTAGAAAGTGGAGAAATTCTGCCCAAAAGTGCTAAAAAAAAATATTGCGCGTAAATTGCACCTTTTTTGCATATGGGGATCTGTAGCGTTATGATCAAAAACAAATATATAAAACCAGATCTGCAGCTACATGGTCACCTGAGCATATTATGCTCAATTTGATGAATACATGTATTATGTAAATTATTGAATTATATTGACTTTTTCCTTGGTAAAGCCCAATATGAAGAAGTGTGCATTTAGAGACAAACACCATAGTGCGGGTATTACTGTCTCATGACAGCATCTAGATAAATTTAATTTAACTATCTGAGGTTGTGTCCATATTCAATTGACTATTCAAGGCTTTGTTGTTCTTGGAAACAGATTTTTTAAGCTGTTTGCAACCATTACCCCAGAGGGGGGGGGGGGGGGGTAATTTTTAACAAACTTGAATCTACATAACTTGGGGTTGCTTCCATGTCAATTTGATTAATCATGGCTTTGTAGTTCTTGAGAAGAAGATTTTAAAGGTTTTATCCTATAAATAAATGTTCATTTTCAGAACTGTGATTCTTCATTATGTCCCCTGACCATACAACTTGAGGACGACTTGAATCAACTTGAATCTTCAACACTTAGGGATGCCTCCATATCAATATGACAAATCATGCTTTATAATTGCTGTCCTTTAGAAGATTTAGAAAAGTTTTTTCCTATATATTCCTATGTAAAACTTTGATCCTCTATTGTGATCCCCTGCCCTGACCCGGCCATGATTTGAACAGATTTGAATCTATATACATTGTAATGATGGTCGCACATAAGTTTTAACTTCTCTGGCCCAATGGTTCTTGAGAAGAAGTGTTTTAAAATAGGACACCAAATCTCCCCTTGAAAGAGGATGTGGCCCTTCAATTCAACAAACTTGAATCCACTTCACCCAAGGATGCTTTGGGACAAGTAATTGGTCCAAATTGGCTAAGCAGGTCTTGAAAAGAAGTTGAAAATGTAAAACTTATTCACTTGTATAAATATCATATTATAGTAAAAATTTTGGGGAAAATTGTGATGTATTAAATGCCATACAAAATTTTGCCCACACCCATTCCTATTTATTATTGTACACATTACTTGTATTTGGATAAAGAACAGAAAAATATTTATTGAAACTAAAATAGCTCTCATAAGGCTTCAGCAAAAAATTTTATGCAAATTAATAAGATTAATAACTTTTTAATTTCAATAATTGTTAAATTGATATCATACTTTAAAAAAAAAAACTTTAAAATTCAATGTGAAAAGATCTGCCTACATAATAATAATACAAAAACAAATATAAAACTGGATCTCCATTCACATTTCACTGAGGAAACTCAGTGCATTCATGTCATGCATTCACAAACCCCCAGTCTATGTGGTATGAATGAAGGGAGAAACATGTCACAGAATTCAAAAAACCCGACCATTCACCACCCCTTCCACTCAGCTTTTATCCAGCACAGTTTTTTTTTTCTTTTTTCAATACTGGGCATACTTTTTTCATCATTTTCCATCTATCAATAGCTCTTTTTATCTTGCTTTCAATATCTCAAAAATTAATCAAACATGTCTCTATTGCAGTAAATCGATGGGAAGTTTTCTATAGGAGATCATCTCCATTTAAACCCTGTTATAGTGTAAATGATGGTAAAGCATTTAAAAGCAAGATCTTCATCCGATACTCCCACAATAGCCTTATTATACTACACAGTCTGAAGTTGCTTCAGAGTTAAAAAGTACATTATTTTCTATTTAGCCTCATTTTAGCTCTCTCCCTCTTGTCTGTTATACTGCAAGGGTTGTACAAATCTTAATAACCACACAGACGATAAAATCCCTATAGTGTCCAATAATAGATTAGATTATATTTCTATGCTGAATGCATCAACTACTAATGCAATTTCTGTGGGTATCATATTTCTGTCATTTGAGCAGCAATCTAAGTTTTGTCTGTGCCATGTCCTATATAAATACTCTTTGAACCAGTTTTTAGGTTTTTAAATACTTGCCAATTTGTGTTACTTGAACTTTTGGATGTTCTTTCCAATTGACCTGAGCATAAAACATACCAAATTTTTACATAATATTAAAACCAAACAGCTTTTACTGCATGCTTAAAGAGAGATAACTCTTTTTTTCAAACAAATTTCAGACAAGTTTTTTTTTAGTTAATACCCAGGTAAATTCAAAGACAGTTTACCTGACTTTGTTTTTGGCTTGGAGCATAAAAATATTTTTCTTTAAATTTTAATTAAGTTGGTAAATTATGCATTAAGCTTTTAAAACCACGTAGTAAAGGGCTATTAATTTTTTTCAGATTAAAATATAAGATGCTAAAGGTTAATTTTTTCAACTTGTAATCTTAGAAGTTGTAAAAAATTATAAAGGAGCTCTTTAAAATTAGACAATGTGTATGTTACATCATTGTTCCCTAAAAGTAATTCACCCAAATTCAGATAAGTTGTGCCATTATGATCATGAATTTCAAGCTAATAATTCTATATAAATATTGCATGTAGTTGAGTGTAACATATTGAAAATTTTCACCCCAAGAAAACCATTGTCAACCGAGGCGCAATGTTACACTCAACTACATGCAACATTTATTATATTATACTGAATGTTTTATATGTAATTATTATACAGAACAATTTCTGAAAACAGTGTAGTTTTCTGTGTGAAAAGAATATCACAGGCACCTGAAGTGTGGTGTGGATAATAGCCCCCATCTATATGTCGTTCTATGTAAGCAGATTTTTTTTTTCTCTCACGTTTAAAGGATGGCCTTATACGGTATAATAAAAATACACAAGTAATTTTATTATACCATATAAGGCCATTCTTTAACCAGTATTACAAATTTTCATTTCATTAGCACTATTCTGGTAGGCTTACTGTTTTTCAATTGAGTATTTTTGCTTTTAACATATTACTTCTGTGATATGAATTATAAAACATATATTGGCAAAGAGTTTCTTGATACTAAGTTTGAAATGTCTTTATACAAGTATTTAGTGATTTTTAACTGGTCAGTGTACTTTGTTGTTTGAAATTATATAACCCTGTTTTTCTACATCAAACACTATGAAAATGTTTTTTAACTGTGACCAAAAATTTAGATTGACACAACTTTACTCTTCTTTAAAGAATTTAGAAATTTAATGATGAACAAAGAGGAATAACTCTATTCCAACTGATTCCTCCATCACAAGTTGTCAGAAAGGATTATGGGTAGAACTGACAAGTTCTAAGACCACCTAAAGCCTAGGATGATCAAGAGCTTTAGAGCCTTGTTACAGTCTAAACCACTGTCTGAAGGGAAATCAATGTGGGATGTCTCACAACTAGACTAGACAGGATTTTATATGTCCAAGTTTAATGTCTAAAACGTCTTAAACTGTGACAAAAATTCCTTTCAAAAAATTCAAATAAAAAAAAAACCAGAAAAAAAATCCCAGGGCAGGACACAAATTCTTTGTTTTTACATTTCTATAGAAATGTATTCTGTTGATTTCAGATTTTTAAAATTAATGAATATTCTTAAAACATCTAATGAAGATATATGTTGTATGAATTTAAACTAGATTTTTTTGGATTGGAATTAAAATTATGCAAGAAAATGTTCTGTGCATAATAATACTAAAAAGGAACAATTATTACTCATAAAGAGAAAAATATTGGGTCCTGGAATGTAAAAAAAAAAGATTGAGTCGGACCATTTTTAGCCAGTCGGTCAGGAGAGGGAGAGGGCAACCAAACAATTTTTAAACATCTTAACTCTTTTCATTGTTTCTACGACAACTTCTTCCTTTTACCTATGAACTGGGCAGTCTGAATTCTTCTTCATTGTTTCTATGACGACTTCTTCCTCTTACCTCTGAACCCAGGGCAGTCTGAATTCTTCTTCATTGTTACTATGACAACTTCTTTCTCTTACCTCTAAACTGGGCAGTCTGAACTCTTCTTCATTGTTTCTATGACAACTTCTTCCTTCCTTTTACTTCTGAAATGGGCAGTCTGAATTCTTCTTCATTGTTTCTATGACAAATTCTTCCTTTTACCTATGAACTGGGCAGTCTGGCCTCTTCTTCATTGTTTACATGACAACTTCTTCCACTTACCTCTGAACTGGGCAGTCTGAACTCTTCTTCATTGTTTCTATGACTTCCTCCTCTACTCCGTCATTGTTGAGTGACACTAGGGGGTCAGTTTTGTTGGCACGGGGAAGGCGGTCCCTGAGTTCCTGGTTGACCTCTGGGCTGTTATACAGGTCAGTTAGATGTGCCTGGAGCCTGCCCTCTGCTGCCAGCCGTAGTTCCCTCTCCTGCTCTATCACCTTGTCTCTGTAAAAACAAGGATTTATTCATATATATAAAGCTATAAAGACAGCTTTTCTTTTAATATTGAAAATATATACCACAGTATATGTTGGTTCCAGTATAGGTACCAGTATATATATATATATACATGATTCATGTTTACATAATTCAAGAAACTGTTTCTACTTTTCAATTTGTTTACAGGTGGCCTTACTTTTCTTGTCTTTGATTAACAGAACTGAAAACAATTAAACATGCATTCGCCTTCTGTAATATTTTTACTTCAGAAAAAATAGTAAAACAAGGAAGAAACAAACCTTCAGAAAAATCAAAATCTAGCAACTCCAAATGCTTTAGAAACTAAATAAAACACAGATTATAATTGCTTTTAACCTATCACTTTAAAAGAACTAAATAAAACACAGATTATAATTGCTTGTAACCTATCACTTTAACAGAACTTGTTTTCTTTCCATAAGTTAAGAACGTAAGATTTAATCTAGCTTTTAATAATTTCTTATAGTGAAGTTAATTTTAGAAAGAACATGGACCAATAAAAGGGATTTAATTTTCATTATGTTACAATACAAACTATCAATAGGATAAACCAAGTGAGAGATTAAACTCTAATGAAATAATAACAATCATATAAAAAGTTGTAGTGCCTCTTGGATTATCTAAGATTATGTTTTAATGCAATCCATTTGGATTAGAATAGCAACAACAATGTCATAATCCATGAATACATTAATCCACTGCATTTAAAAACTTTATAGGTCATTTCCATGATTTCTATTATTAAAAAGAAGAGAGTTCAAACTTAATTCATAATTTCCTTTTTGCTGTTTAAAAAAATAAATCAAAAAAGGATCAATTTTATTTGTGTCCTTCTTTGTACTGTTTTATGACCTTAAGCTCATAGCTGGGTCAACTACATGTATTGTGTAATGCATAACTGCACCAATATATGCCACTCAGTGTACAGCAGTTATGGGACATTATGATAAAATGAAAACAAAATATTGAAGAGAAAATTTTTAAACTTGAATATAACTTAAATATATGATTTTAAAAAATAGGAATATATGACAATACATAAAAAATATGTTAATTAATCAATGTATGATTTACCAAGTACAGTATGTTTTTTGATGGTTATATGAGAAGGATATGTTCTTATTAAAGAAAATCCAAACATAAGTGGAAACATATAAACATCAGTAGAAAACATAATTTATGGCAATTCACAATAACAAAAAATCAATTTCACACATATGTTGCCTGAAAAAAGAGCAAGGTATTGATAATATGCTATAAAGACTATTGATTCAGAATGCATATCAATCTTTCAACACTAGATACTATATAAAATGTATTCACAACTTTCTGAATGTAGTCAAAATAAATTAATATTAGAAGACTAAAACTTAGAAGATACATATGAGAAACTGTGGATACTTTGTTTTTGTTGAGCAATACATTAGTGTGTGACCTGTTCTCCTCCAATAAATTAATGTAATCCAGGAGATTAACAATTTCTGCAAAGTTCACTCTATGCTGGTTTGCACCACACATATATATCAAAGGAAGGGATACAATGACCCAGTTAATAAATAATTCTTGCGGAATAAGTTTAGTTAAGATTATATTCCACATTCACATTTCAAAGAGAAATTCCATGAAATAATAATTAGGTTCCCTTTCAAAGAATATGAAATGAGTTAATATGAATACCTTTGCCTCAAATGACAAACTGAATACTGGGGAAGATCAATATTAAAGGGCAATGTGACCAGATTTAGGGAGTTTTACCTGATCAAAAGTTTGCTACATGGATATATGCAACCTATGACAGGGTATCCTTTGGTTTTATTTTCTGTGTGCATCTCTGGTGCCATGTTGGAGTAGCTAATCTAATCTTGTTAGAAATTCATAACAAATTCAACAGGGAAAGCTAAAATTGTAAACATAGTGTGAAATTACAGGGCTGAAACCTGTGCATTTATAGAATCATTTTTATTGACTGAATATGATTTCAATATATATGAGCAAATGATCAAATTGAACTGTTTTTCCAACAACCAAGTTAAACTTTTACAATGAGCTAAACAACTTGCTCCTATTTTTGAAAAACAATTATATTAAAATATGCATAACCCATTGAAAAAATAAAAGCATGACAGTGACCTATCAAAGATTCAACTCATATTCCTCATTGTCAAAGAAAATTCAAGATGGTATGCACTAAAAGGGTAAAGTCACTAATTTACATGCAAATGAGTGGTTATATTAATGAAGCCAAACTAAATTATACTATACAAATACTTTGGTGCAAAATGTTATAAATTTTACATTGGAATTGTAAGCATAAATTACCACTGTTTATTTTTTTATTATCTTTCATCCAAATTCAATTCTTCTAAAAAACTTATCAACTGTTCCTTCTGCAAAACTCACTTTTCTTGTAATTTCATTAAGATAATAAAAACAGCTCATTATTTTCTGCAAGTACACATTTTTCTCCCAAAATTCAATAGCAGGGGCAGTGAGGTAATCCCTAGCTCCGTTCATATATGATATAGTGATCTCCACAGACAACATGTACAAAGACTGGAAATTTGAGTTGAAATCTGCATTTTGTTCCAATGAATTTTATCAGTCCATGTGAAAAAATTCTAAACTCCCAATAATTCTTTGTGGTAAATAGCAACACAGTGGCTTTAAAGGTTTAATGCAATTTTGATGCCCCATGTGCCGAGAAAACTATTTTTCCTCAGTAAACATGACTTTGTTCATGACGTCATAATATTTGTATCATTCAATGGCTCAGGAATTTCCAATTTTGTCAGAAAAATCAGAGAAGTTAGGAATCTTGATTCTAATGCATGGGAAGTTTGCAACATCAGAGAATTTAAAAAGAAAAAAGATAAACATGTTACATTCGTGTACAATATACAGCAAAAACCTGTTACTGGTGTTTACTGAAAAGTGTAACATAATAAACAGAATTCAAAACAACATTTGAGAAGGTGAGTTCAGTTTTGCAAAAATAAATTATGAACTGCGGGGCTTGCCCTCACAGTTTTACAGTCGGACTTATTATATAAATAATAAATGTAGGATACGTTGTCACTGAATTTTAAATACATTCTTAAAATATTGACAGACTGGAATGAAGATAAATTGAGAGATGCAAAGACATCCAAAAAAAACATTTTAAAAGTGTCTGAGATTCATAGGAAAAATATATGTTCTGCAGATATTGAGATATTAAATGTTCAACAGCTGTTCAAAAAAAGAAAAAAATTAAAATGCTTTAAAAATCATGTCAATAAGATGCAAACAAGACCGTATAGCCTTTTCTAATATATGTCTTGTATTATGATATCAATCTATTATATTTTTGACAGTGTTACGATATTAAGCCTATTCAGGACAGAACATGCACGTCATCAAAGATGTTCCACGCACCTGTCATCGAGTTCATCTTGTAAATCCACTAATTTCAACCGAGTATTTTCCTTTGCTCTGCGAAACTCGCTGATCAATTTCTTGTCATAATCGTTCATTAATTTTTTAGCCTTTTCAGGCGATCTGTCTAGTTTTCTATGATATTTAATTTCTGGAATCTCATCCAAATCTCCCTCATCCTCCATCTTGAATCCTGTGTAAACTGACACTGCATCATGGGAAATTCTAATAGTCAACCTAACGCCGTGAAATCGATTATTCCGGAAATCAGGTTAAAATTACAGATTTTAGGAATCAGTAATAAACTTTCAAGTAATACAGACTTTATGTCACGAGTATTTAGAAGAATGGTTAGCAGGGTTAGTGTTTTTGGTATGAACCTCAAACATTTGAAAAAAAAAAAAAACTTTAATGATGAACCTCCTTCACCAGTAAAAGGAAAAAAAAAAAAAAAAAAAAAGAAATGAAGAAAAAGGAAAAGGAAAGAAATAAAACATACACATCTATTTTATTTGAAAAAAAAATTCAAGAAAAAATTCATATCATGGGACATATAAATGTGAAAAGAAAATAACTTACTTTCCATCACATTACGTACGATAATCTTCCATGAAGACGACAAGATAGCAAGTTAATAAAAGTCCAAACGTGACTTAATTGACGATCACACCCCAGATAGCCCTGTCTTTTACAGTGGCATGTATCTACAGAACTTTCTTGTGCATTTAACTGCAACGTTTATTGTTCCTATTACACAATGTACAACAAAGAAAAAGTTTACTATCGAAAACGTGCTTTGTTATTTTTTAAAAGGTCCATTGAGCGCCCTAAAGGAAAACCAAGTCTCCTAATGTTGTCAATTGACAGATTTTTTTTTATCATTGGTCCTTTAATAGGAACAAATGTTCTTTTTGCTATGCACAATGATAGAATATTTAGGAGGACAATAGTGCTCTTAAATCTTATGTAAAGACTTACATTTGACGCTTATTAATAATTTTCTCTCTATAAGTATACTTTACAGCTAGGGAAAAAAAACTTTGACACACTGGCATTCAGAAATGTATGAATAAAAAGTTTTATATGTTTGCAAACGCTATCCATATAACAGACAATTGGTATAAAATCAGACCATATAATATGAGGATGGCTGCTTCCCCACGCCTGACCCCCCTCTCCTTTCAACCTAAAATATTACTTTTCACTATTTTGGTAATGTTTCTTGAAAAGGTGGTTGATCCTCGATCCTTTTTTATGCAGTACACTAATACTGGGTAATGTATGAATAAAATTTGGTTCTAAAAGGAGTTGGAACCTGACCCAACCCCCATCCCCCAATCCTCCAAGAAACAGGATTTTCGAATTTTAACAACTTTCCCTTTTCCTTTTTTGGGGGGTGGGGTGGGGGTGACAAACATTCCAGATAAGATTTTTTGTTTTCTCTGGTTGCCTCCTTTCCAGAACGATGCTACATATACATGTACCTTCCTGCATATAATAAATAAATATATTATAAAATATAATATAAATATAATAAACAAAATAAATGTTCCATAAACCACTCAATCAACTTAGCACAATTAACTGAAAGACGGCAAAATTTAACTTAATGTAATCGTGCGAGTGAACTAAAGATGATTGTACATATATGTTTTTGTAAAACCCGAAAACTTGGACCCGCCTAAAGACAGTGAGATAAACAACAAATGATAAACATGGTTGAATTTTATACCCCCGCTTGTAAAGAAGGAGGGTATTATATACTCATATAGAAATCGGTATGTCAGTCCGTCTGTTACGCTTTGGGGTACTCATCTCTTATCCGCAACTCCTCACATACCACTGAATGAAATTTGATAAAACTTTCACTAAATCTTTATTACATATTGCCATTTTGACCTCCTATTTTACTTTTTGACCCGACACATATTTTGGGTTTCCCACAGCAAAACATGGACACTGCCATTATATTCATATGGGAGGCGGAGGGAATCATTTAGTGAGCTCATTGCTCACAGTGCCTCTTGTTTCTTTCTTTAAACTAGTTAGAAGTAGTAATACATATATTGCAGAGTTTATTTGATTAAAGAAAATATGTCAAAAAGGACAGTACAGGTATTTTTTTATACGCGTCACCATGCATGAAAAGTTCATGACACACCTTTCCCATGTTGAAAAATACTGAGTACTGTCGTCATCAACACAATTCAACGAACTCTTTTCTGTGTATGTTAAAACTTAAAATTTGAATGATTCATTTGAAATGTTTTTGATCACTATAGATAACCCTCAACGGTCCATGCCTCAGTTAAGCCGTTTCTGCAGGGTAAGGCCGAGCTGTGCGCACTCCTAGATCTCTACATCCTGGTCCAAGATGACAAATCTCGGAAAATTTGTTTTGACAATTTAAATAAAATGGCAAAATAATCAATTTTCCAGAGGACTTTGACATGTATCAGTTGTATATATAAGCCAATTCCAATCATATACTTATGTATTATCCTAGATATTGTAGGCTTATCTGTCAGAGAGATAAACAGAGGGTTCAAAGGTAAACATCTTTCATCTTAAAAGCTTATAACTGCTCGTATTTTTGTAAAATCAGACAGGTGTAAAGCTTTCCAATGATGCAACATGTTGTTATAAGTTTATGTCTCAGATACCATTAAAAGAAAAAAAAAAAACATTGTGAATGTAGACCTCTAGTATAAATGCTAGTATCTCGACAGAAATGTAGACAACTAGTAGTAAATATTTAAATGTGTAAACACATCGTGTAATGTAATATCTAAAGAATTATTATTAAATCCGGTAAATTTTACATCTCGAAATGCGACAGTGTCAAGTCATATTAACCAATTAAGGTTTCTCAATTTGGGCTAAATTCGTAGCAAATTAACAATAATCTTCTAACTCAAACTCTGTATAAAACAGGGAACATGGGATCTGAAGTTTTTAACCTAACCTCCTCCTCAGTCATTGCTCAGTAATACACATGGGCTTTGAAGATTAACAGAACAAGTTTCTTTGATAGTAACATATAGCATGCTTTCAAAGACCTAACTTGACTGTATGTAAACCTTAAATTATAATAATACACCATGAGGAAAAAATGCATGCACAGAGTATACACATGTAGCAAAATACTCGATTAAGAATGATATGCTAGAATATCGCTATCAATAAAGATTTTTTTCTGCTGCAGATATGATTAAACGATCTGAGAATCCACTCTATCTGTGTCTGATGCTGATGATGGTCAAAGAGTCATTTCCGTGGGACCCTGACGCCGGACTAGTGACGTCATGGACTAAATATCCCAGGGTCAAGGTCACAGCTTCGTCCTCCACCGGAACATCGGACCCGCTTTCCGTCATCGACGATAACGACAATACCCAGTGGGCGTCCGGAAGCTGTCTCCCCAGTGGCTTTGTCAGTGACCCGGAACAAAACGTTCTGCATGGTCTGTGTCAGAACAATTATCACTGCACCGTGTCTGACAGTCCGGATGTTCACAAAGCAACTGATGGCGATGCATCCTACACTGTGGCAACCATTAATCCATCACAAAGTTTGCCGGACGCCAAACTCGTTATTAGCCTACCAAACCCTCAGCCGATCACTTTTTTAACCGTGTGGGGAATCTACAGTCATGGAACAACAGAACTGTCCCTTATCGACAATAACAACATCCGCCATAGTATCAGAACTTTGACGTCCAGTGATAACTATAAACAAATTTCATTCAGCAACATAACATATACTGTTGCTCGAGTAGAATTTGTTTCTGGGCAGAAGTTTCAAATCCGAGAGGTCGCCGCTCTTGGAACTAAGGGCTGTGTTGCCAAATTGACCCTTGACCTTGGAGAAACACGTATGATACAGACAATTCGATCGCGGCACTGGGCGGGACCAGGCACTGCTTCATCATTAAAATTAAAGATTTCTGAATTCGGGAATTCCTGGCTGTCGGTAGATTTAGACCCTAACGCCATCAACGCAGTAGTCACGAGATTACCGTCTGTAGCCAGAGGTCGTTATATTGTTTTTGAGTATACTCTTATACAAAAACCATACAATAAGGTGTACCTGTGGGAGGTTGACGCTTGGGATGAAAATTCTGTTTGGGGAATCCGATCACCATCTAAACCACAGCAAAACACCCTGAGGTCACTGCTTGGGGTCAACGGAATCTGGGGCTGGGGGAACAATAAATACAGCTCATCGCTTAAATCTGGAGAGGGGCCCGATCTGTACAACAAGGTGGCCTCTCATGCCAGAAACTATCACAACATGGACTGGGATGTATTAGACCCGGATAATGATCCCGAATACTCCAAAATGGCGGCTGGTGGTGGGACCAACGCTAAGTCGTGGCTGAACTGGGACACAGAGTACAAAGCATGGCGAAATGCCAGTCTTAAGATCGACGTGTCTGTCCAATTCAGCAATTTCCAGCAAGCTAGGTGGGATAACCCGCAGATATCTGCTTATAACTATGGGAAGCAGTTCGCCAAGCACTTTGGTCCCGTGGTTGGTAACGGTATAATTGACGCAGTGGAGGTAGGCAATGAACCTTGGTCTTACGATGCTGTATTCTATAAGAACCTGCTTCAGAGTATGTCGGCAGGAATTCGAAGTGTAGATGATCAAATAAAAGTACTCCCTGGAGCATTTCAGGCCCACGAAAAGAGAGCAGCGAATAACTACATAGGAACTCGTATAAATCCACAGATAGCGAAGAACCTGAGTGCTATTAACTTTCATACGTACAGCTATGTCTCCAGTTTTACTGGAGCGAGGGTGGGCGTTCACCCTGAGCACCCCGAGTCTTCTTTTAACAGCCTTAGGAATATAGTAAGATGGCGGGATACTAACCTCCCCAGTCACCCGTTGTGGGTGACCGAGTGGGGATGGGACGCACCAACAGCGGGAGAAAGCTGTTCATTTACAGAATGTGTTACCGAGGCAGAACAAGCTGTGTACGGAGTAAGAGGACTATTAATCTTGTCCAGGTCGGTGGTGGACAGGGTCACGTGGTTTTTCTATGCCAATACTAAATGTGAACATCTCTATTGCCGAAGCGGCCTAACAAGTTCTCCTACGACTGGATTCACCAAACGACCGGTTTTTCATGCCTTTAAGGCTTTACTAGACTTTCTTGGCGATCTTTATTTCCAGTACGCGCTGAATGAAAGCGAAGAGAGTTACATCTATCTCTATGGAGACAAAATTCACCATCAGGAATCATCTGATGAAGAGGTTAAAGTCAGAGGAGCGAAATACATGGTTCTGTGGAAACCGGAAACACTGCAAGGTGGCGGAATCACGCCTCTTTTCTACGTGTTTCCACGTGGCTCACACCCAGTTCAAGCAATAAGATTTACCGGAAATAATACACCGTATGCTAACGAACCGCTTGCATATCAGCCAGGGATTCAAGGTAGCCTTACTTTGAACGTGACGTCATTTCCTGTTCTTATAGAACTTGCACATAACCCAGTAGCACCGGTTGTTGGATTCTAGTTATAGCAGTGTACCATTCAAACACATTCCAAAAAGAAATTGTCATCAAATAAGAAACATTGTAGCAAGTACATGTATGTAAGAATTGTTATGGTTTATTCTATTTCATATGCATTTTTACATGAATTGTCAATTTTTCTCAAAATAAAACTGCTAGACTAGATTTTTTTATCATTCAATGTAAAAAAGAATAAAAGATATATTGCTCTATACAAAGAAAAGAAAAACTAAACTAAAAACCTACCTTATTTTATTTTACCCACACTAAAGGGGCACCTGTCTGGGACCTGATGTAGTATTTCTCTGTTCTTAATTCAGAAGCTCTATCTGCTATGTTTACCAGTGACTTGTTTACTATCACAGACTTTCTCATATTGTACCTAACTTTCTATGATATGATGGTGATATCTCTTATAACAAACACGAATTCTATAGACTAACAACGTAATCATTTATCACTCTATAGATTGTACAAATTTTATTTTTAAGATCGTGGACTCTAATGAAGTGGACAAAATGTGAAGAGATTGATATTCAAGTATATACTAAAGAGTACTTCTTATCTAAATTAAACAAATGATACTATTCTATGTAATATTGACTCAGTTGATTTCCAGCAAAGACTCTGATACGTGAGTGACTGGTTTTAGCACTATTCTTCGAGGAAGTGGTTCTCCATAATTCGTAGCCCAGTCACGTGGCTTCAACTTCCGGTTCCTGTCTTTCATTTCTTTCACCAGCTGTTGTAAACCCCGTTCTCTATCATGTATAGAAATTCTGGCGTGTGGTAACGATAACTTTGGAAGCTCATTTTGTTCGTCAAACATAGATTTTCTGCTAGGTGGACGCACTTTTGAGCACCGACTCAACAATGTATCATAATTTCTTAACACCGAGAAGCTCTTCTCTCTTTCATTGATTCCAATTGCGTGATAAGTTACTGGAAGATAACACGGGAAGTAATGACACCTGCTGTCGTTACAGTATAGACACTCGCCACGCCCTCCCAGCGATAAATCACTCTTGGAGGGGGTTGAACAGCCAAGGAATCGGGGTCTAGGCAAAACCGGAAGTTCTGGAGATTTTCTGTGCGGCGTTTCCGGTGGCAATCTTGAAACTTGGTTATCTTCCATCCTTTTAACTTTATCTTCAATGAACGTGGTTTCTCTCTCTATTTCTCTGCTCTCCCTCAAATAGTGTTTGTTCAGAGTTTTAAGCTGTCGTTCCAGCTGAATTTTGGCTACACTGAGGAGTTTCTTGGTGCGTCGTGACGACATCTGTTCTCTTTTATGCATTTTTGTGTTTCTGTCCATGACTTCTCTTTGTATACCCGTGCAACCAGAACATTGACTGAAACAGTAATTTTTTTCAGTATATCAAATTTATCAATTCAAGTAAATGATTTTTCAAGTTGAAACTTTGATTTCGAAAAGGTTCAACAATAATAAATACAAATATGTTTGTCTGACTGTCGGAACAAAGAAATGCTGGGTAAATAATTTTCAAAACTTACAACTTGTGGTTTGTTCGACTCGGAGACTTCACAGTTAGTCCCGTTTGTTCTCTGCTGGTTAGACCATCCCTATTGGTGGTAGCACTGGAAGATAATAATGTAGATCTGTGAGTTGTTAGACCAGATCTTGGCGAGGTCTGTGAGGGAAGGGAATCCCTGGGGGTCATTGTCATTAATCTAACACTTGTTTATCTACCAGACCTCCAACGCGTTCAGCCTTATGTAACAAGCACATATACATCAGGGTAAACAAATCTGATACGAATCTTCCTGACAAACGACATCACAAAAGATGGACGTCATCATAAATATATCACATGATAAATCAATTGATTCTATCTCCAAAACAGTTCCGGTGATTTGTGTTTTTCACCATGCAGATACACTATTTACAGAAGTTAGTTTATCAGAGTCTACTACCCCAAAACGAAGTCTTTCAGAAATCTCATAGACTATAATAAATTGTGGCTGAATTGCATGACGACTTTACGAACTGTGAAGAACACAATAGAATTTAAATGTTCAGCTGAACAAACGTTTTAGTTGTCTGTTGTGAACCCTTTATTTGACTGTTAGAGACCGTTAGAATACTGTCCTAAGTAGGCGAACATTAAAATGAAATTTCTTTTGAAAATATTATCTTGTCTCATCGCTACAAAAAACTTTATAAGCTTACTTAACGAACTTAAACATAATTTATTTACTTTTATTTTTTTTATTGTAAAAACTTTCTCCTTTTAATTTGTTCAATTAGATGAAATTCTAAGCTGACAATAAAACAAAAATAAGATGTTAATGAATTTGTAATTCGTAAAGAGAAGAATACAACTGTATATAAATAGAAGTGATGTTTTTAGAATTTTTTTGTATACTATGAATTAAAATTCTAAGAGAGAGAGAGAGAAAAAAAGAAATCCTAAAGAACTGCTTTCCTTCTTCTTGTCTAGATTAAGTTTAGGAGAACAAACTTACCTTACATCGTTAATGCATCTGAAGGAATGGATATTCAAAAATATATTATATCATAGTCGTTTGACAACAAAACCCTTAGAAATAGCGCCAGATCCCAGATAATACCACTGTATACATAATTAAGCCACCAGTCCATCATGTTCTGTATTTGTAAAGCTTTCGCGAGCATTCAAGAAAACTTTCATTAAAAAAATACTGGGGTTTATTTATTTATTCATTTTTTTTTTGTTGGATAACGGCACGAATATTGACAGCACTGGATCTAACCTCTATTAGAATGATAAACCTACTTCTGTCAATTGAATATTAATATTTATGAAAAAAAAAAATGAAAAATCTCTTGTATTATACTTGTAACTTACCGAAGTGTATGCGAGCCATTGATCTTGACGTCACAGTGCGTGTTCGTCATAATTCATAATGATGTCATAATAACATCTACACATGCTCTAAACGTTGAACCTACGTCGTATGACGTCACAGTAAATATTATAATTTATCTAAACCTGTCTCATTAAATAACGGTGATTATGTGAATGGCATGCAATAAATCTCTACCTGTCAACTAAATATCTTGTTGATATGTGTCCGAATTTTAGATTTGTACATAGTGTTTAAGTTTGTTCTACCTAGTCCTGATATGCAGGTTGGAAGAATCTCTCTGTAAAGGTAAAAACGTGTCACTTAGCTTTTTGTCTCACCTTGTCTCAGGATCAGACTGACACTTAACTAAAAATTCTAACCCAGGATCTGATGTCACTCTCAGTGCCATGGTTAATGTATATTTTAAAATCAACCATCAATATTGGAGTTATCTTCAGTTTTGTATTAGAGGTCAGTTAACTTATTACCGGAAGAAAAAGAATTTATCATTTGCTTCATTGATTTCTTAAATTTCTTTTTTCTTTAGTTTTTCAATACACATGCAAACAGTTATTTTTCATGTCAAAATGAAGGAAATGAAGCGATATCGAGGCCAACTCCAGGCTCTTAAAAGCAATTCAGAGTTGTCTCTCTTTCCTTCTTTGAACACTGGTGCTTAACATTTCATGTTTTGCTGCTGCATCAATTTAATTGTACCTGTAATAATTTATAAATTCATAAAAGGTTCTGACACGAAATGTCACTCAAAATATTAGTGCATAAGAAATACAAAGATATTTCACCCAATCTTCATATTTAATAATTCATTACCTCCCATGTATATTGAGCTTGAAATGAATATAATCAGTACCTGACACATCTGTTTCATATTTGGATATCTTTCTAGAAAAAAAACGTTAATGGTAATCTAACAACCAAGCACTATGATTTTAAAACGTCATGAATTTAACTTTTCAATCCTCTACATATGGCGTTTATATATCTCAGTTGAGTCGATACGAAAGAGATGCTCTACGTATGAACAATACGTATACGTAAAGGATTTATATTAAGGCTGCTTTTAGAAATACTGGAAGGAAAGAATTCACTACAACAATTGTTCACCAATCATAAAATTAAATTATAAAAAACAGACATCGACAGATTATTTTAGTTATTTCTCGATCACGAGAAGGTGCATACGATGGGTGTGATCGGTCGGCAGAGGATGCTCTCTCCTCCATGGCATCTGGTTTCACCTGTGATGTTTTAGAAGTCCATGTTTGCTCCGCTCCTATTTTGTATTGTCTTATGGACTTTTGAGCTTGAATACTGTTTGATATCGCCACATATTTCATTATATCAATGGTGCATTTTTAAAAGTGAACGTGAATAAATGGCCAGAAAGACTACCTAATGTTTTTGAAATGTACTGATAACTTAGAAACATTCCTTTTTGTTCATTGTTGTGTTTTAAAATTTAAATCAGATCTGTGATAAAACTAACAGTAACCCTATGCGTATTTTATTATCGTAAACGAGGATTTTTCGTGTGATTGTCTTTAAGATAATTAGGCCTTTTATGTCTGTTTTAAAATTTCCAAGACAATTCTATTATTGGAAAATGAACGAAATGGAGGTATAAATATTGTATAAGAAAATACACAATGACTCAAAAATATTCTTTGTTTTGCACTGAACATTTTGCATCATTAATAATTTTCTATACAGTGTGCGTCAAAAAAGTCAACCCCACTTTTTTTTTCATTTGTTGAGATGACTGTAGTGTAAGAATAAATAATAGTCCTATCATATTAATACAACACATATCTAATTTTAATCATATATTCATATGAAAGTAAAATTATTTTCCAATTAATAGCTATATTCTTTGTCATAAAACAGGGTGATAAAAAATACATGTTAATATCCTTTGATTTTTCTAATCATACTTTTTTGTCACTATCTAGATTGTGATTTATAATTGAGATAAGGATGAAATCACACCAGCGTATCTAATGTTAATTCAGGGATCAAAGGACTCATTAGTTTCAATTTGGTATTCTATGTATATGCTTATGGTCGAAAAGATTTTGAATGATTTGCATTAAATGAATAACCCGTCATAAATGAAATGCACCAAATTAAACAAACAGTATACATAATTTACAAGGAAGTCAGCTTGATTGATATATTCATTTGACATTAATTTGGTTTTCACCGGGTTAATGTTTTCTGCAGTTTGGGTTTTATCATTTATAATTCATAATTCTGTGAGGCGGACTGCGGAACAGTCCACTTTGCAGGTGACATCACAGGGGCTCGTCACGACTTCTTTGTCTCTTTTAAATTTACTATACTATCTAAAATATGGCGTCCTTAGTGGGAGAATCTACAAGACACAAATAAAATCAGTACATTATTCACAGGCCCGTAGAAAGCAATTTTAGTTGGGGTGGGATTTGGTGGTGGTGGTGGTGGGGGGATATATTTTCTGTTAGGGGCAATATCTAGGACCAAAATTTCCAAATTATCATTAAGTCCAATGCTGACTGACGTTTTTCATGCTAACTGTTAAGCGATTATTTCCCCCGCTTGATAAGTGGGAGGGTATACATGTATAGTGATCAGGGTGTCCACCCGACCTTCCTTCCGTCTATCTGTACGTCCGTTCGTCTGTTATGCTTTGGGGTATCAATCTCTTATCTGCAACTCCTCCTATACCACGGAATGAAATTTATTAACTAAAGACTTTCATAGATTTTGTGTTACATAGAGTGTCATTGTGCACCTTCTATTTTATATTTTGATCCGACACATATTTCGGGTTTACCGTAGCGAAATATTGACCTGCCAGTCTTTCTTTAATATTGAAGGGTACCCATCTCTTATCCGCAACTCCTCCTTTACCACAGAATAGAACTTAATGGTACTTTCATGGATTCTTTGTTTTGTTCCATAATGCCATGCATTGCGTACCTCCTATTTTACTTTGTGATCTGACACTTATTTCGGGTTTCAGAGCAAGAGATGCACTTTGTCATAATCATAATTATATGAATTGAATTTTAAATTGATTTTTTTTGTTATTTCCCGATCATGATAAGGAGCACACAGCGGGTGCTACTGGTCGGCATGAGATGATTACTCCTTGATGGCACCTGATCCCACCTTTGATGTTTTAGAGGTCCATGTTTGCTCTGCTCAAATTTTGGATTGTTAAATGGACGCTTGAGCTCGAATACTGATAGTTATCTCCTTATTTTTCACTTTAAACAGGACAAAAACATGGACCCCTGGATACACCAGAGGTAGATCAGGTGACAAGGAGGAATGAACTTCCCCCATCGACCTGACTCAGCGCTGATAGCATTTATGTATATTGATCACGTATCTATAAATGTTATCCATAGTCAAATTTAGTGTTTGAGGTCTGCTCAGAGTGACCACTTCCTCTGAAAGAACAAAAGAAGTTTGTGATCAATCCTTCAATGGCAACTGTTTTGTGTGTTTTCTTTTTATCTAAAATGTACACAGGCGGATAGTTTTAAACAAAACACTATCGATGTATTTAACCTTTGTATATTTAAATAAGATTCAAACTCAAAGTTCTGATGGACTTTTAGGCATAAAGGCTCTTCTTAATCTTGAATGTGGATTGAGGAAAGAGCATGAGCAATAAAAAATATCAGTTTTACAATCACTAAATTTCAAATACTGGAGTACCAGGCTAGATATTTGAATTTTTTGTTTTGAAAGTGCAGCTAATATGTCTTTTCCCCCTCCATTCACAAAGAGAATTCTTAGAAGAAAAAAAACATGAATGGGAATAAAATGTATTCTTTAATTTTATTCTTTTTTTAATCTCACGTTGTAAAAAAGTAGGATACTTGTGACGCACACATTGCGTGCAGAAAGGTACTTAGACTCTTTTATGCAACAAATATTACAATAAAGCTTGGTAAATTCTACCACAAGAAGTCTTAATTTACCAAATAGTCTTGTGTTGCAACTAATTAGCTCGATTAGTGTCAATTAGCGAAACAAATTAACCTTGATTTACATTTGATTTCACTCTCAGGCTTTCCCGAAATATCTGGACTTCCGGGGACTTCCGGCACGGCATATTTGCCGACTTGTGGACCTGTGATTGAATGTTATAAAACTGCATGGGTATTATCCCAATACGTGTGGTGATTAGACATTAACACAGAAACATGAAATCTTTGTCACAGCTTTACTATCGTTGACGCGTTATTCTCAAGGACAAAAAGACGAAGAAAACTTGGTACCAGAGTCTTTTGAGTTCTTGTTCTTGGGTATTTCGTGGTATAGATTATCAATAATTAAATCTTAAGTACAATAGTACCAGTATCTTGAATGAAAAGAGAATAGGATTTCTTATTGCATATTAAAATTTTTGCTAATACAGTTATGTCTCTCTGTTATAATTTATCAAGAATTCCTTTTAAATTATATCACATTTTGGATATCTCTAGGGTCATTATAATGACCTTGTTAGCAAAATATAACCTATCATTGGGGCGTGTTTTGGCTGGCTTTTACATACCAATATTGTTATGCCCTCGTTTTCATACTGAAATTGACTACGGAATGTTCCGCCTACTTGACCAATAAAGGGCTCACGACGGGCGTGACTGGTCAATATGGTCAGTATGGGATGCTTACTCTCCCTAGGCACCTGGCCCCGGGATCATGAATCATTATAAGCTTAAGTCAAAAGTTTCATGTTGTTCTTAAATTTTATGGAAGGTAAACAGATCAAAATTCACATATGTTTTAATATTGATTCATAAAAAATGTTGTTTTTTGCAAATTTTGAGATCATTTCCAAAATTAAAATAAATATTTTATATGCGATTGTAAATTTGTCCTAAGTCTAAGTCTGTTTCATGATCCTGGGGCCTGTTTTTTTCGGGGATACCCGAAATAAGTGTCAGATCCAAAAGTAAAATAGGAGGTGCACAATGGCATGATATTATACAGAAACTGTTAAAGTATCATTAAATCTTATTTATGGTTTAGGGGGAGTTGCGGATAAGACATTGGTACCTTTCAATATTGTAGAAAAATGGCAGTGTCCATGTTTGGCAATGTAAAAGCCAAAATATGTGTCGGATCGAAAAGTAAAATAAGATCCGCACAATGGCACCTTGTCTCATTTAATTTCATAGTGGCATAAGAGGAGTTGGGATAAGAGATGGGTACCCTAAAGCGTAAGAGACGGATGGACAGACAGACAGACATCCCGATCACTATATACCCTCCTATTTGTCAAGAGAAGGATAAAATGATTAAATGTGTGATATATACTTTTGCAAAATATTCGATACAGTTGTTGATGAAGGCGCTATAATATCTATTTATAAGTCATCTATGTATTAATAACAATGACACCTAGCCAAAATATTTTAAAGATTTTCCTTTTTTAATAAACCCTTTTAATTTTTTTGGACAAAAGCAAAGCTCTGTAAATATTTCTGGAAGAAAAAAATTATATGCTGATGATTTTAAACTAATATCAGAAAGATACATGTTTGAGGGTTAACAAACTAAATTTTCTAAGAAATTATAACAGATAAGTAAAAAGTAGTAATTTTAAACAAAATGAAATAATGTCTGTGGAGTTAAGGAACAATATCCAAGCTCAAAAATCTTTTCAAAAAATACAAATCAGGAGCAGAGCAAACATGGACCTCCAAAACATCAGCGATCAGGTGCCATGGAGGATCATCTCCTGCCAACCGGTCACACCGTCGTGTTTCTCTGTCTAAAATAAAAACTCTGTTAGCAATCCCTGTAAAATTCTATAAATTATTTGAATTTTACTTGCACCATGCATAAGTTTATTAATGCTTACAAAGGATGAACCAAATGCGAAGCTATAATGCCTTGTCTCTAAGAACGCTCATGTACCTCGAAAATCGAAAATAAAATTAAACGAGACTGAAGTCTTGAGATCAATTTAATTTTCATAAATAATTCAAATAATAATAGGTGATTTCACCGACATGTATTTGCATAAGTGTCATCATCTATTGAAAGTGAATAGGTGATATCACTAATTCGAATTGATGATATCTTATGAATAGGTAATATTACTAATTCGAATTGATGATATCGTATGAATAGGTGATATCACTTATTCGAATTGATGATATCGTATGAATAGGTGATATCACTTATTCGAATTGATGATATCGTATGAATAGGTGATGTTACTTATTCGAATTGATGATATCTTATGAATAGGTGATATCACTTATTCGATTGATGATATCTTATGAATAGGTGATATCACTTATTCGAATTGATGATATCGTATGAATAGGTGATATCACTTATTCGAATTGATGATATCGTATGAATAGGTGATATCACTTATTCGAATTGATGATATTGTATGAATAGGTGATGTCACTTATTCGATTGATGATATCTTATGAATAGGTGATATCACTTATTCGATTGATGATATCTTGTGAATAGGTGATATCACTTATTCGAATTGATGATATCGTATGAATAGGTGATATCACTTATTCGAATTGATGATAACGTATGAATAGGTGATATCTCACTTATTCGAATTGATGATATCTTATGAATAGGTGATATCACTTAATGGCAGTAAACACCAAAAATGGCGCCTCATATCTCTAACTGAGTTACCGTGATGGTTGCGATGTTTTGAGATGCAAAAAGAGTTTGAGACACGAATACTATATTACAGGTTGAGTTACTAAGAGTACAACTATAAGATAAAAATTTAGGATAAAGAACAGCATTTGCGATAACATATAATGTAGAAAGACAATGGTAACATCGATGATGTACATGTTTTTAAATGTTTCAAGCAAAAAGACAGACAGCAAACAGAGGGAACAAAAAAGCAGTGATGACCAAGAAGATAAAGGCGACTTATCGTCATCCGTGATGCAATTTAACTTTTCCCGGGAAGCAGGATAAAAAATAAAGTGTAAATTTGGCATGAGAATCGATCATCAATATTCGGTTATGCCGAACAGCATCTGCAGTTACGGTTCCGGAACACGTAGATAAGTTAATTAATACCCTTTAAAATAGGTGACTAATGATAAAGTATTTGCTGTCAATGAACTATTTGCACTTATCCATATTTGAGCAAGAATTCGTTTGACGCGTAATAAACAGACTATAAACAGAAAATAAGAACAGTCGTTTTGGGAGGATGATGATGAATATAATAAAGATTCTAGGAGGAATAATCAAGTGTGAAAATGGTGCAACAGTTCACTGTTAGAACTCCATTTAAACAGTTATTTCCCAAGTGTATAACAAAACACTAAAAGAATACATAATGCCTATATTCAGTCAATGACCTCAAAAAGGCTGTTTAAAGTTTTTTTTAAAATAAATACCCGTAATGCGTTGACAACTTCCCCCTTTAAAAGAAAAAAAATATTAAACCACGTGTATATCTATGCTGGATGTCACAGGTTCTTTAAAAAAAAAAAAAAATCTAGATTTTATTTCTGTTTCACTTTTTGCTTGAACTAAAATCTGAATTTCCAATGGGAAATGGAAACGTTTCTTTAATAATCTATTACCATATGTATAATGGATTCCTAAACGCTGCACAAACTAAAATACATAACGAGTTCCAGTAAATCCTCTTCCAAACCTCTTTCTTTACTCTTCACTTACAAAAGCGAAGGAGAAACTTAGTACTGTACAAAAATATATATGTATACGAGTGGTGTAAATAGATATGCAAGTCATCATTTTGAAAGCAAGGATTTTATCAACAAATACAAACTATCATTAGTACACACTGTATTATTTACGGATTATTCCGTTGTTCCCGTTCGAGACAAGGAGAACACGGCGGGCGTCAACGGTCGGCAGGGGATGCTCACTCCTCAATTGCACCTGACCCCACCTCTTATATGTTTTAGAGGTCTGTGTTTGCTGTGCTCCTAATTTGTTTTGTTTAAACGGACTTTTTAAGCTTGAGCACTGTTTGTTATCTCCCTATTTCACACAGATACTTCAGCAAAAAAAAAAAAAATCCAAAAATTATTTTAGATAATTTGAAATCGTAAATTTTTTACCAAAATCAGAAACATCAAAACGTCGCACTTACTAGTAATTTATCTTATAAATACCCAGGGACAGTAAAAAAGCCCCTATAGAAGACCTATTTTTGTTTTCATTTGAAGCATTGTACATGAGAAGAGTAAAAACACGCCGTGGCCTTCAACTCAACATTTAGATATATCGATGACTTAATTCAAGTTTCATTTCAAAATGTGTCGACTTGATATATATGTCCCTTTGAGCTTGAATTAAAAGATACCTCAGAGGTAAACTTCCTTTCACTTCCACTTGTTTCCTATATTTCCTTGCTATGTATATACTGTTGTAAAAAGTGGAGGGGCCAACCATCTTTTCAATGGACATTTTCTATAGTAAAGGTACTGTTGGGGAAATTGGCCCCCCTGTTGCTACGTGCCTGATATTTGTAAATTTACGAGAAAAATACTCATGGTAATCTATAAACAAAACTTTGTTATGAACATGACGACTTTAACTTTTCTATTGTCATCTTCCCTTATACGTATGTGTAGCAATAACCCTATTCAGGAGCAGATGAAAAAAGTTGTATCTCCCGGTTGATGCAATACGCAAGAGCATGCTATACGTACCAACAGTTTCTAATAAGAGGCAAACGATTGACAAACAAGTTGATGAAACAGGAATATCAGCAGTCCCTTTTAAAGTCAATCCTTTGAATTAAGTGGTCGATACAATGAACTTGTCAGCAAACACAATCTATTATAAGCCGAATGTTGACTGACTTAAAAAAAATTAAATTGTTAGGTAACTGGTAAATATTTACAAATTGTATTGTCTAGGATTTTCCTTCTGCCAGATCATGACAAAATGTGCTTGCCGGATGTGAACGGTCGACAGGGGATGCTCACACGTCGATCACACCTGATCCCACCTCTTGGATTTTTTGAAAGCTCTGCTCCTTATTTGTATTGTTACAATGGGCTATCGAGATTGATACTGTAATTCATCTATATACCAGGTATTTCATTTCATTTTGTCATTTACTGGTATATTTTAATCTTTGCATTTTCTTTTTAGCTCACCTGAGCCGAAGGCTCAAGTGAGCTTTTCTGATCAAAATTTGTCCGTTGTCTGTCGTCGTCGTTGTCGTCGTCGTTGTCGTCATTAACTTTTCACATTTTCGACTTCTTCTCAAGAACCACTGGGCCAATTTCAGCCAAACTTGCCACAAAGTATCCTTAGGTAAAGGGGATTCAAATTTGTTCAAATGAAGGGCTACACTCTCTTCTAAGGGGAGATAATTATGAATTAGTGAAAAATTAATGGCATTTTGAAATTTTTTCTCAAGAACCACTGGGCCAAGAAAGATGAAACTCATGTGGAAGCATCCTCAGGTAATGTAGACTCAAGTTTGTTCAAATCATGACCACTGGGGGTAGGGTGGGGCCACAATGGCCGATCAAAATTTTACATAGGAGCATATAGGAAAAATCTTTAAAAATCTTCTTCTCAAGAACCACTGGGCCAGGAAAGATGAAACTCATGTGGAAGCATCCTCAGATAGTGTAGATTCAAGTTTGTTGAAATCATGACCCCCATGGGTAGGGTGGGGCCACAATGGCCGATCAAAGTTTTACAAAGGAGTATAGAGGGAAAATCTGCAAAAATCTTCTTCTCAAGAACCACTGGTCCAGGAAAGATGAACGTCATGTGAAAGCATCCTCAGATAGTGTAGATTCAAGTTTGTTCAAATCATGACCCCCGGGGGTAGAGTGGGGCCACCCTATGCTGTCATATGCTGTATTAATATGAAGGCATTCTAAAGTAGTATTAAATTCAAGCCCCCACCCCTTTAATAAACTTTTCAGTTCTGATCTGATTTGTGTTTTTTCCTAGACGATTTGCTTAGGTGAGCGATGTGGCCCCTGGGCCTCTTGTTTTATGTCTAGTCAAATTTAATCCATGATAATTTACCATAGTGAAATACTCTACCAAATAATGCCCATCTTAGATAATGCACACCACACCATTGATTTTTTATTTTTAAAAAAGGTTACATGCACCATAGGCCTAACATGGTTTAGTCAAGGTTGTTTCGCTTTTTCTTAAAATGGAATAGAATGGAGCTACAGAAGACTTTGGAATAGGACGGGTCTACAGAAGACTATTGGAGGAGCATGCAGCATCGCCACTTATTTTTCTGCATACATTGTCACTGCGAAAAAAGATCAATTCCTCTGCAGGCATGCATTTATAGTTAAAAAAAACACAATGCATCATTGTGATAAGAACCAAAAAAAGGCAAATGAGAACAAAGAATGGAGGAGGGGCAACGAAATGGGATAAGAAATAAGACAATAAAAGAAAACAGGACTAAACAAGAAGATTGGATTAGGATTTAAAAGAATATCAGTCATAGAATGGTAAACAGAAAATAGTTAAGGAAGTAACAATTAAATATAAAAGATAGCATAAGAATGAAGGAAATAGATTCAAGAGACAGTATACAATTAGCAAAGAAGAATGTAGTAAAATGAGGAATACAGACAATAGCTCGGGTAGAGGGGATCGGAGCTAAAACAGAATAAGCGACATACAAGATAACAGCGGTTTACCGCAGAAGACTAGAGCTTCAATAGTTTGAAGACCCGAGTTAAATGAGTGCGAGTTAAACAAGGTTTTGAAAGATCTTCAATATCTTTGGTTTACGATGAATTAAGTTTTAATCTGTAAAGTGACGCCAATACCAAGAGAACTAGTTTACAGTGAGGTATTGAATTCAAATCCCAATAATGTAATGCATATAGAACGTGCAGTTTAGAGCAATTTATTGATTTTATCACCGTTGATTTTTTTCTCTTAATCATCTTACAGACATACATATATGTACTTTGACATTCTTCCTCTTTATTCTATGATATCAACACGCTATGATTTTAATGGGAAACTAGCCTTCCTGAAAAAAAAAATGTTAAACTCGTGTCCCCTAGTCAAGATTTGAGGCCCCAGGGTGGGGCTGAGTTGGTCATTCTATGGGTATGGCCATCACGTCGGATCAGTATTACGGTTTTATTTAGGATGACTTGTCAGTCGAACACCGACATCATATAACAATACAGTAAAACATTTAGTTTAAGTCAAAAATCAATGCCTTTTGTGTCGGAACTGAGTACGTTTATGTACAATAACCGAATACTGATCATTGTTATAATTTCCATGCCGTAAAAAATCATTGTCTGCATACAAGGAAATGGACAAAGTGTGAAAATCCCATTCCAAAATCTCATTATTTTTTTTCATTGAAGTCGTTTGGCAAGGAATGTAATAATAACTTGTTTTGCTTTGGACACTTTAAGTAGTTTGATTAAAGATGACAAATATTCCCTGCCTTGTTCGGATCATACAGCTCGTTAGATTCAGCATAAATCGGGCTTAAGATCCGGTGTTTTTCTCTAATAGGAATTCAGTCAAATAATGGGTAAGGGGAGGCGAAATTAGGGCTCTGCTAGTTGGACAATCATGGTTAATAAATTACTTCTCGGAAATAATCAAGTTCTGTACTAAAAGAGTATTAATCAATTTAGAAAATAATCGAATATACAGAAGAAACGCATTTCTTGGCCGATTCCTTGAATTAAAATTCGATATTTCTTTATTTGGAAGGAAAATATTTTTTCCGTGTTTTTTAATATTAAGAATGCAAAATCAATAGATCATAAATCAATTTTACAATGTTGGGATCTAATAAATCTTTCAACACATTTTAAACTCTTATGTATAAGATCTCCTTATTTAAACAAGTAATTTTCTTTCTCCAAGAATTTGAAACTTCTACACAACATTGTGTTCGTTTGTGATGCTCATTATATAAATTGTATTTTAGAAGAATTTTTGAATTTAATTCTACAAGTGGTAATCCAATTATAGTTCCCTTTCTAAGGACGAAATCTTCAAAATCATATGTCAGTTTTGAATATTCTTAATATCCCAAAGAATCAAAATGAATTTTAACAACCATATCTATATTAGATTCCGAAACTTCATAAAAATCCTTACAAACAAAGATACATAGCGGGTTCCAGTAAATGTTCAACATTGCCTCCTCACTAAGATATTATATGTAGTGAAGGAGAAACTTCATTATATATTCAAAAAGAATTGTCTTTTAATTCAAGAACTTTTTGGAATTTAAATCACAAGATTTTACCAAAATCAACTTTATACACACCATTCCAACTTAAATAAAGTTCCCTTTTCGATATCACTGACAGCTTCTTTAAAATCATATGTCAGTTTTGAATATTTTTAATTTAAACCAGAGGCCATGAAATTCACAATTCACAATTTTGAATGAATTTATAAACTTAGCATGCTATCTATATTAATACCCAGAGGTAGATCAGAACAAAGAGAAAATGCTTCATTAAATCCTTACAAATAACATTTTGCAAATTTTATCATAAAATGGTTGATTGAAGAGCAGATTTCAAAGCATTAATTTATGTAACCCCCCCCCCCCCCGACCGACAGGGGCATAAAAAATAACCATTTTGCTAGATGCACCTTTCTTCATTATAAATATATACCTATACTTTCTTTACATAAAACCCAGCACTAAAGATATTATTTTCACATATATTGAAGAACCTCTGTGAAACTTCACAATTTGGGAAGAGTACTCTTGCATTACAACTATATTCAAGCAGGTGGTGTGAGTCAGAACCCCTGTGGGACCATAAAATTCACAATTCTGGAAGAGGCACTCTTGCTCATCATAACTATGTACTTAGTTAGTTTACTTAATACCAAGGAGCAGAGAAGAAGATTTTTAAAGAAATAATGCATTTCACTATATAATTTATATAGATTTTACCAAAATTTCACAATCTTGGTAACTTTATACACACCATTTGCCTGCTAAATGTCCAGGAGTAAAGAAGAAGATTTTTAAAGATTGCAATAATTTTAATGGTTTTGGCCCCACCCCTCAGGAGGAGGTGGGGACTTTTTTCATATCATTGACAAATTTGCTACTTTAAAAAAAAAAATGTTCAAATGTTAACACATGACACACGTAAATTGACTTGACCTAAAAATAAAACGACATTGGACATTTGCAAAATCATTTTGTTAAAAAATTCTGATTGTATACACAAGTACTCTGAAGATGATATCAGAAAATACAAAAGTTTCTGATTGACAATATCTATGTTGTTTTTGGCGACCAGGTCTTCCAACAATCTATTGGAATTCCCATGGGTTCCAATTGTGCCCATTATTAGCAGACTTATTTTTTAAAATCATATGAAGCAGAATTTGTGCAAAATCGTGAAAAGAAGAAAACACTTACTGTGGCCTTCAACTCGACATTTAGATATATCGACGAAGTACTAGTATTGTCAATTAACAATGGTAATTTCCATTTTTATGTCGATATATCCTGGTGAGCTTGAGATAAAAGATACCAAAGAGTCTGACACATCTGTTTCATACTTGGATATTTTACTTGAAAAAGACAATTGTATTGTAACAACCAAGGTCTATGATAAACGTGATGACTTTATCTCTTCAATCGTCAACTTCCCTTGCTTATGAAGCAATATACTTACATATCCTGCATAAGGAGTTTATATACCTCAGTTGATTCGATACGCAAGAGCATGCTCTACGTATGAACAATTTCTAAAACGAGGTATATTCTTGACAAACAAGTTGATGAAACAAGAATTTCAGCTGTCTCGTTTAAAGTCTTCATTTCATAAGTTCTATGGCCAATACAATGACCTTGTCAGCAAATATAATTTATCATTCAGTCGAATGCTACTGACGTTTTTCATACTATTGTTAATCCATTATTTATAAAATGAACGGACGATTGATTTTTCTGTTATATCCCGATCAAAACAAAGAACACGCGGCAGGTGTGACAGGTCGGCAGGGGATGTTCACTCTTCCATGAGACCTGATCCCACCTCTGAGGTTTTGGAGTCCGTGTTTGCTCTGCTCCTATTTTGTACTGTTTTAAAGATTTTGAATACTGTTCGATATCCCCATATGTTTCATTTTATGAACACGTTTTATGAATATGTTTTGAACAAATGTGATGTACTGCATTTTCTGTAAACATTCAGGTCACTTTGGAGACGCCATCATCTTCAAACATAATCAAAAGACTCCTTATAATGTGAGTGTAAGAATAATTTGGAGCAGCTTTGATCAGAGAACCCTAAATATTCACTGAACAATTAACCAATAATCATATCACATCCTCTGCTGATCTTTTCTACAGGTAAATTATTCTAATATTCATATTGATGGTCGTGTTTGTCCTCTGGTATGTCTGTTATATACATAAACACCGGCTATGGATGAATGTAAAAGCGGGTATCTGGTATACAGTAGATGTCCACGATGAGCGCTTTGTTCTTCTTGTTTTTCCTCTACCGAGAAAGATTCTTTTCGGAAATAAAATATCATTATAAGATTTCAAAAGAATTCCTTCAGGAAAATCTATAATATATTCCAAAAAATAAACTATTGAAACCTGAAGATCCATTCACATCAGAAGATTGACCAGTAGCGGGTTATAGTCGTTTGAAACAACTGGAAGCAACACATAATCTATTGACTGTAAACACAGAATATTATTAACGGATGTTAAATTTCTCTGATTCAATACTAGTACTGAGACCAATATGGATGGTAAAAATTATAGTATTATAAGTTTAAAATTTAATATGTAGGTATTTAAAATTTACAAAATGATGGTTTATGCGATTTATCACGCAAGAAATTTATACGCTGACACCCCCCCTCTTTGGAAAAGCAATAATGTATATAGTTTGTGAAACGCTAAAATGCCCCCTCCGTTTTTACGGAACAAAATACATGTAAATTTTCAAAAATGCAAGTCAAACTATAAGTTTAAGGTCAAGAGATAAAATAAACTTTTGGTATCTAAATACATATGTTGTAAAAGTGTTGTTTGTGATCATTGATCTTTTTTTTCTGATAAAACTTTTTTTAGAACGGCTTAACCTTTTAAGGATTGGAGATAAAGTTTTCTTAGTTAGGTGATTTGCTTTTGAGAAACTTCCATTAAAATATGTAAACTACAGAAATTAGAAAAATCATTTCTTTTGTTTTGCAGCTGCCATTCAGTGGTCTCAATGTTTCACATACACATCTTGGCCATCTAGTAATTGGAAGATAATTCAGCTACAGGATCCTTCAAGGTATTAAGTTCCAAAATCTGTATGAATTACAATAATGAAAGTCATTCTGATCTTAACTTGCATGACGAGTATGGGTGTATTTTAATATACTGATAATTCATCCCCCGCCTACAGAATCTGACCTATATAAACACAGAGATTGGTGTGTCCTCGTTGATTGTTTTATATCTGGTGAAGCCTTTGTAAAATTTTAATGCAGCATCCTATGGAACAATGACCCACTTTTTTATGTGTCTTCTGACGTTTGTAAATACAGCCTTGATTTAAGTGCCAGGCTTCCTCGCTTAAAACATAAAAAAAACCAATTACAGAGAAATGATTTATCTTACATAAAGTATAATTATTATATTAATTTTTTAAATAGGTATTGATAGAAGAATTACACGCTTAGTTTGGACTTTCATAAGGCGTGGCGTTCTCGACGTTACCTAATTAGCTTCTGAAATTTACACAACTTCCCTTCACTGTTGAAATATACATATGATAGAAATGCGGCCGAATGTCAACTGATGACGCATTTCTATCATATGTGATAGGGAAGCTGTGTAAATTTCAATGCAGCTAATTTTTTTAGGTAACGTTTGTAAATACAGCCTTGATTTAAGCCTAAAAAAACCAATTACTGAAAGTCCAAACTTTTATTATATTATTTTTTAAATAAAAAAACCCTCACCATAACAAAGATGTTTCCGTGAATAGGGGTGATAAAGAAGCGAGCGTTCGAATGGAGTACTTGTTAACCCTGGCAGTAGATGAACGTATGCACACCATTAACGTTATTGCATGCATTTATTGTAGAAAAATCAGTCGATATGGTCCTATTCCTCAAAAGTTGTCATTATCGGTATAAATAAGAAAGGATTCATTTAGTTTACATGTATCATTCTCTATTCCACTTTGCTGAAGAGATTAATAAATTAAATGAGATCCTGTTAAGTATTATCTGTAAATGTATTATATTTAGCGTGTACGATATTTGGTGGAAATTAATTTTTGAACAAATTAATGTAGTTTGATTTAGCGCATTTCTAAATGTTGTTATTTATGAATACATCTAAGACATTTAGCGTTGTACTTGAATTAGTGGATTTTTCTTTCCGCCAAAAGCGCTAAAAAGAATACACAGCCAAATATAATACGTTTACAGTATCTGTATATGTTTCAGCATTTGATCTTTTTGGAGGACATTCCCCCCACAAGTATCTTTCTTTAGTTACATTATGGACTGGAAAAAGAGAATCCAAACAGATTTTGTTTTAGACGTATTGAATCAATCGGATGCATTGGACATGATAAAATACTGGGGATATTATGTATATATGTGATCATTTATATGATTGAAACTTGATTATTAGGAGAAGTAAAAAAAAGTGAGAGAGGACAACGAGAATGGCTTCCAACAGATTGTGAAACTCTATGGGTACTAATTGTGCCCCTTTATTAGCCTATTGTACATGTTAATTAATTGAATGATGAAGTAAACACCTGTCCTATCCTTTTACTCAACATATGAATTTCACTGCAAAAAGAACAAGAAAATTAATACTAAAAACTCCCTTTATTTTGCAGAGAGTATTGCAAAAGTGACCGAGTTCTCAGCTTCATCAAATCCTGAAAAAATCACTGGATGCTCGACGATCTGAAAGCTCAACCAATTAAACACAACAAATGACAACAATTCAACAAACAAATGTAAGAACAAATTTTATATTTTATTAATTGTTACTGCACCTGCATTGCTTGTTCCTTTAGTTACACACTATGTATCTGCACGTATAATAATAGTACATGTCAGGCAAAGAGAAAATACACTGTACAATCGTATATTCTTAATTAAGTCGGTATCAAATGTAACCGAAAATTAAAGTAACTATCTATATACTTTAAGGAAAATAGATTTATAAAAATATTATTCTTTTCACCATTTCGCAAAGTTGCAAGATTACACATAATGCCAGGGCTTGGGACTCGAGAAATTATTGATTAAAAAAGACTTTTAATCCTTTTGATTCAAGAAAAATACTCGAATTGCAAGGTCAAGGCTAACAGAATTGCGTGGTACGTAATATCAGGTGCCCTGATCAAATCCTTTACATCGACCTCTGTTTTGCAAGCCAAACAGTTGGAGGGTAAATTTTTTTGATATCAGATTTTTCAAAGCGTGCCACACATGTATTTGATTGACTTTAATCAATGTATATTACCCACAAAATTGGTATCGATTCCTATAGTTCCGGAATTATTTTTTTGTTTTTTTAATGGCGTGTAACCGCGTCGTCGGCTGTACCATACTTTGATATGTAAAGAAATGTAAAAATGATTTAAACAAGCAGCGGGCTGACGTTTGATCATATTTTCTACTTTAGTCTAGTTGATAAAGAATAATAAAATACGGTAAGGAGGGGGTAAATAATAGGGGTAATTGGCGTTCTATACGATGTCAGATTTCGTTCTTGTCCTGCTGCGGGCGAAGAGCTGCGGCGGGTTATAAATACACAGACCCTTCCATTCAATTATATATGCGGACTTACAACATCAAAAATTTTGTAAAACACATTTTTACAAAGATTTCTAAACAAACAGGAAAAGGAACTGCTAGGTAAACATCCGTATTTTGTGCGTCTTATAAAGGAGTTCTGGATCACAAGTCAAGTGATACGTATATAAAATAGATCGACCCGCAATCCTCAAAATACGCAGCATCAAAACAGTTATAGATTGAAAAGGCGTATATTGCACAATAGTCCTATACAAATGGTCTTGTGAACATGCTTATTTCCTATCATGTTTATAGTGTAGAATTACTTTCGTTTTAGTAACGATGATCATGAGAAATATTCCACATCACAAGCTATGTACATGGTGAAAAGTGTGCAAATCTTACAGATACTAATACCTGTACATGAATATTTATGAAGAAAATTGGTTGTTATATAACCACCTAACTCCATCTCATCACAACTAAGCATACAGAAAAATATCAACAGTCGTATATAGAATAAAAAACTAAAGGTTGTATGAACTTTTGTCACTTTTGTGACCACAATGGTTATACAACATTGGAAAGACATCGCCTAATCTCTAGTGTTGGAGGTAGAAAATGTGGGGAGGACTACTCACATATACACACACTCTTCTATGTAGAAAGTTAAAAAATTGTGCGTACGCGTACAATGTACATATCCATGACAAGTATAAAGAATATGAAAATAAATGGTATATGGCAAGTTAAGTTCCATGAAATGTACAAAATGTGTATACCCAAATATTACGAATAAAGCAATGATTTGCCATTTTCTCGTCACTTTTTCAAAAGAAAAAACCCACAAAACATTACATGATCAGTGTTAAACACAACTTGTCCGTTTTGTGCAGCAGAAACGCGCACTGTTACTCTCATCCCAAACACGTCCATACTACGTTCCCTAGTCCCCATTGGCGTTGTTCTTTTCATCTTGTCCTGAGAAAATCAGTTCTGCCTGAGAAAAATAATAGCAAGTTCTTAACACAATATAACATACACTGTCTTTGCAAACACTGTTTTTGAATGTAAAATCGCGCACAGGCTCTTGTGTCGTGTGTCGTCTCTGAAACATTCTGTGTTGACATTTCATGACGTCATCACTAGTGAGCACAAGGCGGTTGTTCCACCGGCGTCAGTGGACCGTACCGGACGCTGCTAATGGACCGGAAGGAGAAAATGGAGGGGTCGGACAAACATTTTGATGTTACCGTATTACCTCCGCTCACGGTCTGAAAATAAAATAAAGGATGGATTTGAAAATTACCATTAGAATAGGATTTCATTATTTCTTTAAATTCATTCTAGACATCATAAAATGGTATGCACATATGAAGAATCGTGACCTAGATAAGTGCAGATAAAACATGAATAGATACAGTATTGTCTTACAATGGTTGCGATTCTGTTAATTTGTATCTTCAACGGATTATATAAAGACTGTGTTTGACAGTGTCAGTAAAATTGCTTCGAAGGTAATAAAGACAAGATTATAAATGTCGTGAAAATGATTCCGGTCTTTGTTTTTATCAAGTAACAATTTTTCTAATATTAAAGCTCCACTCTCATATTAAGTGAGAAGTGATGAAGAAAAATAACTTTATGAATCTACAGAGATTAAATCCCCCGAGGAATTAAATCTGTAACGAGGCCACTCCGAGGTCATTAAAGTAGAGAAGATCATACAACACGTGAACAACGGCAATAACGACTCGTCTTCTGGATACTATAGTATTTTATTTTAGAAGAAAATCACCTGATATGGAGCAATCAGCAGCAGCGTACACAGACGACTCCTAGCATTGTTATAACCTGACCCTGACATTGACCTTTACAAGGAACCAATAAGACCCTGATTTGCTTTCTTTGCTTTGTATATATATTTATAAACAACAGATCCACTCTGTGCTTCTGCCAAGATTAGTAATGTGTTTTACAACAGCAGATGAAAGTAATAGCCGTGAGAGAATATTGTCGCGAGCAGATCCACTGCATATGAATCAGGATGATTTTTGTATTACAGGCACCAATGAGCAATATATAGCTTCCATCTTAAATAGTTTAAATAATAAGTTATTCATGTACTTCTTAACAATCAATCAATTATAATTTTCTAATGTAAGGTACTTAAAAATCAAATAGCGAACAAATCCTATGAAAAAGTCTTTTTAATTTTTAGTCTTACAATTTGCATTTTTGCAATTCTTCTGCTATTTGGCTATCGCTTTCGTATCACTTGTGTATGTAAGGTAAAATCACGAATGACACTTTAGTCAAATCTTTTTAAATTATCTTAATGCGTTGATACATTACTGAAGAGTAAAAAATGAGCGATATTATCATGTTTAAAGTATAGAAGAAACTCGCATGTTTCAAGTGTTTCCTTTCAAAATTACGTGACAAGCAAAGCGTAATCATAAAGCGTGCAAGGTTAACATTAATGGGGGATCAAATGTTGGGGTCGATTTGACGCCTATGCGCCAGGAATTGATGCTTGCTACCAAATCACATGTAGAGTATGCTATGTAAATACCAAAAGGCATAAAAGTTCCTTCCATCTTTAAATACTAGTAACTACCTTCTAATGCACCAGGGCTTACCTTGTATCTTGCTACTGCGATTAAGGACTATTCAATTGTATCTTACTACTGTGCTTAAACTGCTTTGTAGCTTACTACTTTAATGAAAGATTCCCTTGTAACTTAGTACTGTAAGCAAGGACTATAATAGTACCTTATAACATTACTGTTATATAGGACTGTGTTATAGCTTGCTACTGTAATAAAGGACTTTGTTGTAGCTTACTACTGTAGTAAAGGTCTGTGTTATAGCTTACTACTGTTATAAAGGACTACGTTGTAGCTTGCTACTGTAATAAAGGACTGTGTTGTAGCTTACTACTGTTATAAAGGACTGCGTTGTAGCTTACTACTATAGTAAATGTCTGTGTTGTAGCTTACTACCCTTATAAAGGACTGTTGTAGCTTGCTACTGTAATGAAGGTCTGCATTGTATATCTTGCTACTGTAATAAAGGACTGCGTTGTATAGCTTGCTACTGTAATGAAGGACTGTGTTGTAGCTTACTACTGTTATAAAGGACTGCGTTGTAGATTGCTACTGTAATGAAGGACTGCGTTGTAGCTTGCTACTGTAATAAAGGGCAGGACTGCGTTGTAGCTTGCTACTGTAATAAAGGGCAGGACTGCGTTGTAGCTTGCTACTGTAATGAAGGACTGCGTTGTAGCTTGCTACTGTAATAAAGGACTGCGTTGTACATTTACTACCATAATAACCATGATGGCCTGAAGAAATTGTTCCCAAAAATAATCAATACAATAGACTCGGCAGTTTTGAACTCTGTATAACATGCTCACTGCCCACCACATGGAATCATTTCCAGCCAAACATTGAAAAATTCACCCTCCCATCTCTTAACAAAAGTTATTGGAGTCTGGATTCCTTGTCAACTTGTGCCTGGCACGGTAGCCATTTAATCACTTTATTTGACCGATAAATGGCCAGAAGAAACATGAATTGATAAGGAGGCTGCAAAGTTCACTGATATAATGGGGTGAAAGAAGCAAAATAGTTACCCATAATTGCCAATCGTTTAACATTTTTTCTCGCGTTTACCGGAACCAATTCAAGTACATAAAAGGCAAAATCATACTTTTATTCTGCATTTTTCCAAAATGCATTATCTTCATACAAGCTATATGAGAAAAACGCTAAGTGTCTGAGACTTAATTTTTTTCAATATCCGGTCAACATAACTATATCACAAGAAACTCTAGAAATACTTGTAATTATTGCCCATTTATGAATTTCTAAGTGTTTACAGTTTGCTCCTTGACAACAAAAAGTATAATAAACACAGAAAGAGTTTGGGGGAACTGATATGAGATTGGATTTTATATTTTAAGTCATAGATTGTTCTGGTCATTTTTTTTCACACCAATTTTTAAAAACTCTTCTACCAAGATTTATTTATACAACCAATTTTGAGTTAATAGACAAAAAAATCCTCTCCCGTGTCTGCGAATAAAATGTTAAATCCATTTTCTTGGTCTGAACGGCGTGATTCCGGAATACTCTTCTTTGTTTGCGTGTATCTTGCCTTTGTCGATACCCTATCACTGTTTAATTAAGCTTATTTGGCAGATAAGGATAGTCATCATTTTGAAATGCCTGGAGAAAGCTTCCCTGTGGCCTGTCCAATTACTGACCATTTACAGAGAATGACCAAGTTCGCGTTTGCCACTCCTTATAACTTAATCAGGGAAGCCAGATAAAGCCTTCTTAACAGGTCCTGGTCATTGTACCGCAGCTGTCTGCAACATTCTGCTCCAACAGCGGAAACAGAATGAACATTGTAGAATTCAAACCAAATTAAGTCAGCATGTTGTCGGAATCACTATCGACATTGTAACGAAGCAGAGCATTATTATCCTCGCTGTTCATCTTACTCTTAATGAACTAACAGTTCCAAAAAGTTTATATCTAGTGTAATAAGCACTTGTTAATTAAAGTGCAGTGACAAAGAAAATTTCTACTTGCATATTTCTCGTGGAACACTGTGACCTCTGACCGACTTTGAATACTTCAACCTACTTGCAAAGTTATGCTGTCAATCTGAGAAGTGGCGCGCTTAATCGTCTTGAATACACTCATTAAACTGTTTTACTGCTAATGGGATCGAAGAGAGCGCGCACTGCAAATCGTGCAGAGCACGCGCCTGCAAAAAGTAATGATTTAGCTGGCGAGAAAGAGATAGGGGTATCAATTCAACAAAACCCCATTAAAAATGATAACTTAAGCTTTACAGTACGTTTAAATTATTACAGTATGTCTTGCATTTGTAAAATTCGGCACACATATGATAAGCATTTCGGCATTGGGCCAGAAGGTTGAAGTGCCTAGCTTTAGGTATCCTTGAATTGTTTGTGTATGCAATCATGAAAACAAAAGATACTACAAGATAACAATATAGACATTGCTTTTCCGAGGACAGCAAAGAAAAGTATTTCCTACCTAACAATACATATTCAAAACTAATAATCAGATGGAATTAAGAATTAAATAAATTAATTAAAATAATCCTTTTTTACATGTACATATTTTCGTAATCAAATCATTGTAAAACCAACCATTCTGTTATCTTTTTGTATTGAAAGAATTGGCAGATATTTAACTGTAATAAATTTCGCACACTATGCAAAAGGGTCTTTCATCGTAGGTTGCACTAATGGAGCCAAACACGTGAGGGTCATTAATAAACACGCTTCATTGATTTTCCTGGGCTGTTTCGAGAGTTTCACAGTAAGATAAAAAGGTTGATAAATATCTCTGTTTACTGCATTTACATATCAAAGATCCACGTTATGTTTTTGTTGTTTTTAAAAAATATATATAGTGTTGATGAACATATCAGGAAATGTTCAGAAAAATGAACATTCGAAGCCTTTATAATGATTGAGAGGGGGAAAATCCGCAAACCAAAAAACTAGAGAGATTTGAAATATGTTTCAAGTCGAACACGTTTTACCAGAAGAGTATCCACTGAACATCTACATGAACGCTACTTATAACGACGTTCATGTCAGTATCTTTTTATTGATTTTGCATTTGCTTGACCCATATGGTGTAATATGCAAAAAATGGATATAAATAAAAATTTCAAGTAAAACTATCTATTTTGAATTAAAAGTATCTACTTCTACTTCAAAAAACTGAAGCCTTTTGGAAGGATTATAGCCCGTGTGAAACTGATTGAGTAATAATCCAAAGAGCTTCCTCGAGAGAGCGCTAAGACTTTAAAATACTTACAATAAATCAAACCGTTTTTCTCCGGAAAAAAAAAATAAGCAAAGCGCTGTTGATTATATTAATTAATTGCACGCGGTAGGATTGTCAAAATTCGGGGGTTTATGTCTGTTTCCAGCAGCTTGCTATAATAATCTGAACGGCTGCCAGGAGAAAGCGTGGGAAACTGCTCGAGAACATCTACAAAACATTACATTGGCACATTTCTCTTGCATGTTTTGGCAGTGTCGCTCTGATGCTATCAGCAGGCCGTTAATAAGTTCTTCCCATTATTTTCTTGGACTGTTACATCAATAGATAAAGCCACACACGGACAATCAGACGTAGAAATCGCCCTTAACTGAGAAGATACACGTCAAGATTTTCCTTTTATACCCATTATCTCCCCTTCTTAGAAAAAGGTCATCATAAAAACAACCTTCTGTATTTCCGTCTGGTATGCAGGTTTTGTGATTGGAGAAATATACACGGCAATTAAACGAAACGACATTCTCTTACAAATATATCACAGTTTCATGTGACAGTTCAATTTTGCATGCAAAAAGCATGATAAAAAATTCAAACCAATACCATAAATGGAGTGGGACTATAAGAATTCAAATCTATTGGGGGTTGAGATAGAAAAATTCAAACCAACGCCAAAAATGGAGAGACTAGGGTTATGAATGGTAACCTAAATAACTAAAACAACAAGCAATATACTCGAGTATATGCAAAACTGAAATCAAAATCAAAGTTATTTTATCAGTGCTCATTTTTTTTCCAAGTGTACGTTCAGGAAAAATCTGCAACAACCCCGGGCCCTTTTTAAAAATTATTATATTTCGTTCAAAGAAAAAAATGCTACCGGTAGTACTATAGTTCAATGAAAATAATAGTAACCATATTTCTATGGAATACACAAGGTAACAATATATAAATACTGCATGTAGTTGAGTGTAACATTGAAAATTTTCACCCCAAGAAAACCATTGTCAACCGAGGCGCAGCCGAGCAGCCTCGGTTGACAATGGTTTTCATGGGGTGAAAATTTTCAATGTTACACCCAACTACATGCAGTATTTATCATATTATACTGTATGTTTTATATAAATACATATAATAGAGAACCGTACGCGCATAACTTCTGCGCAGTCGCTGTTTTTTGGAATACTACCCGTCGTCAAGCAATGTTGACTGTTGCTACGCTGGAGGGCGTGGCTTCATTATTGCGGGTAGTAGTGTTTTTTAGCAAATGTTTCTCGATCAATCAGATTTAACTAATTTACCTGAAAGTATAATGTTAGGAACTGTTCACTACTTAGATTGATATTAGTTTTCTACTAATGTTGTTCTCTCTCTCGAGGCTCCACATACTTCTCAAATTTGAAGTGCATATAAAATTCTAGTAAAACTATTTGATTGTGTATACCTCCTGAGACTAATATTTATCAGAATAAAAGTCAGTTTTGAATCATCACGTTTCTCCTATTTAATGCTGAAACGCCTTTAAAATCGGCGTAAAGCAATAAAAAAAGATATCTTTACAGTTGCCGTTCCCGCACGGGCACTGTAGGAAGGAATGTGTCTAGTGGTCAAACCAGTGATTTCTGACCTCAGACATCTAAAACCTGCTTCTTATCTGCATGTCTTGACAACAACTTAATTTAAAAAGAATATCTTTAATTGTTGGACTGGTTCATTTACAGCACGTGGCTCCGCTGGTTTGGCTAGTCTCGCTCTCTCTTTGGCACCGCTGTGGTTTCTCTTTGGCCCCTAATACTATCTAGAACAACTGCTCGATGCTGAATGATGGTTGATAAGGCGAGATCTTATCGGATTAAATTTATTAGGTAAAAGGTAAAATTCTGGGCAATTATCCCGATATCTCTCAAACACGTGTTCGAATATTGCTCTCTGGGGATGAAACCAAGTGTCTACAACTTTAACGTCTGAGAAATCAGACTACAAAAACCACGAGACGGGACATAGTATTCACTTCCGAACCTTCAAATCCCGCATAAAAACAAAAATTCAGCAATGCACTCTACTTACACCATTTTTTGTTGCAAATCCTTTAAGAGATAATAATTATATTTCCCCTTACCTTGACCTTTACAACTTTTGCTTTGCCAACATTGTGTACACATTGTTTTTTCACTGCATTCTTCTGAAAGAAAAAAAATAAAAACATAGAAAAGATTGATTATTTTCAAACAAGACTAAAACTGCACATATTTAAATATTCACATTTCAATAATATGAAATATTCAGCATCTGCATAAACACATTTGTATTACGACTTGGCGTAAATGAGTATATGTTCCATTAATTCGATTTTACAATGGTTAACTAGGCGATTAAAATACCAAAAAACAAAACCGTACAGGACGGGGAGTTACAAACATTCACCAGTTAAAACCACAGCTAACTCATTTAGACATATAAAATTTAAATTTTTCATTAAAAAATATATGTTGTTTAAGGCTTCCTGTAATTAGCAGATGCACCGCGCGCTCTTAAATCATTCTATAGTTTCTTGTTTATAAATTTCCAATCAATTTTATTCCAAGTCAGCCTTTTTCTAAGACATAAATGAAAATAAAGAGGGCCTTGTGCTTAGAATCTGCCATCACGCGCCATAAGGAGAATGCAGATGCGGATCTGGCGTCTATTGACATATAAACGGTTCTTCTGTCATCAAAAGGTCTGCAGACGGAAATAAATACCAAATATTTATCTCTTGAAAGAAACAAAGTTCGACTTTTTTTCTACAAATGGGGGGAAAAACATTCATAGTGAATGCATGGTCCGACCACCATAAAATTCATTATCAAACACTATACAAATCAATTCCATTCAAAATTCATGGAGATTCAATTTTTCACACATTATTTGTATAAGTACATGTACTGGTTTAATTCGGGCGTTTTCATTATATCATTGAAAGATGGAACGAGGAGATTTAATTAATCAACTCTTTGTTTTATTAAAGTTCACCATTCCTTCTTCACTCGGAGTTCCTCGGATGACTCGTACCTCGCACATTGAATCGAGCGTAGCGGAGTCAGCCGAGGATTGCCGATTGTTCCTTCTTAGGCAGTTACGATGCTTGGTTAATGAGAATTAAGCAATATAGACTGACAACCAGGCAGAATGCAATTCCGAGCACACAAAGATGACTCCACATTTAAACCTCCGCCGAGCCGCTGAATCAGAGCCCTCCGTAAATGACCACTCTCATCGGGAGGCAGAATTTATATACCATAAAACTTCCATTTATACCGAAGAAAACAACTATTTTGGACGAGGAGGAATTCCCTTTATTCCAAGCCTGGAATATTTCATTTACACTGAATGGTTCAATCACCATTAAACAGGGGTCACGCCCCGAAACTCTCTCCTGGAACCTCAGTAGACAAAAAATATGTTGCTTAGTTTGATTAACTTGTAAGCCGTTACATTCCCCGTGGTTCTCAAATGACTTTTACTAGCAACTTCTTTCAACATAAAAATACATCATTATACATAGTTTATAGCGGCAAATCACAGTAGGTCGTGTGGAACGTGGTCCGTTATTTCATCTTGGGACCACTATTCCAGTTTTTAACCAACTCGGGAGGAAATGTTTCTTTTTATTCCAGGATTTAGTAGAGAGAGTAGTTTTTATTGCTTTTTTTCTTATGCATGGTTCCGATTTATATGATGAAAAACAATGCCTTTAATTTGATCAAAATAGGGTACATTGTTCAATATCAGGGTGAATTGTACAATGTTTTAGTTTCGTGTTTCTCCAGATGTTATTTATATTCAGTTTGCTTTGAGAATGGTCGTGTTTCCTGACTATCGTACAATACTAGTACTCTACCACAAGGAAGTATATCAACCTTGATTTAGTTTATACAGGCATGTCTTACGTTATTACAGAGAATGGCTTATACGCCTTGGTACAGTACATATTAAACAATACATAATGTCGGACTGGCGCGTTTCTTGTCTATAGAACATGAGGGAAAGGTCAATGCTGGTCGAACTAGCTAATGAAGAATCTAAAATGAAATTTATTTTGGCAAAACCTTGAGAGCTGAGAAATTTTCAGACAACACGCTTTTTCTTCGCAGGAATATTAATAAAAAAATACACGTCAATGAGAGATGGACTCACGCCTTCAGTTCGTTGTCATACTTAAACCCAAACCTTTCCATTTGTTGAAATAGTTCAATACTTTAGCGATTAGAAGACAAAAATAAAATAAAACTGTCATTTCAAATCTGTAAGAATTACTTCAAGCAAATATCTACTGGCATTTGTCTTAGATCACATGAAAGTCAAGCATTTGAGCAAATATTTTACTGTCGTGAACATCCTTTCACAGGTGTTTTGAAGGATCAGCTTTCTAGTATATGCGTATAAGCACTGTATATATGTGTCGTTCACTAATTAACAACTTTTCAATTGCCAATGAGTACATGACTAATAACTCAATGGCAATTGAAAATTATTCATTAGTGACAGACACATGTAAGCATCGTGTTCAATCATTGTGTATAAGCATTGGATATCCTCGTCTTAAGCATCGCAATAGTCCAGCCGAGCGGTGGGTGTTCGCCGGCAGTTTCAGCTGCGGCTCAATTATTTTACAGACTGTACATAAAATATCAACATGTTCATGATTCTCATCGTAGCAATATAAAATCTTGAACGAACATTTATCTGAACAAATAAGGGACATGCTCTTGATCATTGTTGAAGCGCCTCATCACCAACTTTTTTTTTTTTCATTTTCTGTCTGTAGGATTTAATCATTGGCGTTGTCATTTACAACTCCAAGTTTTTGGAGAAAAAAGTTCAGCTCTGGGACACGCAGCACGAAAAAGATCACACCTCAACGCCACTTACAGCTAACTAATCTTTCGCGGGGTGACAGGCGAGATCCTACGAGACTTGCGAAGGTGACAGGCGGGATCCTACGAGATTTGAACGGGCTGGCCAAGAACTCTCCGCTGAGTGACCTTCGTGTATTATTTCTGAATGGATGGAAGAAAGGCCGTGAATGTCATTCTTAAACTACAGGGTACAGTTTTATGTTATCACATGTAAATTGTACTTATTGATCTACTAAAGAGAGTAATTGCATACATAAAATAGTGAATAATTCCTACCGAAACAAATTTGCATTTCTTATGAATTGACACCTTTTAGCGACAAATGATTTCTATTTACATAAAGTCAATCAGCTGCACTTTCGCTAGCCAATATCAGGAACTGGTGCCGTAGTAATTCCTGACAACGGATTCCGAGCCCGAAGACGCGCTGTAATCTTGTGTCATTATGAATGAAATTAAAACCATTCATTCTTCATCTGATGGTTTAACTGACATCAAATTATACTCCGAGAACCAACCAAGATTGACGATTTATTGTACAGCATCTGTAAGGTATTGCACGTTGGACAGGATTTTCAACTCTGTTATTCGATTTTCCTTGCCTACTTCTCACAATGTGTGCAAAAAAAGATCTAGCTATCGAACTTGGTTGAAGAAAGCAAACCTAATTTGGTTTATTTTATACTTTAAATAAAATGACATCCGGGTAACAGTAAGACGAGAAAGGTTTGGATTTCAATCCAAGTCCGCCGCCTGCATAGAAAATATTCCCTGAGTGAATGACAATCTCAATTAGATTGGCGATGTACGACTGTGTAAGACGAGATTTAATCTAAAGGATGTGCTTCTCCTGTAAATCAGATGCCCCCTTTATAACGTTTTATATACACTTGACAAATTCTCCTTACTCCTTCAAGCAATGCAGCATACTAAATATGGCATTCACTTCCAAATAGCCTGAAAAGATTGAACCTAAATGAAACCTTGAGGCAGGCCACATTACATTTTTCATATACGGTATAAAATGTACATGTTTTCTACATATTGAACACTGAAATGAAAGGTTCATGCCGTTTTACATTAACCTGAATAAGTTCAAGAAACGGCGCTCATTCAGAACAGAACAGATTTCTAATATAAAAAAATGGGGGATTTTTGTGTCTTTCCAAGCAGGCTTTACACCTCTATTAATGCACATGATGTATGCATGTTCTTTTTAAAACTTGAATATAGGAGACTTACTGCATCTAACAATAGCGTATTTATAAGTCAGATGTCTAAACACTTACAGCACCCTGACCAGCGTTCACGTCTCATGACGTCATCTGCAACTGTTGTAAGAATTTGACACATAGTGATTGTCCACCTCCTTCCCTCGTAAGGATAAAATATTCTTATACATCGTCTATTGTCAAGCTGTTGGGACTATTGGAAATAGCTGCAGTGTACAAGAACAATGCCACAGAAGCCAATCAATAGCTAATTATACCGGCTCCTGCTTTATTTAAGGTAATCAAAGGAGGGCGGCTTAAAAACAGATTAATATGTTATGAAGAATTTCATACTTTTGTGGGAAGTAAAACGTATCCAGACTTCCAAAACAGCCCGAGATTGATATGCCATTATATCAATATTGATAAGAGAAATAAAAAATATTGAATACACCTTTTCCCTTTCAAGCAACATGAGTTTTGCACACAGGATTTTTTTCTTTTATGTTCATTAATTAAACAAGAGACATAAACTACAAATTGCCTTTCTTTCATATGAGTTAATGACCCAAAGATAAAACTTTAAAAATATTTTTTTTAAAATCAACAGAAACGTAGAATAAATAATGTAATCAAGTTCTATTTAGTTTTGTTTTGTATATTCATTGTTAATCGCGTCTTTCAGTATGGGGAGAACGATCGAGTCATTACTTCTGATCATGATTTGGTAACTGTGAAATTGATGTTACATTATTCTAAGCAAAGAGGATCCAGTACTGCGCATTACTAAATTCATGGCACATACTTGTATCATTCAGAAAATGCTCTAAACATATTTCGGTAATGCCAATTCTCAAATTTTTTTTATTAATCTATAATTTGCATTTTAAGCTGTTTCATTTGAAGTTCAAATACCTCAAAGAAATCACACATTTCTATCAGTGTTTCGCCCCCTAGGTGGGATGATACCTTTTCTACGACCCTCTACAGATGACCATTCAATAAGATACAGTGACCATCACGGTGCTGGCACGTTGCCAGTGGCTGAATCAGCAGAAAAGCTATAATAACGGACAATTGCCCTGTACGTAATCCTGTAAAATATTTATTAGAGCCATAATCAAGCCAATCTAGGCGCTCTGCTCAGGTGTTTCTTTTCTGTTGTCAAAATCGTATCCGATTTCACCACAATTTTGCACACCATGTGCACAGCCTATTAAACTAACTCGCTTTCTAAGAAGTGTATTTTTACATTTCAAAGGCAACTCATATATTTTTTTCAGTAAAGCGATAAGCACTTAAGGGTAATAAAGTATTTTTACTCTATTGAAATTTGGTCGTAAAGCAAAAAAAAAAAAAAAAAAAAAAGAGTGCCGTGCGTTCTTGGAATTTTCAACTTTGAAAAGAAGATGCACGACTTTTAAAGTTATGCTTTTAAATTATCTCCAATCACATAAGTTAAATAAAAGGAATTAAAATCCAGTCCTGGGGTGTTTATTTCCTGGCATTATAATCAAATATCACGCCTACAGTCCTCATACCATTCAAAGTTATTTAAGAAAAATACCATTAAATGGTTCTAATTTTTTCTTCTTGGGATCAAGGTAAGCCTGGTAAGGACAAGAAAATAAAAAAGCTAAGTAAATGCTTATTAACTTCCAGCTAAACATGATTATTTTTAAAAATCCGTATATATGGAGCAGAGCTGTGTACAATGTAGACATGTAATAGGAACTGCACCACCCCGTAACACGAAAAACTTAACCTAACCCTATTTTACCTTTTATTGCTCATAGTAATATTTAGATCAATCAGAGATTGCAAACTAATTGTTTCATACACAAGGCAATGCATGCGAGTCCGACTTTCCTAAACCAGCAATTATTCATTTGAAGGTGATCGATATATTTATCGAAGACCGTTCAATCATTTAGACTCCGATCTAGGTATTCACAGCCCAAAGAGTTCAATATGTCACAACAAGTCGTCTTTCAATTCATCAAGGCCAGGATCTAAGCAGATTGTACTGGTCAACATGCAGTTCCAATGAAAAGCGTTCCAAATCGAAACAGACAAACAAACAAACAAGTCCGATCTGTCCGAAATACAGAGGATGACCTGTCCCCTGCATGTCGGTTCTGGAGATTCGGAGAAACATGCGCTCTTGTAATCAGATTGCCCGACATTGTTAAATGCACTAACAAAGATAACCAACAGGACGTCATTAAAATAGAGGGAAATAGATTTTCTATAGAGCTATGCTAAAAGCCAGACATAGTGACAAAGGCGCTGAAAAGACGGCACTTGGAGAAAGAACACCCTCTCGAGGATAAAAGCAAGCATGATGTAGCAGACTGAAATTTTGCCAAATGGATCTTAAATCCTATAATATTAGCATTGTTAAGTCTTTGAGTTGCTTTTAAATAGCGCAAAAAAGCTTCCGCTCATGTGAGCGAGTTTATTGAGGCTTTCGGTAAACGTATATTCACCAGAAGAAAGGGTGGTTTTCTTGTTATTCGTGTAACGAGTTTTATTTTTTCCATTGAAATTCTGTCATTATTTGTGCCTGATTTAACACGCAGGAATAGCAAACCTCTGCAACTGCATGCCGTTGCTCCTTTTCTATGAATAGAACGTCATACAGGCCTTACCGGATGCAGTTATTATTTGGTCCATATTTTAAAAGCTCATTTCCTCTCATTGACGAACGCGGACGTAACGCTTTATCTCGCCAAGTTTATGTGCTCAGATCGCACTTCAGTTACTTCTCCACCAAGTTGTACGAATTAAAACATAGTCCTGCTTTAAAGTGTACGACCTTGACCTTTGCGGACAATGCCATTTCAGTGAATATAAAAATCACAACCCCAAACTAGTATTGTACATGCACTCTATTATTTTACTTTCATGCAGTTTTCGCTTTATACATTGTCCTGTAAGTTTCAGAATATTCATGAAGCTTTAACACATTGGTACGACGTACTAATGACAAATTTTAGTTACTGCCCACAACATGGTATTGGTGTTTCATCAGACCTGAACAAGGAAACCCAGTGATATAACAAACACTAAATACAGTTTTGTCTCCTGGCTATGTTGTAAAAATTTCACAGACGTAATTTAAGCGGACAATGAACTTCGGGTTTAAAGAGGCTGCATGTATGTCAACATTTTGACATAAAATCTCTTTGAACAACACGATGGCGTTTTTTTTTTTTTATTTATACAAAATTTTATTCACAAAAGTGAATGGGATTGGGCAGCAGGCAAAGCCTATTTTAGCCCTCTCCCTACAAGGTCAAAATGAACACACAATATATAGATATGAAAATAAACGATGGCGTTGATTGCATTAGCCAGAAATCATTGTATTCATACTGTACAGTACTTACTTACTTAAATCTAAATTTCAATTCATTCGTTTAAAATGAATGCCTGAAATTAACATAAAACAACAACGAACGAGGGGTGAAGAAACAAAGAAAAACGTAGCGAAAAGTGAAGAATGATTTATCCTACGGCGAATTAAGCTACAGAAGTCAGTTTCTCATTTCACGTTCCCCGTTTTATTCTACGTCTTTTATCTTTATATATCTGTAGAATGCAATTCGTATCTATAGATTATAATATGTAAGGATTGAAGTATTCATTTACCTGTAATTTGTTCTTTTCGAGCTTTCTCGAATAACATATTTTGTTATTTGTTTTTATATTGATTCAGCAAATGACTTTTTTTGTCCTTCAACATGTTCAAGTCAGAGAAGATTGTGAAAATGTCAGCGATAGAGGTAGTTTCTTAAAACACGGGCAGCGAAAAACAAAGCATAACCTCGCAAATGGGCACTTTTGTGAGAGGTTTGTAAGGTATGACAACGAATTCTGGAAAAAATAAATCTGAACCCGATTGCACATAACTCAATATTTACATTAAAGAATAATAATGAAATGCTGAATTCAATGTCAACATGTTGAATTTATATTTCGGTGAAAGCAATACAAAAATGTGAAGAATAAAAAGACTTGGAATATAATATTATTTCTTATTAAACCTTATCAACATGATCAAAAATGATCAGGATGTCACTAATAAAACAACATAAAACATTTGATTTGCAGTTTTCCTTCCTTTTAAGAAATTTTCAATCATATGAGACGGCACTAAGTACCAGTAAAGGGCTATAATCTTTATCGTGCCAACGCCCTCCGCGGGATACGTTTGTTTCCAGAAAAACCCGTGACTTTCACTCCTATTGCCGAGCGCTTGGCGAAGGAACAGTCACTATATACGTTTTAGAATCGACGCAGGTCTAGAGACCTCCCAATCACAAAACGGGTGCTCTACTACAGGCAAAATTCCAGCTCGTGTCCTTGATATGCAAGATATATTTAAGGTCTAAGTTGCTTTTATTAACATCATTATTTTTTAATCAAAGGGTGTGCAACAAAAATTCTACTGATATGCTGAATGCATACGATTTTAAAGGTTTATTGTCTCAGTTGAAAAATTACAATACATCTGCCATATGTCCAGTTATCAATTAATGATAATTGCCCGCGTGGCGCAGTGTTTAGAGCGTCTGATCTAATGTCGCGAAGTAAGGAGTTAATCTTCATACGTCGCGGATTCGAATCCCATTGTGAAACGTGGAGACCTGTCCTTCGGATGAGACCGTATAAACCGATGTCCCGTGTCGCAGTAAGTGCTGGCTGGAAAAAAAATCCCTCCCTGCTCAAAGACCCTGAGTGCCGAGTATAGGGAAAAAAAATTGCAGGTCTCCACCGGCAAAGGGTGGCGTCTCCATATGAGAAAAAAATTCTTGAGAGGGACGTTAAACAATATACAATCAATCAATCAATGATATAAATAACACCTCATCAGATTTTCGCTAAGTAAGGTGTTTTTTTAAAAAAACAAAATTGAGATTAAAATATTAGACATACCTGCATTTTCTCGAAGTCTAGACTGGGTCGCCTTAAGGCGGACGATTCACTTCCGCTTTCCGAGACTGAAATCTTGCGATGTCGTTTTCTTGGCGATATTAATGCCGGAACGGCTCCCTTTGGAAAAGACAGTTTCGAGTGTGAAGATAAAATTTGGTTTTTCTTTTTATCATGACTTAATACTTTATCACATGGGTTTTCTGATCTTAAACTAGAATTTTGAGACTCTGGTCCGACTATGAAATGGATGGTTCCTTCACAATTCTGTTCATTATCATGATTAAATGAAATACATGTAGTATAATCGACAGTCACGTCCTTAGGAGGTGAGGAACTAAACATTATCGGTTGCGGTTCCAGCATTAGTTCTTTGACTTCCTCGTCAACACTTCCGGTACTGTCGCAGCTTGATAAATGAACATGAGACCATTTTCGTTTTTCTGAGGCGATCTCTTTGTGTATTGTGGACAGTTCCTCTTCTGAGCTATGTCGCTCGAAGTCGAGGCTCTGTCGCTCGAAATCGAGGCTCTGTCGTTCGTAGTCGGAGGTACAGCTAATGCTGTCTAGGCTGTATTCGCTGATTTCGTGGGTTGTCGTTCTAGACATGGAGGATTGGTTGCACGTACAGCAAAAATGGTGGGAACAATCAGAAACAGAGTCATCTGAAACCAGAAAAGATTTTAACGATATTTTTTTTAAATTCATGAAAACAGTTACATCAAAAAGTAATATAAGAGTTTGGGTTTGTAAAATACATTCATGAATATAATTCAACACTGTAGACAAAATATATAATTTCGGTATGAGCGCCTAATGTTGCAGTCCTGAAAAAAGGGTCTGTATTAACTTGACATGTAAGAAAGGGGAAGGGGAGCTGTAATTCCAGTACTTAATAAAAATAATGAGCTGAGGATTTCAAGGCTTTTTCCATCAATAATATTCAATCAATCACGCTGCTTCTTCCTGTCTTAAATTTATCACCAGCATTCTGGATCTAACTAGCGATTACATCATCGGTTCCTTTGAAATGAATCCACAGCACCAAAAGTATATCATGTTTTACGTTTTTCACACAATTATCAAGAGGACATTAAAAATTCTTATCGTGTAGTATATAGGCCATATTATTCTTAATCATATTTAGTCAACGTTTTATTGAAAATGCTTGTATTATGAAAGGGTTTTTTTGGTCTAGCGGATCTAGCAATCGTCTCTGTGACTGGGTGCTACTGTAAAGCAAGTAAAACAATTTGCTCGAAAGCTAAATGACGCCATAAACATAATTAAAGAAATAATTATATAGCAAATTCTTAGAAATTCATGATGGAAATTCACTAAGAAAAGTTAAATAAATATTTATAAAATTCATGTAACGCAATTTCTCAATAAAAGGGACCGACAAATGGGTTCTTGTGCGATATAAAGTAGAAACGTTTAACAAATTGTCACTTGTAAATTTTCTTTCAAACGCCATTTTCCCTGTAAGAAATAATTTGTACATTTGTATAATACTTAAACTGACAGAGACAACCCCAAACGTCTCTTCTGTTAACATCATTTTGGTTCTTAAAAGATAAAAATGCTACCATTATTTGGTTACAGTTTAACGTCTGCAAAATGCCTTTTTTTTTGAAAAAATATATATACCGCATTAAAGAGGTAACTCGAAAGAATTAGGTATCAACACTGCTCTGTATGTTTGCACATAGAGCTGTGGACAAACATGAACGAAACTCGGAAAATCAAATGTAAAACACTCTTATTAAAATTCCTTCTCCTTACCCCCTAAACACCACCACTTAAACATAACCACTAAAATATCATCACTAAAACACTAGAACACTTTCACTAAAACGATATCACTAAAAAAAAAACTATCACCAAAACGCTATCGCTAAACATTATAGCAGAAACACCGTCATCAAAACACTATACCACAATAACACTGTCATCAAAACACTATCACTAAAAGTAAAACACTGTCACTAAAACACTATCACTAAAACACCGTCATAAACTTGTTCCGTGTACGTTTTGCTCATCAAAAACACAAAGGATGATAAAAGGATAAGGCACTCTGGATTATGATATCATTTAAGAATACTTCTGGCTTTACAGAATTTATTCACAGATGCCTCTGAATTTGAAATTATATATTAGGGATGTGCGATTTTATCGATATACCGGTATATCGCGATTTTTTGTTGCGTGATACATATCGTGATACAGATTTTTCCTATGACCTAAAAACCGGTCTTTAGGTACATATTATAAAGTCCAGAAATTATTCATTTCTTTGTTCAATCTTTCAAATTACAATAACAAAAAGTATGAAAAATGTTGTAAAAAGTGAAAAGAACGGCATCTTACCGTCCAAACATTATTGATTTTATATTACATAAAAATTTTAAGAAAGTAAAATTTGTTTTTTTGGCTCAGCATAAATTTTTTAGAAAAATAATGACTTTTCATAAAAAAAATGTAAACACTGCTTTTGAAAATATCATGATATTATCGTGATATCGTGGGAAAAAATCGTGATATATTGCGATACGAAATTTTTGGCGATACCCATCCCTATTATATATCGAGGTTTCCATTCTTGAAATTCTAATTGATGTTTAAGGAGGGGAAAATACAGGTCTAACCTTTATCTTAGTGACAATTGAAGTTGGTCATTGTCATAAAAGATCTAGATCAACTTTGCGTATTTCAACGCATTTAGCAGCCTCTCTGACTATGGGACTATAAGAGGGTCCGTTCTTATGGGAACTGTAAACGCCTTTGGTTTATCAGTGCTGATGTTGAACCGTAAATGAATAATTGAAAAGAGTCGTACTTCGATTTGTACAATTAGGGGAATTGTGTTTTTCTTCTGGTTGTAAAATCTCGATCCTGTCTGGGCCGTGGGGACTGGGAATCAATGATGGAATGATAAGTGCGCATCATAGGGGTCCGAGCTAGAGGCGTTACCTCAGGCAATCCCTCTTGTATTTTGTAAATGGCGATCACTCGTAGAGTCACGCCACGGATTATGTTTGGCAAACTGACAAACAATGTTTGAGTGAACAATATCGTCTATCCTTGCAAATTAATCGCCGAGATCCTAGCTTACATCATCCAATGAAATATAATGTCTCTTGTTAAACTCTTCTTACAAGACGTTATTCAATATGTGTAGTTACAATCATTATTCCTGCACATTGCTTTGCAACGCTAAACTTAATCAAAGACGTCTAATTAAGAAAATAAGAGTACTGTTTCACCTTATTATCGGCTTTTTCATGCGCTTTGAAGTTTATTAATGACCATTAATGAATGGTAAGAAACCGAAACTGACTTCGATATGTACTTCGCATGTATTTTTCTCATGCCATATGTAGTCCAGTTTACAGCTATTTTATATACAACATATACTTTCAGTAGACTGGATTTTATGTAGGTAGTCATGAGTGACATGCTTATGGTGTGTCGCAATGGACTTTTAAATGCTGGAATTGCAAATGTTCAACTGTACACAAATATAAGAAATAAGTGAAGTAAAATAACAAGCTGCTTCCAAATGAAACTTGATATCACTGCATTGTGCCCCTTCCGCGTAGGGACCACAAACTAACTTGGGGAGAACTGGAAAGAAATTCTCAAGATAGAGAGAAGTGGAGTAGTCTAGTCCTTGCCCTATGTGCCCACGGGCAAAGCAAGGACTAGGGAGGGGAGGAAAACCTGCGTACTTCGAGTCTGTTTAACTTGATTCTAGAAACAACACTGGATCCAAGTAATCCAAGGTCCTGATATTTATTACGAAATTAAGTTATTGAAATATTTATTTCATTATTGCGTTTATCAATTCACAAATAGGTAGTTATATGAGTAAATATAATTAATAATAATACATATTTTAAATATAAAACGATTTTCAATTTAGAAAAGGCGCAAAATGAGTCTTGCTGATTTTTTTTTAAATTAGTTCATCGGTCTCGAATTACATTCCCCGCTTACTGTTGTATTCATCCCACCAACATGTCTGATATAATCAATTCTAGTCTAGGTTATCACTCGCAAATATTTGTGCATGTAGCATTTATGCACCTACAGCATGGTTGTGCATTTTTAAAAAGACATCGCCAAGATTTATCCTAAGGTCTGCATAAGATTGGTATATTTTTTTAATTTATCACAGGCTGCAATAACAATCACATATATCACTTGTATCAGGAAACGTCCTTATGATGAGCTCTTGAACTGAGCAGGAAGTATTTCGATTCAAGGACTTTTGACTTATGACTAAAAACACTGACTTTGAGTCAATGAACAACAAAGAAGATCCTAGGAACACATTGATCTACTGGTTCCAGTAACATGTATATTGTACTATATATCGCTAACCTACGGTACCTACAGTTAACAACCACGTTACAATGAGTATCGCTTATTCACGGTTTACAGTCATGTTACACTGAGTATCGCTGACGCATGGAACACTATATATTGCTGACCTATGATTTACTATCACGTTACACTGAATATCGCTGACCTATGGTTTACAGTCATGTTACATCGTATACCGGTTTACAGGCATTTAACACTGAATATCGCTGTCCGTTTACAGTCATGTTACATTGAATATTGCTAACATACAGTTTACAGTTACGTTACACTGTATATCGCTGACCTTCGGTTTACAGTCATGTTACACCGAGTATCGCTGACCTCAGTTTACAAGCATGTATTTCGCTGACTTAGGGTTTACGGTCACGTTACACTGTATATCGCTGACCGTTTACAGTGTTACGCTATATATCGCTGACCGGTTTACAGTCATATTACACTGTATATCGCTGACGTTCGGTGTACAGTCAGGTTACAATGTGTGACCTACGGTTTGACTCGGAGTATGTTCTATCACTTACAGGGGTGAATTGTAATCCATGCGCTGACAAATTACACGCATGGTCAGAAACCTCGAGCCATTCTGACACTGCGCTGAAGGCATCAAGATTCCCGATCTCAGAAGAAGACACTGAGCAATAACAAGTTACTTTAAACAGAAACCCGAAGAATGAGCTAGAGATGAATACAGTACAACTAAAAGAAAGCCCCCCCCCCCCCAATCAGTCATCAAGACAATAAACAAACTGGACATGATCTGATCAATCATCCTGAACAGTAAAAGTCAACCTTCATAGTAAAAAATATGAATCGAAGAACGCTGGACCAAGCCAGAAAATGTCATTAAAGGGTGGTCAATATTGGACGAACTGTTCTAAACTGGACGCTTAATATGAGTAATAGGGATGTAACTGATATATGAATCTTCAATTAAATCAGAATTTGATGAAAACACGTCTTCAACTTCAATGTCAGAAAAAAAGAAGCTCAATAATATCCTCACTAGGGGCTGGTTACGTAGTTGGAACTGATTTGATGTAAATAAGAAAACAGATTTTAGACTTAGAATAAGTTTACAGGATGTTAAAACTGATGTGAAATCTTGTAAAACCCTATATTAGGGCGATATTTCACAATTTATCACCGGAGGATTTAATCTGGTCCCTAGGCGGGATGACTCAGGGCTCAAAGAAATTAGTGTTTTTATTCCCAAATATCAATAGTTTCTTGGTCTAAAACTAATATTTGGTATTTGCCTTCCACGTGAATTGCCATGAGGGATGACACAATCCAATTTAAGTCATTGCTATATACTTCACAAAGATCATGGATTGGTTAAGTCCTTATTCGGGTATATTATAATGACCATACCGGATAATATTGACTTCTTGTCTATACAAGTAATCAAGGTCAATTATTAAAACAACATAGAGTGTACGTATACACAAATAATATACATAATCATTGCTCAAATGTAATGGGGTAAAACTTCATGAAGTTTTATACAATGGGTAGAGAATGAAAGGCTGAAAATGAGAACTGGATCGTAAATTTTTCTCATATTACATGTTGTTTCTAAAATAATTGCTTGGAAAGCACCTTGCGTCAAAAATAGTTTCCTCTATTTTTAGATCTGATGAAACTTCTGAGGCCGCCATATTTGTATGCATTGCGTCAGCTAGTGTGTTATTCGCTGAGGGTGTATATAACAAAGGTGCTGGAAATGCAAATATCTGTCAGTGCAAAAGAATGAATCTCCTTGTACTTTATAATTTTACTCTATGGAAGCATAGAGAATAGTCTTTCTGTTGATACTGTATCCGGTTTGCATCCGTTTGCAAATGTTTCGAAAAAATATTTTTTTTCTTGCAGGAAATTTATGATAAGAGGTTTTGATAAAAATGACGTAGTCTCAGTGACCATGTTCATTCTGTTTAATATCAAACGCAAAGGATGTATTTTAGATATTCAGTGCGCGTTTCAGAAAGAGATAGTTCTAATGAGAATAGGTTCTAATAGTAGTACATCCTCAAACCAGAACCAAATCAAAACACCCAGCAACAGTCCAAGAACCCTGACCAAAAAATGAATTACAGTCACTGTCTCATGAAAACAAACTGAAGGCAGAACGCATCGCAGCTTTACAGTAAAAATTCAGTTGAATGTTGCATTTCATTTGGTATGAATCGTATCGTACATGTACGTATCATACAGTGCATATATAAGCTGGAATCCTCACTGCAGATTGGGACAATATCATAGCGGACCTGTTAGAAATCTTTAGAATACATGAACACATTGGGTCCGTAAAACTATATCATATCGTATCATAGTCGACCTGTTAGAAATGTTTGGAACACCTATCGTATTATAGTGGACCAGTAATATAGAGTATCCAACACAATGGGTCCTTGAGAAATAACCTATCGTATTGTTGTTTAACAAACATTTCACGAGCATTTGTCTCAGAGGTCTTTTTGTTTGTTTCATTTTAAATAAAACATGACTTAATTATGAATAAAGTAAAGAAAACAACAAAAAAGGGAAGAAAAGAAACAAGCATTTTTTTTAAAGACAAAATAAGTGACGTGCTGATGAGTACTGACCTACATCCTCTAGATCGTCGTGAATGTCCTCGTCCGACTCCGTCCCTGAGTCGTGGTCCTCATCGCCCTAAACAAGAAATAAATCGGTGACATCACTCAGAAGTTTTCGATTGCACGGGACTATAGCTTTACTATTTCAGTTTAACGTAGTTTCTACTTAAATAATAAAGGAGGTGGGAGAAAGAGGTGGGTAGATTGCCCATTATCCGGCAAAAAAGAAAGCCAAAAAAAAAATCTGTTAACATCAGTGAATCTGTACAAATCACAATAACCTCGAAATAAGTGGCTGTAAATTGGTTAACGTATAATATTGAAGGTAAACTATTATTAATTTTTTTTGCATTTGAAACCTATTAAGAATCCCACATTTTAATCATATATGCTTTTGCAAAAGATTTTTTCCGCAGAGAAGTTTGTCATAAATTCATAACTTTAATTCATTGGAAAGCACGTTACTTAAAAAAATCTATTGGTAATTCGTATTTTGAAAATGACTGTTATACTTTTGAAGCTATAGGTATTTTGCAGTTCTTGTTCATCCATCTTTCGGGCAGTTTCATTCCAACATTGTTTGATGGATTCATGGTTAGGTATAGTAATTTATGCTTATCACGCGTTTGTTATTGTTAAACTTCTGTGAGACGACAGGGGTCTTGCCTGCATGCAGGGCTCAGTCCATGATATCATTCAATAGACAGGCCTACAGGGTCTTGCCTGAATGCAGGGCTCAGTCCATTATATCATTCAATGGCTGGCCTACAGCTGGCGGGGCAGAAGCATCAGATGCACCTATATGCTGAGTAGCAGAGTCTTTGTTATTGAGAACAAAGGGGGATGGGGCAGCATTAAGAACCAAAGGCCACATTTTCTGATAAAGTGCTTATGAAAAAACCCCCAACCAAACAAACATTGCTTTCACACCCAACCACCTATTTGAATAGAAGTGCACATCATGGATTTTTGAAAACGATTCACAGTGCAAGAATTCCCTAGTATTTTGATAAAGCTAAAGATTTGGTACAAACTTTATGCTTAATTGTCTATATAACTAAATACTCCTAGTAAATATACACATATTCGTACATGTATTTATTTTTACTATAGTCTATCGTATGCTAAGGGAAATTATTTTGTCAGAGAGAGAGAGAGAGAGAGAGAGAGAGAGAGAGAGAGAGAGAGAGAGAGAGAGAGAGAGAGAGAGAGAGCATAATCTACTAGACAATGTGGCTTCAGTACATGTGGATTATTTTAGAAAGATTTGAATTTTCAAAAGGCGAACTTATTTGGAGCCTTTGTAACACCTTGTCATTAACTTCATCTTAGAAGAATCCTTAAAAATCGTTATTCTGAATTTAACACAGACATTGAACGGCATTAATGAAAAATATTTGACACATGTAGATAATTTTCTCCGGATAAGTCTCGATGATGTTCCTAAACAACTAGATGTATTTATACTGAAGCGATGCTAAAGTTGAAATGTTTATTAGTCATGTGTATTATTTTTCATTAGTATATTTCGTATATTTGTATCCTATATATCTTAGGTAAAATGCAAAATTACAATTTTCTCTTCTGCTAAATGTAATTGTTTATCTGAGGAACCACTAAGGTACATAAAATTGAAACTAAATAAAAAAAGGAAGTTCGAACAAATGAATTTTTTTTAAAAATGACAATTTTTTTAACTTTAGAAACTATAGAACATTGAATTTTTGCACATTAAGTTATAACCTTTATTTGGTCACTGATAGGCTGAGGAACAAAGAAGAATTGAGCCTCACCTTATTTTGAAAAGGCTGAATTTCATTTAAAGTCTGAGATCTGAATTTCTGCGTAAGGTACTTGAGCATGTCGGTTCCCTGGGCTGTCATTAAACATGGAGACACTATCCGGGCCCCACCGGCTCGTCAAACCTCCAACACTGGCGAACTGCCAAAATATAACCCTTGTCAGCATTAGAAGAAAACTATATATCAAACTCGAATTATACACTCAAACACACTAGTTGTTTTCCATTGTAATGCATCTTCGTTCACATTCACAACTGTTCCGTTTGTTGTCGATTTTAAAATCTTGCGATTTATGCACAAAATACTAATAATTTTCTCGTACTACTGTTGTAAATGAAATGTCAGTGTTTATCAATCACCAGGCGATTCCAAGATGTAGGGGTGTCTGATTAACAAAAATCTAGGTCAACTTGCCGGATTCTCGAATAACTTACAGAATTTTATGATCTTGGTGATTAATTTTATTATCTTCCTTTTGTGAATAATTATTCATTGTTTTATTTTATTATTAATCTGAAACATAAACTCTGGATCAGCTCAAATCATGCTGAATAACCGACGTCGCAGCCTTTCTTAGACTCTACCAAATTCTGATTGGTTTGCAATAAACTCGCCCAGTATAGCACATGGCATATAGTAGACCTATTTATTTTTCTGGCGCATCGCCAACATTTCTGAGCATATTCGATAAACATCTGGTTACAAATAATTACATGCTCAAATGTTAAATTTACACATAAAATGTAAAAACGATTGACACGATGTGTTATGAACACAGACCACTGCCAGAATGAGATCGGAGAGTGCAACATTACGTCATTTGGGAAACAAAGGAGGATGCGCCCTGTGTCTGCAATATGATTGGACTATGCTATAATAGTAGTGATATTTTTGCCGCTTTGGCCACCAGCCAACATAAATATCAGAGAGAGAGAGAGAGAGAGAGAGAGAGAGAGAGAGAGAGAGAGAACTGGTGCACAAAATAATGGACTAATGAATATTCATTATCCACTATTTTCCTTACCTCGATCAGGACAAACATATGTACAAATTTTGGTGCAATAAAAGACATTTGTTGAAATAAAATAGTATACTCGATTCTCATTATATCGCGGATTTCATTGTATCGCGGTATATATGCAAAAAAAAAAAAAAAAAAAAAAAAAAAAAAAAAAAAAAAAAAATATGGATACATAGCCTATATTTTTTTTGTTGATGGACAATGTGTATTTTGTCTGAATGTTTACTTTTTTTTTTTTATAATTAAATAGTATGGAACATCCGTTTGAAAAGAAATATTCAAATAAAACGTAATTTTATAGATTTCCAGTCCCGTTTTTATTATATTTAGACCATTAAAGTTATAAGCTATTGAAATAATAATCGCGAGCGCAGCGAGCGTCGCGAAGCGACGCTCGTAACTGCGAGCTCTAACGACAACGCCTGGGCGATGAGAAAATTCGGACTACTGCACATTCATTCTTTAGAATTTTTTGCCGCAGTAATTTTGACCCACAATGCATCACTTAACAAAGTTGCGTTCTCGCGAGAATGACGGCAAATGTTCAACAAAAAGTTTACTCACCTTGATTAAATGGATACATATTGAAGATAAATTGTAAACGTAACTTTTTTCATTAACTTTCAGCACTGTTCAGTTTTTTTTCTTGGTATTTGTAACTTACATAGGACGTCATGTGACGTCAAAGTCTAGACGCATCAAATGTCACGTGCTGTTTGACGAGCCCGGTCTAAATTAAAACAGTAGAAGAGTTTGCGCTCGCTCTAACGGTCGCACCGTCAACATATTAAAGTTCATTTTTTGAAGAGTGTTAATTTGTACTATTGATTGTTTTTCATGTCGAATTACATCGTAAATTTAAATTCAAAATAAAATTTGACGCCCATGTCAGCTAGAAGCATCCATGTTTTCGCATACCGCGATACAATGAGACTCTCCAACTTAGGAGGTAAATGATAATTTGACACTAAAAATTTAGGCTAAAGTAAGAATTATTAATATCATTTGATGTAAGTTAAATTGAAAATGTGAAATTATATTTTTTTTATACAAAAGAATTAAGTACCGCGATATAATGAGACACCAGCTAGATGAGCTAGTGTACATGTTTTAATTTTTTGTCGTGTTGTCAATAATAAAATAAAAAGAACCCTCACCTTGGAATTTGCAGAGTTATTAAATGTGTATACTTAACTAAATCAACTAAAATTGACCTTGGAAAACTTGGAAACCCCCTACCCCCCCCCCCCCCTCGGGAAAGATAGGCTTACAAATGATTCATGGATCCGCGCCTGATCATCATTTTCAAAAAAGAACATCAAACATCCAAGTAAGTAAATAATCTTTTTCTCTCTCAGTAGATAAATAATATAGTGGTCACTCAAATATCGGCAATTCATTATAACTTTTGGTGAAACATAACGTTTTGTTCTATTTGAAATCATTTTTTATTGAAACGAATCTTTTGAAAGTCAAAGAATCTAATATTGTTAACTTTTTGATGTTTTGAGAGTTTTTTCTCGAGTCGTGAGAATCAGATAATGCATAAATTTAATTTGGGGGAGTTGACCAAAATGCATTGAATGTAAATGTGTTATATATAACACTTCTGGTATTTACAATAAAACAGACTTTAGATTCTTTCCGGGACAGGCCAGGTTGGCTCTACTATTCTAAAATTATTTCTAACTAACCCATAGTTCCGTGTAGCCATCGCGCCTGCTGGCCTTGTCTAAACCTGCAAAATAATAAATTTTAAGGATATATGAAGCTGATAAAGGTTCGTTTGTGTATTTTATGTGCATGTAGTTTCATATTCAAAATTGATTTATATTTCTGTTTATCTTTCCTTTCATTATCTGTTTAACTGTTTCCAAAGTAGGCCATAGAAAACTTCAACTGTACGTTTGTTTACATTTATCTACTGTTGTGATTAGCTGTATCAGGTCATTGAAATCAGCTGCTCAATGTTTGGAAATATTAAGTAAGGATCATGTGAAATTGTTATGTAGTTGATAAATGGCTGCATTTGCAAGGCAACGGAACATCTTGTTAAACCGGAAGTTGATATTGTAACGATGCTGTGTTCAGATAGTTTACTGATGCCATGACAACTGTGCATGTGCTCCACACGCTGACCGAAAAATTACTAAGAATGCGCCGCTTCTGTTAAAAAAAATTTAAAACAAATGTACAAAGATAGGCATATACTTTATATATTAATGTTTTTTTTAAGAATGTTTAATGCAGTCTGATAAATCATCTCAAAATTTGACATTACATGCACCTAATGTCCCCCTTTTCAAAAACAGCTGTTTAGTATTTATAAATGAAGATAAATTTGATGTAGAATTAAATATCAGCATATGAAACTAAATTTCATTAATTTGTTTATTTAAAAATAATCGTGTAATATTGTAATTTAACCCTTAGTTTTTTAATCTATGAGGAATATATAAAATTCTTTTATTTGTATAGATTTGATAGGAAATGAGAAATTTCCAATGATTTTCATTTTAGTTGTTTTAGATTATTGACAATTTGTTTAAGAAATAGGTTACAGAATGTGTCATATATTATAAATATGATTTTATAAACACAAAATTTTGCTCTCTAGATTTGATGTAAAGTGTGATAACATTACAATTTATTCTATGAAGTATCTTTTAGTATTAAGGTATCAATTTGTAGGTTGAAGATGATGGGGTAATCCTCCTGGAAATAGGATTATTGTCTTGAGACAGTGAAAGTTGTGGAGGAATGGCTACAAAACCAGGTGATTCGGATGCTGGGTCCATGACTCCGTCGGAGCCGAGCGACGGGGATGACCGCAGTGACCGGGACTCCGATTATGAGAGTGATGAAGAGGATGAGTAAGTTCTATTTTACAAATTTTTCTAGTATTTCCCATAGTACATACATCCTTTAGAATATATATAACCTTCAAATAACCTCAGTTTTTATATGTATACATATAATTACTCTACCAGTCTTGCATGGATGATGTTTCTTCGGATTCACACTACCAGATTTGTTTTAGATACTGGATTTAATTTAGGTTTTTCAAATGAGTTTCCAAGATTTTGGAGTTTGTTTTGATGCTGGATTTGTTCTGATGTTCCATATGAATGACATTTTATAAAACTTTTCAATATCTATGTCAAAATAACTGATTGCCTCCTTTAACAAACTTGCTAAGAAGGATTCACTATACCCAACCAGATTTGTATATATCCAAGTAGTAAAACGGTAAATCTACTCAGACCAAACTTCTATGGAATGTTGTAAGGTTGCAAGTTACCAAGACCTGATGTTTGGTTTTGCCTTTCTGAAGAACTTTGTAATTTTTTTTTTTGATTCAATGACTACATAATATGTAAAATTTGTGGAAATGATTGTAAATAATCTATAGCTAACTTGATCAAATAATAAAGTAACTAATCTTCCTTCCTTTACATCTAACCAATATTTATGTTTAATCAATTTTCATTTATGATGGTTAGATAGAAGACAAATATTTACAGAATATACAAAGGAGGTGTTCATAAAAAAATCCAGAATTATTCATTAGAAATAAATTAATTGCACAAACATTGATTTATGATTGCACCATCTGTTACATGAAACTACTGCAAATTAAAACTGAGAATCCCTTTGGGCTAGGCTCTGATTATGATAATTTAAAAAGGACATTTTCTGGCAAATAACTTGACAGACCATGTGTGAAAATTGAAGTTAAGTGAAAGTCTAGAACTTGGTACGTGCTGGAGAATTGATTTTAGGAATGTTCTCTAATCTTAACTCAAATACTGCCATTAATCATGGCAACATCATGAACTGATCATTTGACAAAAAACACCTTGATAGGGGAGTAGGTGAACAAGAAAACATGACAGAAGATTCATGTACCATCTCCAGAATAAAGATAAAGATGTTTTAATACGCAGGTCCCCCAAGGCATCTAAAAGGTAATACCTATAGTGCTGCAGATCTATCATCTACTGTGTGTGGCGGTCTGTAGAGTAGATACCCTAGACATGTAGTGATAGAAGTCTTTAATCATTGGTAAATTTGTATTGATCTGCAAGACTGCCACTTTCTAGACATAACTTGGAAACAAAGGAATGAAAACTATTTTTAGATATTTTGTTGTCTACTGCACACACATGTAAATTGTAATGTAATATTGCTTACACTTAGAAATTCTGCATCAGCAAATAATGATTGCTGGTTATATTCACTGTGTATATAAATGATATGACTTTAATAGGGGGACATTTGTTATTGTGTACATGACACAATGTAAATCAGTGATGCATGGACAGGTGCAAACAGAAACTAATTTACATCACACATTTACATTCATTTGATCTTACCTTGGGATTGTTTATTTGTAATTTAATACATGCTAAACAAGATAAATTGCCAAATATTTACATTTTTATTGTACAGAAAGCTCCATAAATTACCATCTCACTTCACATTAAAAATTGTCAATTCTGCATTTCTGTGCCATAGTTTAGCAGTACAGCATTACATTTGCTATTTGGTTAAGTATCTCTATGTGGCAAATTGTCAGAGAGCCCTGTGTCCCCATCTCTAGACAGAATTTTATTCAAAATTCAATGGTAAAAAATAGTATGTGTGTGTACTATAAAAATCAAAACCATAGTCTTCCATATTGTGACTCCTGTGATACTGAAAAATGGAGGCTTTGATGCCAGGCTTTATGTCTCTGCACATACACCTCTTTATAATAAAGATATCCTGATTTAAATATGTCATAAATCAATGCATTATCTCCTTTACACAAAAACCATCTATAAGAATTATTTTTGTTTCAGAGAAGTGATATATAGGTATCTTGATTTCACTTTTCTTGCCAGAGATCTTTGATAGTTTGCATCTGTTATGAGTTGATTGTTACTTGTACAGTAGAACTTTGATATCTCAAACACCACTATGTCAAATACCAAAGAAGTGATATATAGGTTTTCTTGCCAGAGTTATATGATAGTTTGCATTTGATATTAGTTGATTGTTACTTGTACAGTAGAACTTTGATATCTCAAACACCACTATGTCAAATACCAAGGATTTATCTATGTAAGTCTATGGACCTCCCATTAATGTTAAGTTTCAGCTTCATCATTCTCTAGGATCATTAGTTATCAAGATTAGCTTAGTAATCCGGATTTCAAGATATCACATTTTTTTTTTTGGTTTTTGTATTTATAATAGGTTTCTTGTACTTGTAGTAATACTGAGTTTGAGATTCTAAGCTGGTTTTCATTTATTCATAGATATTTTTGGCATTCTAAGGTATCCTTTTACTTGTTATTTGTAGTTGCATTTCTTTTGCTTGTAATTATATAATACTGAAGTTAAGATATATTAAGTTTTATTTTTGCTGGTTGTTTCATCCTCTTGTGAATTTTTCATTTAGTCAATGAGGATGCCACATTTGGTGGTGGAGAGCTGCAAATTTTGTCCAATACTCGACACTTACTGCCTTTGAGCAATGATGGATCTTTTTTATGCCAGCACAAACAGCTCTCAGTTTTCATGGTCTCACCTGAAGGACTGATATTGAGGTTTTGCTATATTAGTTATTTTCTTAAAGTTTGAGATATTGAGGTTTTGCTGTATTAGTTATTTTCTTAAAGTTTGAGATATTGAGGTTTTGCTGTATTAGTTATTTTCTTAAAGTTTGAAATATTGAGGTTTTGCTGTATTTGTTCTTCTCTTTAAGTTTGTGATACTGAGGTTTTCCTGTATTTATTCTTTTCTTTAAGTTTAAGATATTGAGGATCTCCTGTATTTGTTCTTTTCTTTAAGTTCGAGATATTGAGGTTTTCCTGTACTTGTTCTTTTTTTAAGTTTGAGATATTGAGGTTTTTCTATATTTGTTCGTTTCTTAAAGATTGAGATATTGAGGTTTTCCTATATTTGTTCTTTTCTTTAAGTTTGAGATATTGAGGTTTTCCTATATTTGTTCTTCTCTTTAAGTTTGAGATATTTTGGTTTTCCTGTATTAGTTCTGTTCATTAAGTTTGAGATATATTGAGGTTTTCTTTTATTTGTTCGTTTCTTAAAGATTGTGATATTGAGGTTTTCCTGTATTTGTCCTTTTTTTTAAGTTTGAGATACTGAGGTTTTCCTATATTTGTTCTTCTCTTTAAGTATGAGATATTTTGGTTTTCCTGTATTTGTTCTGTTCATTAATTTGAGATATTGAGGTTTTCCTATATTTGTTCTTTTGTTTAAGTTTGAGATAGTAAGGTTTTTATATATTTGTCTTCTCTTTAAGTTTGAGATATTTTGGTTTTCCTGTATTTGTTCTGTTCATTAAGTTTGAGATAATGAGGTTTTCCTGTAATTGTTCTTTTCTTTAAGTTTGAGATATTGAGGTTTTGCTGTATTTGTTCTTCTCTTTAAGTTTGAGATATTCTGGTTTTCCTATATTTGGTCTGTTCTTTAAGTTTGAGATATTGAGGTTTTCCTGTAATTGTTCTTTTCTTTAAGTTTTAGATATTGAGGTTTTCCTTTATTTGTTCTTTTCTCTAAGTTTGAAATACTGAGGTTTTCCTTTATTTGTTATTTTTAAGATATTAAGGTTTTCCTGTATTTGTAGTTAAGATTGAGATTAAGGATTTTTTTATTTGTATTTTTCGTATTGGTGTTTTTTTTTTTTTTGATGTTGTAAGTTGCTTTTTTGTTTTTGAAGTTAAGATTGAGATATTGAAGTTTTCCTATTTTTTTTTGAGATATTGAGGTTTTCCTGTATTTGTTTTTATATGAAACCCTTCACTTGCTCCACATGGCTTGAATTACCTAATGATGATCACATGTTTAAGACTTTCAACAGTAACAGAGTCACAGGCACTATCATTACTGATTACAAATTATTTATTACCTCATTATGAATTCAAAGTATGAAATCAATTTTGTTTTGATAAAGTATAAATATGTGTGCAATAAGATGAGACATATTAAAGCCATCTAAAACGTCTAAAGAAAGTACATGTACTTGACAAAAGCTTTGATTTTTTTTGGTTTTGTTTTTGTTTGTTAAGCAAAATTTTTCATTTCATATATATTTTTTCCTCATTAGGCAAAGTGAGAAACTGAACATACAATGGACCGGATATGCCAGAAGAACACCTGTAATACTGTTCTGTCCAGATGCCATGCTGGCTAAGAAGAGTCCCAAAAAGACAGTGGGAGGTAGGGGAACATTTATAACTGTGTGGGAGGTAGGGGACATTTATAACTGTGTGGGAGGTAGGGGAACATTTATAAGTGTGTGGGAGGTAGGGGAAATATTTATAACTGTGTGGGAGGTAGTGGAACATTTATAAGTGTGTGGGAGGTGGGGGAACATGTATAACTGTGTGGGAGGTAGAGGGAATATTTATAATTGTGTGGGAGGTAGGGGAACATGTATAACTGTGTGGGAGGTAGGGGACATTTATAACTGTGTGGGAGGTAGGGGAAATATTTATACCTATGTGGGAGGTAGGGGAATATTTATAACTGTGAGGGAGTATTGGAACATTTATAACTGTGTAGGAGGTAGGGGAACATTTATAACTGTTTGGGAGGTAGGGGATATTTATAACTGTGTGGGAGGTAAGGGTATGGGAGGTAGGGGAAATATTTATAACTGTGTGGGAGGTAGGGGGACATTTATAACTGTGTGGGAGGTAGGGGAACATTTATAACTGTGTGGGAGGTAGGGGAAATATTTATAACTGTGTGGGAGGTAGGGGAACATTTAAAATTGTGTGGGAGGTAGGGGAACATTTATAACTGTGTGGGAGGTAGGGGAACATTTATAAGTGTGTGGAAGGTAGGGGAAATATTTATAACTGTGTGGGAGGTAGGGGAACATTTATAACTGTGTGAGAGGTAGGGGAACATTTATAACTGTGGGAGGTAGGGGAACATTTATAGCTGTGTGGGAGGTAGGGGAACATTTATAAGTGTGTGGGAGGTAGGGGAACATTTATAAGTGTGTGGGAGGTAGGGGAACATTTATAACTATGTGGGAAGTAGGGGAACATTTATAATTGTGTGGGAGGTAGGGGAACATTTATAAGTGTGTGGGAGGTAGGGGAACATTTATAACTGTGTGGGAGGTAGGGCCATCCTTAAAAAAATTTCTTTTTGCGGTAACGCGCCTCATCATTTTAGGTGTGGGTAGGTAGGTAGGCTTATTTTTTTTTTTTTTTTGGAGGTATAGAGGTATTAACTATGTCTTAGATTTCACTTTAAGGTACTAATCAAACAAGAAAATTAAGGCATTCTTAATGTGTGGGATCCAATCTTTAATTGTAACAATTCAAATATCAGAACACATCAGTTCTTTTTTTAAAAACGGCGTCTACAGGTGCAATGGGGACGTAAAAATGTCAATAAGATAAAATTAGAAAATGGATATGTAAAAAAAAAAAAAAATTTTTGAACCCATAAAAAAAATCCAGTAGGGTGGATTTTGGTGAGTCGGTCGCGTTACCGCAAAAAAACAATTTTTTAAGGATGGCCTAGGGGAACATTTATAACTTACAGTAGATAATCCTGTACTTCATGTCCAACATTACTACTCTCTGTTTGAGTACCAGTGTTGTAACTTCAGATCTATGTATGTACCATTGATCACTTACATGAAACAGTGCATTAACCAATAACCATGCAATAATTTCCCCCCTTTTGGCTCACTTCATCACCTTCCCAGTATCTTAATTTAGGTTAATTTTTTTGAAGCATGGAGGTTCATTGACTAAAGTTATTGAAAATTCATTCTCAGGTTATTTTTAGTTCACTTGAGCTAGAGGCTGAAGTGTCATATTCTTTCATATCCAACTTTTATTTCAACCAAACTGATCACAGATTAATTAAGCTTGGGAAAAGGAACAGGGCCATTAATATATATAGTCTTATTAATTTGCAAGCATCCTTATGTACTTCAAATTCAAGTTTGTTGAAATCATTGCCCCAGGAGTGGGGGGGGGGGCTCAAAGCCTTACTAATAGGAATCTGCAGCAAAGAAATAAATTTAAAGTTTTCTGCAGCAAAAAAAAAAAAAGAAAAAAAGAAAGAAAAGATCATCTCAAGAATAGCATGATTATTATTCAATTGTTTGATATTCAAGCATCCTAAGGTAGTGCAAATTCAAAGCTTTAAAAAGAAAAATTGTAGTGTTGGGCGGTTGGGTCCGATCCCAGTTGAAGATGATAATTTTTTGTGGGAATATACATGTTGTATAGGAATATTTATGGGATTTGAGGCAATTTTTTCACAGAATACATGTTGTAGATATGTACTTCTGTAAGGACAAGCTGACATTGTGAGGACTGTCTTCTCATTGATGTGATCTGCAGTCATCAGGTGATAGCTAGGTGCTAATAGCAACACATAATCAGGACAATGGTCAATTCCTCCTTGACTGCTGAATGTGGACATTTCATCAGATCAATAGTACACCAATAAGTTCCTATATTAACTGGATCTGCCAACACTGATAAGCACATAGTGTAGGTCTATATATCTCTCCATGGCTCATTGTTTGGAGTGGAACTTGATCCTAGGTACACAGTTTATTGTGGGCCTTGGGCTTACTTGGTCAGCTGAAGTACACAAACATTTCTTCTTATGTCCAGTATCAGGGACTGGCCGTTCTGATTATGTTAATCTATCCTCATGATAGTTGATACCCTCTCTCGAGCACCTGGTGTGTTTTGTTTCTACAAATATTACATACGACCTGATAATCTTATGAGATGAAATCTTAGACTTAAGCTCTTTATGTCTTCTAATTACACACAGAATAATTACAAAATATTGACTTTCTTCTCAACTTGACCACATCATGTTAGCACTACATCTATTTGATTGATTCAGGAACTCACAGGGCTCACAACACTTTTTTTTGCACATTAATTTGGAGGGGAGGGGATTTGGGGGTGTGTGTTACTTTTGGGAAAATTGAAGACATTTTGGGAAAACCATCACATTTTTATAAATGAAACATAAAATTTCGTTTATTATTGATCAGTGGGAAAATATTAAACCATTTAGCTGAGAAATGTATATATATTGCATATGGAACAGCTAGGGCCATTCAGTGACTCCTATTGCAGTCATTGGTGTAATACTTATAACTTATAACTTATAACTTAAAAAGTAATAAAAAAAGAAGCAGATTCATGTAACCGTTTATTTGAATGGCTGGGTTAACTTCAGTTCAGAGACCTCCCCTGATATTTATTTGTTACAATATTTACAAGTGCTTGGAGTAAAATGTACCGGCTTCTCTCTCATTCTGCTAAAAGCTTTCAGGCAGTATCATTCCCCATCACTTCTGATTGACACTCCATACTGATATAAATTGCATGTCAGACCATTTTTTGTGAAGTTGATGGTGGCAGTTTTCCATTCCCTAGAATAAGAGTTTTTTAAAAACTCATTACTTTGTCAAGTAACTGGTTAATTTCAGCACATTGTCGGTGTATTTACGAGGGGATGTAATCACTCTCTGGAACAGTCCATCATTGATACCAATATTAAGATGTTTATCTCCATTATTAAGCAAGTGCTGGAAATGCTGACTACCGCCCTATAGGGCATATTAAAGTTTCCTTGCTCAGTTCTCATATCCAATTATTACTTAGTTAGAAGGCAGTACTGTGGTAACATGACCAAACCATACAATACTCAAGTGTTTTAATAACTATGTGAAGAACATGCTTGGATAAACAGAGAAGGTGGTAAAGAAACACGTTATATTACAAATTTTATACTGTTCATTTTCAGAGAGATATCACATGACCTACAAATTTGGAAGCTCGGAATGCAAGATTGTTCGGAATATCTTCAACTTCCATGGATTCCACGAGGTTTGACTTTGCATGATTCTTATAAAAACACAAACAAACAAACACAAACAAAACAAAAATACACAAGCACAAAAAAAACATAATCACAAGCTGTTGATATAATAAATAGTTAAACAAAGGTGAAAGTTGACATGACTTTCGATATAATGCAGTAAACAAACTACATGTAGAAATTGTATTAAAAGATGGAAGATTTTTGTGATAAAAATACTGACAACAGGAAAAGAAAACAATTGAATTCTGAATCACAGCAACATTAAGATCAAAAAGTGATACAAACACTTGTATAACTTTGAAAAGTAAAGAGTGCTGTGATCCCATTTTAGCAAAAAATAAAAGAAATTCATATATTAAATTGCTTGTAATTATTTTCTTAGGTACATCCCAACAGTTCAGATTATAACATCATTTGGACGGGAGGTCATCTTAAACCTTTCACTTTACGCAGTTTGACAGAGTTCCAGAAAGTCAATCATTTCCCCCGTTCCTACGAAATCACGAGGAAAGACAGACTCTTTAAAAACATCCAGAGAATGCAACAAATTAAGGTAGGTTTCCCGTTCCACTAATATATTATGACATTTGTGATGTCAGGTGGGTAACAGTTTAGAAATTTACAATCTTTTAAAATATTTCACAATTTTTAATGAGTTTCTTTTGAGTGTATACATACTTGCAGATATCAGAGCTGACAAGTAAAAACAATGACTTATTTTCATTCCCTAATATTTACCAGGTACTTGCAGGTAGACCTTCAAAAATACTCAGTAAACATGGTAAAACAGGCTTATAGCACAATGACAGGGACAAACAGCTTTAATTCATTAGAAATTTAATTTATTATTTCTGTTTAGGTCATAATATATTTTTTTTAAACCGAGGGAATTAAAATGGCCTTGCTTTTAGAGGAATTCATTTTAAGTGTGTTTGTTGTAACTTGTAGTCGTGTTATACTGTATAAAACAAAACAGATTTAGTGGAGTATGAAGTGTACTTTTCTTCTGTTTCCATTACACAGACATTGTAATAGTTAGCATTGCATGCTCTGAGGTACTTAAGGAGATTGACAGTCTGTAAAGTACGTTGATCAATAACGCGTTTTAATTAATTATGAGTAAGAGACATTATATATTGCTGCTCACCCACAAGTTAAAAGTGCAGAATGGAGAAAAAACACATACTGTCAAAAGCTGCATTTAGATTGTCAATTTGTAGAACAAACATAGACAATTATTCCACTTCAAACCAGATAGAATATTGATTGGCCAAAAACGGATCACATGACACCCTGAAATTTTCTAATATTCCTTTCCCAAACAGGAGGGAGGGGGGTATTAAAAATCAGGCAGGAGATTCTGATGGACATGTAAATAAGTGGTGGTAATCAAATAATCTGCTTGTACATATCTTTAACTGTGACATAATGTTCAGTGCTATTTTGAATTATATTTCTAGTTCACCTGATCTGAGGGCTAAAGTGAGCTTTTTCTGACCACATTTTTCTAGCATCCCTCTGTTTGGTGCTCGATCTGCATTAAATTGTCACTTTTTAAGCATCTATCACAGTTGCTCTTAGCCAATTTCAGCCAAACTTGTCACAAAGCTGAGTAATAAGCAATCAAGACGGTTTGAATAAAAAGCCAGGTTTCACTATGAGAAGAGATAATGATAAAAGGAGAACAAGTTCAATGCTTTATACGAGGGTTGATCCAAAAGTAATGTCACAACTTGGATAAAATTGCTATAAGTCGACGTAAAGCAACAAAATTACACATGAAAGCTTTATTTATTTCAAATCAGACCTGAAAAATTCAAAGGAATATGGTGTATACTTTTCAAAATATCGGATTTTAAATAATGTGCGTTTATGATAGTCGCCGCACCTAAATATTACCTCATATGACCAATACTTACCGTCATACTTTTAAGCGTTTACCCTTAGTTTCATTAAAAAATATTTATGATTCGCAAACACTTTCACCATTCCACTTTCTTTAAGAATTCTTGGTACAATTATACACTCACTCTTTTAATAATTTAGCCCTCTGTCAAAAATTTTTGAACAGTAGGGTGATATAAACTTAAAAATTCACATGTCACTCTAAACGTCTCTTTTGTCTTTTTTGCTGATAATTCAGTGACCAATCACTTGCCCTATTGCTGAACATTTTCTCTGATCTTCTTTATCTTTCGGTCTTAATGTTGCTTGTGAAGGTTCCTCTATTTTGAAGCAAAAATTTATTACAACTTCAGTTTTTTTCCCACCAATCCATTTGTTCTTCAACCAACAATGTTTAATTGCTGAAATTTTTATTAAATACTGTAAACCAACTTTTATTCGTGTGCGAGAAATTTTCCATCTATTATTTGTCTAAGATGTCTTAATCATTATTTACATTCTTTATTCTTTACAGTAATTTTTTAATAAAGACTGATTAATTAACTTAACTGTTGCTTGTGAAGGTTCCCATATTTTGAAGCAAAAATTTATAACTTACAATCAACTAGTCAACTAATATAACTATAACAACCTATAACAATTTATAACTACAATCCATTTAACAATTCAATTCAACAAAAGTAATAAACAACAATGTTTATGATAAAAAATACCAATCCCAATAACAATCAACTAATATAACTATAACAATCAACTAATATAACAATAACAATCAACTAATATAACAATAACAATCAACTAATGAGAGTTGTGTCTCTTAAAAAATTGGGAGATTAGGTGCTTATTTAGAATCTTTTTAATGTATTTGTCTTCTGCATTCTAAGAAAAAAATACACTTTAAAACGTGACGTTCCATTGTGACGCGATGACACCCCCAGTGCTCTATGATTTAAACATCTGTAAAATAAATTCAAATAAACATTATTAAATTAAATTTCAATGTAAATTAGATTTATTTTTGTGCATCTGTTGGTACATAGTATTTGATAATATGATACCAAATATAAAAGATATGGACACTACTTTTGGATCAACCCTTGTAACATCATAAAGGAACTACCAGGTATACTAAACAAAATACAGTTGTGTGCCAAAAGTGAAGATAATTTTATTTTTTCTTTATATATTTCATTGAAAACAATATTTTGTAAAATCGCTGGTATGACAGCATTTCTTGACAGATTTTATCAAAAATTTCTTGATAATCCAAGAAATTGTTGTAGTTGAAAAAAACAATAGTTTTTATCTGATAAGCATTGATAATTTAAAAATATTGTAATTTAAGTGTGACATGAATTTTTAAGTGATATACTCACAATGAATTATATAGTCAACATTGATCTTGAATTTTAGAACTGATGTTTAGTTATGAACTATATTTTACTACATATTAGACGTGTAATGATCTTTTAAAGAAAGATAACTACACATTTTCTGGTTTAAGTACTGAAATAAATAATTAAATTGGACAAAAATTGACCATTTACCTATGATTTAAAAAAATGTTGTTTTCAATGAAATATATAGAGAAAAAATAAAATTATCTTCACTTTTGGCATGCCACTGTACCAGGAAAAGTATGGCTGCTAAAGTTATAATTGTCAAATTGTTAGAAAATGTTAGAACTCTAAAGGGTTCTCCAAGATTTGCTGGGGTTGAGAAAAAACTTTCCTCAAAGATGACTGCTAGGGCCATGGGTCAGTTCTTGTCATCAGGATTTTTTATAACTGCTGAAGAAGTTGATAAAAAGAAGCAAAATTTTTTTTAATTTTTGGCAATGGTTCCTTTGTAGGGGTTTAAACACTTTGACATCATTCCCCAGAGCTTCATCTTACCCAGTGAATATCAAGACTTTTGTGGTAAGTATTCAGATTTAATGGTAAAATATTCAAAACTCAGATAAAAATTTGAAGGCTTGCACTGCTAAAAATGTCAAGAAAAATTGGTATGAGTTTGTCAGAGAGCATAATGAAGTGATAAAAACACAAGCAATAGAACCAGAGAAAGTGTTACAGAGAAAAGCAGAAAAAGACGTCAAATGATGACATAGATCATTTCACACTTCCTCATTCTGGAAGCTAGACAAAGAAAAAGAAATAGATTGTCATGCATCACCTTGTGAGGAGGATTAAAATTTCTGTAGATTAAGCTGACAGAGATCAGGTTAAGATTGGGTTATTTTTGTCAGATCACCGTAATATTGTGATGTCCCTGTAGATTTAGATCTCACATTAATGATGATTTTTTGTAGGAGAAGATAATGAGAAGTATGACATTGATTCTTCATGTCAACTTCTTCTTGTGTTTAGGAGTACAAAGCTTTTATATTGGCAGGGAGTTAAAAAAGTGCAAAGATTATTTATTTATGTAGATTTCCATTTAGGTTGTACTAGAAATTACTCTGGCTTTTGAAGACAGCTTATTTGGAAACAAATTTAATCAGACATCCCTTTATTAATGTTTTATGATCAAATTTCTACTATCATTTAGTCAGCTGGGAATTTCAATTCTTCCGGGTCTTCAACAATGTTTCATTTCAAAATTTTACTACTTTGTACTCTAAAACCTTTAAAGTGGAAATTAAAAAAAAAATGAGTGCAGAATTGAGGTTTATAAGCACTAAGAAACAGTATTATATTAAATTATTTTGATGTAATAGTAATTTTTGCAAGAGACCCTCAATTCTTGCAGTTGGAATCTACAGTTATTTAAAGAAACAGTCTAGCATCAATTATATATTGAGGCTTCAAACTATTAAATCTGTTAATGGTTTCTTTTTGTATATTGTCCAAATACAATTATGAGATCATTTGTCCAATACCAAGGGCCCTCCCCATGTTGTCAGACCGTCTTATTGGCAATAACTCCACAACATTAACAGTTCTTTCTCAGTTGTAGAGTAATCCCATTCTGATAATTTTTTCATTTGTTTCAGCGTCTTTTTTGAGGGAGAAGGGTCTGTGGATTGTTAAGCCTGTGGCCTCGTCTCGCGGGAGGGGCGTGTTCCTGTGTAACCATGTGAGTAGTTTTTAATGTCAATCGTATCGAATGGAAATGTTTGTACTGATATTTTCAGATTCTTACGATAGTTCTCAGTGAATTTTATTTCACTTTCGTTTGATCTGTGATATAAAATGTTTCTCTTGTAGCCCGATCAGGTGCCATTAGATGAGAACTTGATTGTGTCTAAATACGTATCCAACCCATTGTTGATAGACAGTAAGTAAAATTAGCTGGCAAAGCAGAGCTATTGGTATCATTAGTTAGTTAATAAATTATAAGATTTAGGGCATTAGCTGTCATATAAAAATAAGAAAATGAGCCACCTTTTTATCATCATCTCTTTTTTTGTTGGGAAGTGTAGCCTTTTAACATCAGTATCATGTTCTCAGATGTGTCTGCAGTATATGTGAACCCGAGAATGAGAATGTTAACTGTTATTTTTATGAGCCTTATGTATGAGTTTGAACAGGGGTCACATATAAGTTTATCTTGATCTATCTGTGTGCTGTATCTGTGTGATTAATATGCTTCCATAAATCAGCCATTTTCTAATTAATTATCAGTAAAAAATTTTGATTTCATGATAAAGTGAGAACTCTCATTGACACTGATATATAAATCAGGAATCAGAATCCAGTTTACAGGGTAATTTAAGACATTCTTTTATGTATTAAAAGAAACATGCACAAACTAGAAACTTAAAATGCATACATGTATATCAAAATTAATACTCTGTTCTATAAAGTAATACTTTGTATCCATACAATAACTTTTATTTCCATATCATAGGTTTTAAGTTTGACATCCGATTGTATGTGTGTGTTACGTCCTATGACCCTCTTTGTATCTACTTGTTTGAGGAAGGACTAACCAGGTAAGTTTGAGATTCGTTCATATGTATAAGTGACATACACATTGTATGACCCCCTCTGTCTCTAGTTTGAGATCCGATTGTATGTATGCGTGACATTGTATGACCCCCTCTGTTTCTACTTGTCTGAGGAGGGACTTACCAGGTAAATGATGTCAAATGATCTGTTTCCTTTGAGTCGGCATGTTTGTCAAAAGAATTTTTTCATGATGTCAATTCTTTGAAACTGGACTGCATGATAAAGAATTTTGTGAATATTTAAATATCCTTTGATAGATAAGCAACTGACTCTTTGTACATACTTAAAATAATGATTCACTGTCTTTGATGTCATATACAGGTTTGCTACTGTGAAATATGAGAAAAGCAATCGACACATCAGGAATCAATGTATGCATCTGACAAACTACAGTGTCAACAAGAAAAGTGACGACTACGTCAAGTAAGTCCCCACTAAAAGAAAAGTCAAACTGTAGAGTCCCCACTAAAAACACTGACAAACTACAGTGTTAACTATACTTCATTCCTAATTCTGCAGAGAGATAAATATAGGGGGAAAACTTTTGAAGAACAGAGGAGCCATAGTTACTCATGTGAGCATTGTAGCCCATGGGCCTCTTGTTTTTGAGTTTATATAGATAAATACATATGTATAAGCATCCAGATACTTTGTAGAGTTTGAAATCCTCCTCTCCTTATTTTATATACACAGTCCAAACCTGTAGCTAGCTGGCTGGTTATATGTACACAACACCATGATAACCACTACACAATAGTAAAATACAGAATCACTTAACCGTGTACTGGGTATGCAAGAAATTGTTTATATCAAAGTCTTTTACATATTAAAACCATACAGGAAGCATGCAACTTTTACTGCTTATGTAATGATTTACAGAGGCTGTTCTACTTGTCAATGGTAGATGTGCTAATGAAGTGTCTGGAACTGTGTGATCATTTAGTTTTTGCAAATTAAATCTACAATTGCTTTTAGCTGCAAACAAAATCAATAGATATGTTTCCGAGATCGACATAAATCTAAAAAAAAAATAATCACATGTACTTTTGTGTCCCATTTGATCTAATAAGATTTTATTCCCAGACTGTTAATGCTTCTGTACTAAGAATTATAATGTCACCCTTTCTTTGTGTGGTAGGAGATTTAGGTCACCTGAGTCACAAGGTGACATCTTGATATTGACTTCCTGTCCATCACGTACTGGGTGTCATTTGTAAACAGTTTTCTTCTTGCAAGTCCATTCATTACTTTCAAATGAAAAGCAGCTTTACTGTACAATGTACATGCAACATGTCAAATATGAAAATCTATAATTATATACATGTTAATCGTAAAGTTGGATCGCATTAACAGGCATTTCAACAATATATTCACCTCTTATATAGCCTTGCTGACTAAACTGGTTCTATATAACCAAGTCATATATATACCAGATATTCTAATAAAAACTACATGTAATTGAATTTGGAACAAGTAATTCATTATAATGATTTGTCCCTAAAATTTTCCTCGAACAAAAGAAGCATTTATCCCTTTTAAAAGGATTTGCTGCATAATTAAGGAAATTCAAACCCAAAAATTCTTTACTAACCCCTTTCCCAACAAACAACAATTGGTGAGAGCAGGAATAATTTTGCTGAAGATTTCCTTGGTGGATTATGCAGAGAGCAGCTCTGTCTTGTGAACATTGAACCTAACAGAAGTATTGTGTAAGAATCGGAGGAACTGACAGGTGCAGTGTAATAAGGATGAATTACAATAGGGTTACATCATCAGGGACCTGCATGCAGCCCAGATCAATAATGTAACGACAGCTCGTCCTATTGTCTGTAACAGCAGTCACCAAAATGTCATCAGATGTTACCATGACTTAACCAAATCACACAATTTCTTACCTAATCCAAATTAGTTCATTAAGGTTGCAGACTTTGGGATTTCCATTGGGCAATACTTTGAACAGTATATAGAAAAAAATGTGTTTTTATGCATGAAAAAAAATTTTAAAATTATTTATCCAATTTTTAGCATTCATGAATAACTATTTACTGTAAACCAACTTTTATTCACATGCGATAACTTTTCTCAAGGTTCACGAAAATCTCATCAAAGTGAATATTTCTCACCACAAAATGGTCCTTAGAGTCTCTGTGTCTAGTACAAACAGATCCAAAAGAAGGTTTGATTTCGAAAATTAATCATCACGAACTAGTTTATCCTTATGAAATCACGAAATAAAGTCATCACGAAGAAAAGTTGGTTTACAGTATTAGGTTTGATGAAATATAAAAACAAGAAATACTAAGATTTTTCTCATCTAAATTTCCTGAGATTATATAAATGTTCTATTTCCCAGGAAAGATGATCCTGATGGAACAGTAGGAATGATAGGTCAGTGGTTGTATTCTTATGTAAATGTTTTATTTTTCAGGAACGATGACCCTGATGTAGAGGATTATGGGAATAAATGGTCACTGGGTGCATTTTTACGCTACCTCAGGTCAAGGGGCAAGGACACAGCAGGTGAGTGATCGGCAGAAATATGAAGAAATAGTTATTTGTGGCAAACAAAATATCAAAACCATATTTATTTTTTTAAGTAGAGCATTTCCAAAGTCCAAAAAAATAAAGATTCTAGGATAAATCTTAGATGATATATTTTGAATAAAATATTGTCTAAAATATTAGTTTGTTTAATAACTACTTTATTATTTAAAGGAAAAATAGGAATAATCAATATATTAGGTACCACTTCTTGGTTTTTAATCACATGTATCTCCAGAGAAAAAAAATATCTTACCACTTGTTCATTCAGTCCCTTCATAAAAATAAGGTCTTGATATAAGCACATACAAGGAATATTTGACAGTTTTGGAACCATTAGCGGATCCAGGAATTTTTGTAACGGGGGGTTGAGTGAAAAGGCAGAGGGTCAGGTGGCTAATGAAAATTTCCCATTAGGTCTAAGGCAAGGTCCTTTTTGGGGGTCCAGAAGCTGACAAGTTCTTACAAATAAGAGATGTTTTTCCCTTGATTTTAGGATAATAGACATATAAATTTAAAATACAAAAATTTCAAATGGGGGGGGGGCACAAACTATTATGCTTCGTTTACTGTATACAGGGTTATTTTCGCCCCATGTTATTTTTGCCCTTTAATACTTGCAAACAATTTTGCCCCTTTTTAGCTCACCTCAACGAAGTTGGGGGAGCTTATGTAATACCCTCGGCGTCGGCGTCCACGTCGGCGTCGGCGTCCCAGGTTAAGGTTAAGTTTTTTGGAGCAGTTTTCTTTTTAAGTACTTCTATGTCCTATATTGATTAGACATGCATGGAAGATGGTTCTAGTGTGTTTCATTGTACCAGTCAAAGTTTCAGATGCTGCAATTTCAGCAAAGGAATGACCAGGTTAATGTTTTTGGAGCAGGTTAACATTTTTGGTGCAGTTTTTGGTGTAGGTTTCATTTCCAAGTAATTATAATCCCTATGTTGACCAAACTTGCATGGATGATACATCTAAGGATGCACACTACCGGGCTTGCTTCGGATGCTGAATCTGACCTACATTTTGCGGTTGAGTGAACAGGTTAAAGTTTTTGTTGCAGGTTTCATTTCCAAGAAACTATAAGCCCTACGTTGACCAAACTTGTATGGATGATACATCTAAGGATGCATACTACCGGGCTTGCTTCGGATGCTGAATCTGACCTACATTTTCCGGTTGAGTGAACAGGTTTAAGTTTTTGGTGCAGGTTTCATTTCCAAGTAACTATAAGCCCTATGTTGACCAAACTTGCATGGATGATACATCTAAGGATGGATACTACCGGGCTTGCTTCTGATGCTGAATCTGACCTACATTTTCTGGTTGAGTGAACAGGTTTAAGTTTTTGGTGCAGGTCTCATTTCCAAGTAACTATAAGCCCTATGTTGACCAAACTTGCATGGATGATACATCTAAGGATGGATACTACCGGGCTTGCTTCGGATGCTGAATCTGACCTACTTTTCTGGTTGAGTGAACAGGTTAAAGTTTTTGGTGTAGGTTTCATTTCCAAGTAACTATGAGACCTATGTTGACCAAATTTGCATGGATGATACATCTAAGGATGCATACTACCGGGCTTGCTTCGGATGCTGAATCTGACCTACATTTTGCGGTTGAGTGAACAGGTTAAAGTTTTCATCAAGAAATGAAAATTCTCAAATTTGCTTTAGATGCTGGATTTTGATTACATTTTCATGAAGAAGAACTAGTTTAAATTGTTTATGTAGGTCTATTTCAAAGTATCAGATCAAAATTGCTTAAATATTTTCATTTTTGGAATGTACATTTTTGTTGGTTGATTGTGTGACTTTGCCTTACTTAAAGACAACATTCGTTGAGGTGAGCTCTGTAATCTCTGATTACCTATGTTTACTTCCCCCTTTCATACTTTTGTTTAAGAAATTATACTGTATCCTTTGAATTCGCCCCGTTTTAAATTCTTCCAAATAAGGGTTGAGTGAAAAGGGCGAAAATAAAACGATAATGAAAATTTCCCTGTATACAGTATGTATTTGAGGAGAAGTTTCCTCAGTCCCGAAAAATTAATCAGTGTGAATTGATTTCAAAAAGACAAATCGCAAATGGAAGGTGATGCAAATAAAACTTGGTTTACAATATTTTAAAAGAATAAAGGCACAATATGAGAATACTGAATAGGAATTGTCATTGGTGTGAATTAGGAAAATAAAGAGTCTTGACACTTCCTTGTTTTCCTGTAGTACTGGAGTAAATCATTTTACCAACTAATACTAGGATGTTTCTTGAATAAATGGAAGCCTATTATTTATATAACCTTTGAAAATAAGTGAATGCTAAGTAAAATTGTAATGTGTTTTACTTTTAATGCCTATGATAATTTTGGAGTATTGAAGCCTAATTAAGGTTTTTTGTTCAACTCATTTATGATAATCTTTGACGAAGAATATATATATGAAAGGTTTTAATTTTTCCTGGCCTGAAATATGAAATGAACTTGGATAAAAGCATTAAATAAAGAGAAGTGTTCTTGTTTTGATGATTTAGACTTGATTTATTTGTAGCTGTGATGAGGAGATATAGATTTAAGTTTGTGATTTATTTGTAGCTCTGATGAGGAGGAGATATAGATTTAAGTTTGTGATTTATTTGTAGCTCTGATGAGGAGGAGATATAGATTTAAGTTTGTGATTTATTTGTAGCGCTGATGATGAGGATTGAGGACGTCATCATTAAGACCATCGTCTCTGTGGAGGTCCCGGTAGCCACTGCCTGTAAAATGTTTATGCCTTTCAGAGGAAACTGTTTTGGTATGTTTACAAGTACAGTAAAACATGTTTCTAATGAATCAATGATTAATGTAAATAAATCTTGCTGACTACCTCAATGATATACTTTAACTGTATACTGTTTCATATGGGGTTTGATGATATACTAATTTTTTTTTATCAGAAAAGAAAAACATTAGGCCTTCAAATGCAATTCTTAAATGTGTCAACTTGAAACTTTTTTTGACATGATATTTTCTTCCTTTTCAGAATTATATGGGTTTGATATTTTAGTGGATGATAACCTAAAACCGTGGGTGCTAGAAGTCAATTTATCCCCCTCCCTCGCATGGTAAGTGTTGAAGATGTGTCAGCAGAATAATTTTCTATGAAGATCATGTTAGCCCTCTGTTGAGAGATTGGGTGCAGTGTAGCAAGGATGATAACTCTCATTTAAATTATTTGTTAATTGATTTAATTTTTTTTTTATACCTGTAATACGCTTGAGTTTATGAACTTCGTATGTATGCATAGTTAGTTAGTTTGTTACCTGATTTTTTTGTAAACTGTTGTTTATCACTGAATAAATGAAATATTTTTTTTTTTATTTTTGCAGTGATTCCCCTTTAGACATGAAGATAAAAACCAATATGATGTGTGATGTGTTCAGCCTTACAGGTGTGTGTACTGGTTTGGAATGTTGTGAATTTTTACATTGTGTTATGGAGAATTATTATAGCAGAAAGTATCAGTAATACTTTAATTTTTATGAATTAAACAAAAAATATTTTGAAATATGCCTTACTTTATTAATAATAATATTAACTTGAATCGTGAAAGTTCAGTGCCATTGTAATTTGATTGTTGTAGGAGTTGTCTGTCATGATCCGATGATGAGAACTCTCCAACAGAGTCGACGTAATCAAGAAGTCACTGCCAAAATAGCCGCGCGTGCCAAGGTAAGGAGGTCGGGGGTAGATCCTCTCTTAGTGTCGGTCAGCACTATGTCTCTGTCTCTGTTATATATATGAGAACTTTCCTGGAGGTGGGGATTAGATGACAAGTAGTGAAACTCTCTCTTTGTCAGCTGACTTATTCTCTTACATATTTTAAATTTCATCTTATAAGAATAAGGGAAGTTAAAGAAAGAAAAGTATAATCTATATACTCCTGTATGTAAGTTAAAACTTTTGGAAATTTAGTTTCCTTGAGTGAGGATTAGTAGATTTTGGAGAAATGTGATCCGCATGCAATTTTTTTTTACAGATAATTCTTATCATAATGCATACTAGTATACTAAAAGCATGGCAAATAAGCTGGCTTAAATAACAATAATCATGGCTTTAGTATATGTTCTATACAAGTTAACATATATTTGATTATGTTAATTAGAAAGAGCGGACAATTCAAGAAAAGATTTCGGTGAGATATAATTTGTAATCCAGAATCTCTATGTAACAGAGCCTATGATATTTATAATATTTCCTTTTTCTTTTTTATTTTCTCACCTCTGTGAATTTTATTCTAGGTATATATCTATCTCCTGGGTCAATGTAACAATCTTTAGTACAGTAATACGTTAGAGTTTATAATCTTTAAATCTAACACAATATCAAAACTGCATGTGCCAAATAATACATTTTCTGTCTAATATATACAGTCATTTAATATATCATAATACCAGTAGTCCATTATTTGAAAAAAAAACTTTTTTACTATATAAACATATATAATGCAGATATTTGAAAGACCAAAACAGTCTGATTTTGAAGAGAGATACTCTCACCAGAGCATGTAGTGTTTGTCATGTCCATCTTCCATCTATCATCCATCTTTGCCTTTCGCACTGATAGATTTTCATCAAATTTTATACATCATAGTCAGAGCAATTCAACAAGGTCAAAATATTTGACATTGGTCTTCCAAATGACCTTGACCTTGTATCTTCCAATTTGTATTTGGTTCAGTTTCCTATAAATTTCCCAAGATATATATCAGACTTCTTACACAGACAATAAAGGATAGGACAATTTTGTGTAACATGTTTCATGTCCTATGGATATAGTCCTACTTTTGATAAAATTCATCTTTGATTAAACTTAAGGGGGTTTGCAAACAATCTAAATAAAATAACAGTATACTCTGGATACTGTAGGAAAGGCGTAGATGGAAACTTGAGGCCGAGAGACGTATGAACTCTGATGATGTCTCTATCCTTGATATGGTACACAGTTGTCATTTCAGACTTTGTCAGTAGTTATTGGGCTGTTTCCTTGGTCATGGGGGCTAATTCATTGGTGTTAGGGCTGTTTCCTTGGTTATGGGGGCTAATTCCTTGGTGTTAGGGCTGTTTCCTTGTCCATTTGGGATGTTTCCTTGAAAATTAGGGCTTTTCTTGATGTGTTTTATAGTAGTTTACAGTACACAACTAAGTGCTATTTGTTCACTACATATATGACACTACTGAAAATAAATCTTTCTTTTCTTTTGGGTGTATTTTTATTCTATTTTTATGTGGTTCTTTTTTTGCTTTATAATTGATATTGTTGAGGGCTATGGGTGCATTTTTTTCTGGTGGATGTTTTTTTTTTTAAAGCAAGATTCTTATAAAACAATTTCTATTCTTTATAGTAACACATTTTGTGTTCTATGTAGAAAAATAAATGTCAAAACATTTTAGTTGTATGTAATGTATGTCAAATGGTTAATTTGTAATCATGCATGAATGTATGAATGATCTAATCACTTTCTCTGAAAGCACAGTGTGATAGCAGTCGGAAATGGGAGGGACAAGTAGAGGGGGCAGTCTGATATTAAATGTACATCCTGAGAACTGGTAGGGGTTCAGTAGGGGGTGGAAAGACAACAAAAAGAATGAAGAAATCTATCTCAGCTCATCAACTGGGGATATAAGTTAAAGTTTGTCACCTATTGAAGTGACAGTCTGTGCTTTCAGGGACACTCTCTATCTGATACCAGTCATGTTACTTATGTCAAATCTCACTAAATTTATAAAAACCTTAATATTGACACTATATGCACCATGTTACTTTCATTTTGCCTGCACTGTATTTCCAGTCTGCTCGATATAGGCCCTCCTCTGCCTCCTCACTGGTAAGTGTCCTGACTTAACTCCCTGTGATTGACCCCCTGTAACAGAGTGGATTGGGTGGAACTGGATCTTTATTTATATATATATTAAAACAGATGCTTACTAGATTTACATAGCAGAAATATACCTAACATATGATGGTATACTAGGTTTTCATTTGTTGCTGTTTCAACTTTTTATATGAATCTCTTTTTGATAAATGACTGGGGTACTATGTATGGGGTACTATGTATTAATTATCAAAGGTTGTAATTTGCTTTGATTAATGCTTTGTTCATGAAAAACAAATTTAACGATAAAAGCTGAACACAATTCATGAAAAGAACTGCCATATTAGTTTTCCCAGCTTACCCTTCTTCAACCCCCTATTTAAGTTTTAGTTTTGTACTTTTTGATGTATTAGGCTTCATTGACATCACCAGAATAGACATCTCCATCATTGTCATTGTAATATATTTGGGTGTAACAAATATAACTTTCTGTATGCCTTTCTGTGGCAACCAAAATAAAAGCCAAATCTATTTGATATCAATTGCATACAAGTCATCTTTACAAAGTGAAGTTAATACAAATGCATGATCAATGAAATAAGACATTAACAGAAAAATAATATACCTTTACAACATGCAGCAGAGACAAATAAAGGGAAGCATAACTAATGTGAAGGGTTTAAATACCCAAAGGGTGATAGAGGAGATAGAAAAACTAATATGGTGAATGCCTATTTATGAGCTGTGTTAGCTTTATGGGAAATTTACACAAGGAAGCAAAAAAAAATAAAATTAAAAAAGAAAGAAAAAGAATTTATATTTCAAATTGACTGAGTTTTACTACCTGTACACACACAAAGTAAGGTTAGAGATGACAAATATTTGATAGTTCCGATGTAAGCTCTTAATTTTTATATAATTTACAAGTTGACTTATTTTCAAGGAAAAATTTGAAATATCAAGAGTAAGGAATATGATGTAATTTAGCAAAACACAGGAATTTAGAATTTTGTATCTCTGATCAAGGAGATTTCATATTTAGGTAAACAGATCACATACACTTTACTTTTATTCAAAAAGTCTCTCCTATTTATGAAAACTTAGTGGAGAGACATCCATGGGTTTTTGATCAGTCAACAAGCATTTGAATTAAACTACATAACAATCTGCTATAAAACATTAAAGTATGTTTGTATGTAATGGGACAAATTCAGGTAATATTTTAAAGTGTTACATGACAAATTAAAAGAGGTGCTGCTTCATTTTTTCTTCCTTTCTGTCTTTCTTTACCTGAGCTTAATTCTGAGATCCATAAACTGGACGGCATTGTGTTTTCATTCCCTTTGATTTTGTTGTGGCCTAAGAGTTTGTTTTTGTTTTGTTTATTTGTTTGCTTGTTTTCCTTTTGTTTGAAATATTTCTTTTTAATGGGCAACAATAGGCAATCAACAGAAATAATTCAAGTCTTCAGAGTATTAACAAAGATGGTGAATTTTGGAATTTTTGAAGAATTTTAAAAATCTGAAAATTTCAGGAATAGGTCAATAAAAATGATTGGCTCCATGAAGTTATTTTGTGTATAATTGTTATTTATAGAAACAGAGACCCCAGTCTGCTGGAAGTTCATCTGGAAGTCGACCAGGAAACCCCCAGCCCCGGGGCATGGCTGGTCTGAACAGCGAGGAAATCAAAATCCTACGACGAATCAAAGAGGAAGACCAGAGGAAGGGGGGCTGGGTCAGGATATTCCCCACCCCTGACTCCTGGGACCTGTACTCGTATGTTTTTACCTTGGTTTGAACTCTATGTTTATATCTATTTAAAGAAAACTGAATTTTATTCTTTATTTATAAAATTATCCGCAAGTAAAAAACTACCTTTTCCATAACAGAACACTTAAATTTCAGATATGTTGATACTGAAAATATTGAATGGACTAGTTGAAAATGTTTTAAAATGATACCTGCATGAATTTTGTAAAAGAATCAATGGAGATTGCGAATCAATGTCTGTCATTTACAAAATTTTGTGGGTCTGCAATCATTACACACAGGACTGGGAAACTTAATACTGAATTGAGGCTTTGTTTTTTTTTTTTTAGATCGTTTCTTCAGTTTTCAACTACTCACAATTTAATGGTTCACAGTCGACTCTATCCGGAAAGGTAAAACATTAGGGAAATAAAAATAATTCAATGATTTGACATACTACTCAGTTTTATGCCGTTCTGTGTGAAGGTAAGTATCAGTTACAGTGTGAGAATAAAACTGATATATTTGCCAAGAGTAACATGGCAAATGCTGGATAATAAAGAGTGATAGTTTAAATTTAAAACTTTTAAAAGAATGGATTCAACTTTTTGCAAATATCAGTTTAATATACTCAAGAAACTACTCCAATCACTAAATGTTCTTGATTCAAAATAACTGCAATGTTGATGCTGATCCAAGAAATGAAAATCATCATGTACGGTGAACTGTGTGACTTGATGTGAATTAAATCATTTTATTTTGTAGACATAAAGGTGGATCACAAGCTAAAAGTGCTGCCTCTACATCTGTAGGTCAAAGGGCAAAGTAAGTATAGCACTGTCAGGGTTCAAATGTCAAAGAGTCAAAAAGGGAGAAATGCTAATTTAGAGTCAAGATTAAGCTCAATACTAGTATAAAATAAAAGTAAATCAGAATCATGAACTTAACTGTATAATGAGGGATTTATTACTGTCGGTAAATTCTGAGGTAAAGTAAAGGGTACACAGAAGTTATCAGTACCTTGGAGAATCTTGATGAGAAGATGCTGTTAATTTCTGTGTTGTCCCTTAAGCTATACATAATGATACAGAATTTTGGAATGAACTTTGCTAATAATGTAGAGTCGATAAGAATAGAAAGGAAAATTTTAGATGCGTTTGGTTTTAACTATTTTGTAAGCAAAAAAAAATGTGTAACGGAGATCCATACCTTTATTTTTTTACACCCTAAATTTTTTGTATATCAGATTAAAGTGATAGAAAGGCTTGATTTCAGATAATTTGAGCACATACCCAAAGCCAGAAAGCCAATTTTCAAAATAGATTTTTTAAACTGACCTCCTCTAATGTTCATAAAATCTTAATAATGATCAATAAAAAGGCTTAATAAGAAAGAAGTACATACAACAGGATTTCTGTACAGCGAGTGTTTGTGGATCTCAGTCATTATCTGCTGTTTTCAGAATTAGTCCTACGTTCAGAACCAAGTGAGTAGATCACATCAGCTGTTGTTATAACGTGTAGTTGAGCTATTTCATTAGATCTATTTATAGACGGCCGTAGATCTCTCTGTTATATATATAACCTGTCTATTGTATATATTCAGGAACTCCAAAAATGCCAAACATGCCACGTAAGACAACATTCACATAGATTATTATATCTACATAAAATGCATGAGTCAAGGCTTTGTATTATATGTGCATTATATTATGTTGTTAAGATGTTGTTGAGTGATGAACAAGTAAGAGTCACTGTAGATTCCTTATTTTCTGCTCTTCAAAGACAAATCGCGAGAATAATAATTCGCAAATGGATGGTTGATCAAGAGATTTAACATATATATTGGATTTGGAATATAGGACTATATAGGAGTATAATAATTTAAGTTAGCAGTAATATCTAATAGAGAGTAATCAATAATAATATAACTAGTTAGTACATATTAATTCTCTGTTTGCAGTGCTATAAGTTCTGCTTCAATTCCAGACTGCTTTAGAAAGCTTCAATTTAAAAAATTATTTTAGGGTGCATAAGATATCGTGACTTTTACCAAGAACTAAAACTTTGTCATTTTAGGAGTGCATATGCATCCATTGGAGGAAATTCTAAGTCGGATCCAGAGGTATCAGTTTTAACATTTTCTAAAACAGTGCATCCAGTTCTAAAATCACGTTATTGAGTGTATTTGGACTTCATAGAACACTGCTCTGATGGGACTGGTGTTGTCTTGTTTCAGTTTGCTGAATGTTACGCCCAGGCCATTAACAGAACCCGACAGTACGAGAGGAAGTTAGGAACAGCGAGACGGGGACGAAGGAAAAACAAACGCAAACCTAAAGGTAAATAACATGGACCTTAACAAGACACACCTCTACATAAACACTATTATGAAAGAAATTAATATAGAAATTTCTTAAAAATTCAAATGTGAATTTCTTTTTAGTTCCTGGCAAAATTTAGGGTTGTAATATTCCCCTTTTGTCTATAATTCTTGTGCAACTTGTTCAAAACTTATTGAATACATTGAGGCCTAAACTTATATTTCATATTTTTTTGTATAGAGTGAGGCCTAAATTTATTTTATCTTATTCAGTGAGACCTTAACTTGTTCAAATCTTTTACAGCAAGGCCTTAACTTGTTCATATTTTATACAGTGAGGCCTTAACTTGTTCATATTTTATACAGTGAGACCTAAGCTTGTTCATATTTTATACAGTGATGCCTTAACTTGTCATATTTTATATAGTGAGGCTTTAACTTGTTCATATTTTATATAGTAAGGCTTTAACTTGTTCATATTTTATACAGTGAGACCTAAGCTTGTTCATATTTTATACAGTGATGCCTTAACTTGTTCATATTTTATACATTGAGGCCTTATTTTATACAGTGATGCCTTAACTTGTCATATTTTATATAGTGAGGCTTTAACTTGTTCATATTTTATACAGTGAGACCTAAGCTTGTTCAGGGTGTGGTTGAGGACAATGAGGAGGATGAGGAGAAGGCTGATGAATCAGAGGAGGAGAATGAGGATGAGGACACGAAGGCAGACTCCAGAAGCTCCTCCCCCGCCGAGGAGGAGAAAAACAAAGTGGAGGTAGAGGTGGATGTTGTGACGGATGGGGACGAAGTCCCTGCGGAAAAACCACCCACTGCACAGACCGATCTAGTAAGAATCCCCTTACACTAGCTTTACAGGGATACAAAATATAGTGTAGGTCCACCCGAATAAACCACCCACTGCACAGACTTATATAGTAAAAATCACCTTTAATACACAAGTTTTACAGAAAAATCACCCACTGCACAGACCAATCTAGTAAGAGTCACCTTACACAAGCTTTACAGAACTTAATGATACAAAGTATTGTGTAGGCCCCCCCCCCCCCCCCCCAAAAAACACAAAAAAAAACAAAACAAAAAACAACACACTGCACAAACTGATATAGTAAGAGTCACCTTACACAAACTGATATAGTAAGAATAACCTAACACTAGCTTTACAGAAAACCACCCACTGCACAGACCAATATAGTGAGAATCACCTTACACTAGCTTTACAGAATGTTAACTTAAAGTCAGTCAGCTGAAATTTTAGAACTGTTTACATGTATTTTACAGGCATAGCTTGTAAACAGCAGCAGAACACTAGCTTAGTAAAGTTTACAAGAGAACTGTGTGTATTGCATGTGTACTTATGCTGTCCCTCTTTTACTTTGATGTATTTGTCTTGTGTTATAAAAGTTGAACAATCAAGACAAAGTATTTTCATTTACCGGTAATAAAAGAACATAAACTTTTAAAAGATTCAATTAAATGAATTTGTATAATGTTTTAGTGTATGACTTTTCAGAAGCCATCAGCACAGGATAAACCTCCAAAACCCCAGAGAGTTCAGGTCAAACTACCCCTCCAAAAACCCCAGGAAAATCCCCCCGAGGAGAAGCCTGAAGTTCCCCCCAAACCCCCACCTCCCCCACCCGAACCTAAGTACAATGTGGTGGAGCTCTTACAGAAGGGCAGAACGCTCAGGTACAAGCATCATATTTAATCACATAAATTGTAATAATTCAATAGGTGTTTACTATAAATATTGATGGGTAGAAAATTTCACTTTTTCTTTCATTTTAAGTTATAGTGAGGAAAAACTTTTGTAAAGCATAATTTTTCTCTTTGATAATGATTGAAGTTTTGACGGATTAATTTTGGATGGATCTGTCTGATCTCTGACTATTATTACATTTACTAGCCAATTATATCAGTAATGCTAATTAATGTTTACCGGTACCATGTTTACATTTATCACTTAACCGGTATAAAAATGAAATTTAACCTGTTTTTAATAAGTTTGTTAAAATCCTCTTTTTTTTCCAGTAAGTGTCAGGCTAGAGGTGCTTTTGCGATGTATTTAGTTCGGGTTCAGCAGCGCTTGATATCTGAAGTAGGCCCTTCTAATCAGGATGACTCGGATGCTCTCAATGAACAAATGGTAAAGCAATTACTCTAATCTGTTAGAAAGACACATTAAAGTCAAAATTACATTAAATTTCTTGTAGAGTGAAATGGGAGAGAAATGACTTCATGTATATTCGTATTTTTCTGGCCTGTTGCAGGATTTGGTGCTGCGGTTCCTGAAGCGGGCGGCAGTCAATCTTCAGCAGCCGTTTAAGGTGGTGGTACCGAGCAGGAAGCTCCCCCTGACTGATCGACGGAGGATACTGGCTAAACAACTCGGGGATTTCGTCCATATCTACAATAAAGTAGGCCTTACTAGCTGTCTATGTTAGGGAGGAATTCGCCATTTATTAATGTCAGAATCTAACTGCACAAGTCTCATGGCACTTAATTACATTTTGAAATGTCTCTATTATGTACAATGAAACATAAGAATGTAGAGCCAATTGGTCTTATTATTGGGACTCGTCTTGTTTATATTTATATGATTTGTACATGATTTATTCCTACTCTCAGGAGACAGAGCAGGTGAACTTGAAGCGGCAGCAGGAGAGACAGCAGGGTAAGATAGCCGAGCTCCACCCCACCACAGCAGAGGCCGAGTCCCAGGGACTGTGTGAACACAAGTTTGACAAATTTGTCAATATTGCCAGGTACATGTAATCTAATGATTAGTTTGTACTAGATAGCATGAATGTTAAAAGATCAAGTGTGAGAGGAAAAAGATATTACCATTCATTAAATCTTAACTCATGAAACCTTTAATGCAAAATAATGTAGATTGTGCTTTATAAGGAGTTATTGATAAGATAGTATCCAATTAGATCTATTTGAAGATATAATCAAAGAACTTACCGATATCATATATGATGTATTTATTTGATTTGCAGTGAGGGAGAACTAGAGGAAGTACTAACAACCTATACCAAGATCAACAAGTCAGCAAGTATATTCCTAGGGGGCCACCCCAAGCATAACACTGCTGATGGTCAGTCCCGCCCCACGTCAACATTCCAGCACTCCAGACCCCCCTCAGCGGGTCCTTCCCGCCCCTCTAATGCCGCCCCCAGTCGACCCCCCATCTCTAGGCAGAGCTCCATACTACAGAACAGGCCAGGCTCTAGTAACCTGGGGAGGACCTCCAGCATGTCTGGCTCAGAGACCAATGTAGGCAAGAAAAAGGAGGTCGAGGGTACAATAGAGGCCACGCCTAAAACTCTTAACGGCTGGGAGGACACGCCAAAGTTTGGTATGTCATTTCAGTGTTTGCTTTTGTGTATATGTATACATAGCAGTAGGCTAGCTGATAGTTTCAGAGGTAACAATAGGACTCCAGCCACTTTAGGTTCATATATTAACAGTATTCATCCATTATACTTTGAAATGTTATTTTTTCTGTTTTATTAATAATTGAATTGATAAATATATAACTGTAGAATTTTATTGTGATCATAGAAATATCAATTAATTAATTTCTTTTTTAATTATCATACTTTTTTCAGTAGCCATACCTATCTGCTTATTATTATTTTCCCTAGCTTTGCTAAAAATCATATGATGTATTTTTAAAACATTGAAATGTTTGTTGTCTACACATATCTGGTCTTGTCTTCACCAAAATGAAAATGATTAGAAATACATGTTTACGCCTTCTTGTTGAGCATTAAACTGGTTCATTTGTTTTTTAATGTAGGAAAATATAAAAATTCTTAATAATCTTGGAAGACAACTAATGTAAGATAAATGTCCACTGAGCTTTGATCACTTATGTGAAGGACAACAAGCAATATCTGGCACGCCTAAACATTTCTCTTTAGCTAGTGACAGCAATGTAACCACCACCGCCACCACCACTAGAACCATCTCACAGACCGGCGAGCCACCACACTCACGTGTTTACCACACACCCTCTCAATCCTCATACGCTAACGCTGTACAGGTATACACACAGAAACTAACCTCCAACCGACCGCGATCTGCCACCTCAGCTGGGAACAGGACAGGTAATGTACACGGCAGAGACATTTATAACAAGCTTTTATTTATAATAGGTTCCCAAATTATTTATTCTGAGTCATCACATTTAGACTTAATTTTAGCAATTAAAACAAAGATTTATCTTGCCTTATATACATTTGTAACATAATTTAATGTTTCAAAGTGTTTTGCATAAATTCCTCATTCAATTTATAAAAAATGCAAATAACACTTATGGGAGAAAGTAGTATTCATCTGATTGGTTAAAAAATTATGCAAACATGAGGTCATTTGAAAGGTTGTGTCACGTTATTAACAATACTTGTCTTCTGTTGTATGAGCGATACATGAAGGGGCGTAACTCAAGCTCTCATCTTTAGGTTTACCCTGTATTTCATACAATAGGAAACTTGTACTCTAAATCTTACATGTAGTAAATTTAGCCCTTAGTATTTTACATTTTGAGTGAGTATGACAAGAAGACAGAATACTGATTGATGATTTATACATATTTGTTTTTCTGAATGTAATATTGTTTTTTGCTTATAACCTTGATGCTTCTAATTTTTATGATATTTAATCCTCCCTCCAGCTCCCCCTCCTAAACCCTCAGTGGACTCCTCTACAGGTAGGGACCAAGTGTTGTCTGGCCACTGTCTCTCTTCTCTCAAGCATCAGTTCTGTTTAGAAAAGAGCAGCTTACTGCTGCTTCTGGTGTATAAAGTAATCAAGCTTTAATGTTCAATGTCATGTTCTCTATGTATTTACTCTGCATTATGAAGAGCAGCACTTTACGGGAAGAACTTATGGTTGACATTATGATTTTAATATTAGAAAAATTATAAAGTGGAATAGTTCTTGAAATCATTCACTGTATTTCAAATTAGCGATATTATGGAAGTAATTTCAATAAAAAAATAACTTTATTTCAAAACAATGATGAAAATAAAGAGTTGTGTCGATATTAAATGAGACTTATGACAGAGTAATTTTTGACTGCCAATTTGGTGAGGGTAAAATGACTTGCTGGCTTTAAAATTAATGGCTTTTCTTGTGTAGGAGCTAAGCTTTATTCATGTTTTATCAGGTGGATCTATCGCTGTCTTGCTATCTAGTATTAAGAAAAACCATGAGGAAATACTCGAGAAATTGATTTTTGAAAATTTTGTACCAGATGAAAAAGAGACATTCTTAGATGTTTACTAAATTTTTTTTCATAATTGATGTGAATTCCCAATGTTTATTTGTTTATAGATGATTACACACACATACCTATACCTACAAAATATACACCGGGGGCAGGTAGGAATGTAAACAGAAATGTGTCATTTTATTTCTGGCTCCTGATTTTCATTTCTGGCAACTGATCCACTAGTTTTCAAACTTCAGTTTTGCTCTAAAATTCTTTGGGGCAGGTTTCTATTGTTTTCACACAGTTATTTTCTTGCAATGTACTGTATTTCTTTTTAGTGTTGTAAAATTATGTCTCACACTATTTTAAGTGAAGACTATGTGCACACCCTTAGCTGTTGTTATCTTCAGAACCTCCAACAATTAACCATTAATGACTTGGTCCTAGGGCAGTGATATTGTTAGTCATATAGAAGTAAAATGTATTTGTCTTATGATTTAATTGATTGTTTTCAGTGAATGTGTTTTGTATTTGATAGAATTGTAAGTGATTCTGCCTGCTATAGATATCTAATATGTGATTTTATTTACCTACAGGTGTGATAGCCAAGTCTTTCAGTCGGCCAATGTCAGCCATGAATCGTCCCTCCTCAGCTAATCCTTATGCCACTACTAATCCAACAGTGGGTAAGTAGATCTCGTCAAATTGAAATTAAAATATCATTTGTGTTAGTTCTTTCAGAGTATGAATAAGCATGTGGCCAGTGAGATATTGAATAGATCTTTAAGTATATGATGCCATGCTAAGTAGATGACTTTGTTGTTGACAGATTCTTACAACGACCAGGCTATACATGATGCTCTACAGAGGTTGGCACTCCGCCAGCAGGCTCTTCAGTACTCCGCCTATAACGGGACCAGCATGATAAACGACGAGTCACGAAGCTCCTCCTCCCAGCGAGTGGGACAGGGTGACGTGCCGCAGTACGGCAGTACCACCTCCCTAGTAGATACCACTTACACGGTCAGCAAACCCGGTAGTTATGACAAAATGGTTCCCCCATCTTCCGCGTATACCGGTGCTTCTGGGGACAGGGTGCAGACAAACACAGCAGTCTACCCAGAACAGACGAGAAGTGATAACTATTCCAGACCCCAGGACAGTGTCAAATATAACCCATCTAATGTGACCCCAGAGGACTTCAGAAACAGGCCACCCTCAGGTCAAGGTCGTAGAAGGGTGGAGGTCAAATCAGCTTCAGGATCAAGAAAACCTGTTCAATCAAATGTGAATCTACGAAGTGCCAATGCAACTTTTAATAGTTTTATAGAGGACTCAAATGGAACGACCTGGCAAAATGACCTTGCTCATGCTTATAACCAGGTCACGGGAGTGTTGCCTAGCAACTATCACACAGCTTCTCATTCTAGTAAACAGTTTCAGATAATGCAGCAGCAGGCTGCTCTAAAACAACAGAGTAAAGCAATGCTGGAGCAGAGTAAAGCTAAGCACCAGGCCATGATAGCTCAGGCCCACGCCGTGCAGAAACAGAAACAGGATCAGGATATTGAGAGTGCTCTACAGATGTACGCCCCCAAACCCCCCGTACAACCCCCCCACTCACGCAAACTCCCCAGCTCCCACAGGGTCCAAAGGTAAGCATAGCAACACATTCTTATTTTAGGGAATTCTATGATAAGGGATGCTAAAGCTATTGATAAGCGGAAGATGGTGCTTTTAGGGGGTTGAGATCAGTCAATTTGTTCCTGAATTTTGACATGCTTTAAAGTCTAGGGTTATTCTAAGCAATCTTGCATGTGTTTGGAATGTGTTTGCTTATATGATAGTTCAATACTGTTTTATGAATGATTGAATTTATATGCATTTAGTAGGTGCCACAGTGTGCCTTATTTCTATTAGATGTAAGTTAAACATTTGAAGACCTTATACCCATTTGTTACTCCTGATGTTGTGTTTTTGTATCCCCCCTCCCCCATTCCCTGAGTTTTAAAGTGTATTAACAAGACCTTGTGATTTTATTATAATTATCTTGTCAAACCCAAGCCTAACAACCCATTGTTGTAAAATGTATATCAGAACCGAAACTAGAGTTATCTTTCTTTAATTTTTGTTTTTAGCCCAGTCAAGATACTTTGAAGTTCCAAACTTAAATCAGCTTTGTGTAATGTACGAAAACAGATATCTTGTTTTTAGTACTGCTGGGTGTGGATGTTTAGCCGCTAGATATTTGTTTTACAAGCACGTCGCTATGACTAGTCATCTTCTCTTACTAATACTGAGGAAAAAAGGACTGCTCTGATGCACGGAAAAGGAAGCACTAATCTAATTAAAATTATAGGCAAATCAAATGAATTTTATGTACATACATGTACAAGAATACATACAGATGTATGTTACATTAAATTGACAATAGAAAAGCACCCCAAAAACAAAAATACAGCAATATGATCTAAAAAATCAGATGTTTTTATACAAATTTCAAACTTCTATTTACTTTTCATTATCATCACTTTTTGCATTTTGCCATTTTTTTTTTATGCACCTCCTGGTAATTAGAATGATTTTATTTCTCTGCAGTGCCTGTAGGTAATGGGTTTATAATAGAAGCACCCTTTCACAGTGTTTGATTTTGTATCACAGGTCTGCAGTCCCTGATGAATCTTTAAATTTCAATTTCTACAACAGCTTGCAGTTTGATCAACACACCGGGCGCACACGATCAGCTCAAGGTACACAACTCTGGCAGTCACCCACCTCTTACTAAAAACGTCACTTAAAATAGTCAAAATGTGGGTGAGCTTTTGTCACAGGATAACTAAACCAGTCCACCATTGGCAGATGCCAAAATCAACACAATTTTAGCACTAGACTAACTTCAGAATTATAAAACACAGTTAGTCTTCTAGAAACAGGACATTTCACCTGAATAAGACTGGCAGGATTTAAGATATATTTAAATAGTTTTACATACATAACAATTTCAGTTAGTGCTGAATTGCATTTCATCAAGAGGAAAAGAACTTTTCTGGAGATCTCAATCTAATCTTGATAGAACAAGGGCATTACACACTCCAAAGGATTTCACATTAACAAATGACTGAGCTTCAAAAACATTGTTTTTATTTTTAAAAAATGGCAAAGAAATATTAATTTTAAGATTGGAGAAAAGATGTTAAAAAAAAAAGACTGTAAAAGCTTAACAGATTTGCTAACCATAAACTAAATCCCTCTATTAAAATTTCAAACGCTTTGTAATTTACTAATACTTTATTTATATTGTTCTCTGACTCTTTTCTTTGATATCTTCGCTCCTTTACTTCAAGTTATTCTGATAAAATATAAATGTGAACTTAATTAGAATTAAAATAAATGGTGATTCTATTCAGTTAAGTATTTCAGTGACACACTTATATCAAGTGCATGGGATTGAGAGGCTTGCTTGACTCTGTTTGGCTTGGAGAAGAGTGTAGCTGCTTATTAGAAATTACATGCGATTTATAGCATGGTTTCATATACATATATAGCATGGAATCATATACAAAATAATAATGGAATTATTTATTAACGCATGAAATTTTTTGGAAAGATTTCTTTTAATAATATGTCCTATTTCTAGTGATTGTTCAATGACACGTTTTAACTGAGCTCCTGAATTTTACAGGGTACTGAAACTTCAACCTCTGGAACAGATGCTGGACCTGTACTTCCCTAAAATTAATGTTAAATAATTCACATAGAAGCTCGGCGATACAGTATCCTCAATACAACAGAGATAATGTTCCGTGTTAGGTTTGAGTGATGTGTAAAATCTCAGATTTAAGTGTTATATAAAATTTATCTACAGGTTTTACTGTGTAACATGTGTGAGTGATGGATGAAGATTCAATATTTATTAGCTCTTAAACTCAACTAGATAAAAAGCCGTCCGTTTTCAATTCTTTTTATACAAGTATCAATTTTATTTATTGGATGATGCAGAAATGTGGCTTTATAAGACTATGTATGTGTTTGAGAAAGTGTAATTTTATATTTTGAACTCCGTCCATGTTAAAGCTACTGTTTTATGTTCCTTTGTTTTGTATGTATTCAAGCTACAGTGTTACAGTATGTTCACCTGTTTTGTAAGTTTAAGTCTACACGTACTAGGCTCTGTGACACAGAACAATATTTTCAGGTCAAACAAGTCCAGTTTTATAATGGGAGTCATGCCAGAAAACACTGTCAAATCCTTCATGAGTTTTATCATGTTAAGTTTGAGTAAGGGACGTAAAAACAGTTTTATCATTCATTTTAATAAAATGAAATTTTACAATCTATTATTGATGTGTGTGAAGGTATATTTTGTTTGTTATTATCCTGTCCAGAATGTTCAATGTTAGATAACAACTGTGATATTTTTTTTAATTTATTATAATTTTTTTTTTGCTGACAGAGGTTGTGAATTTTATATTGTTTACTTTTAAAATTTAATTTACCTATCACATAGCATTTTGTCAGAATGTACAAAAATTAAATACATTGTTTATTTTATCCTTCTTTACTTTATGGGTTGTCTTTGTAAACGAAATAATTTTCTCTATTTTTAAATTGATATAATGCCTACACTTCAATGTTTTTTTTTTTTATTATTATTAAAATATTTTTAAAAAATATTTTTTTTTACAGCATTAAATTTTTCTGTGGTCTTAAATTTTGCCTTAAGATGTACATGTGACTTTCATTAAAGTATCATAGCATTTTATGTACATTGAGTAGACCAGATGAAATTTGAATGCAGTATTAGATACAGCTTTTAACTTAACTTTGAAACAGGCACTAGCTTTATACACCTTAACAGTAAGCTGCAATAAACTGTATAATCAAAGTACTGTGAGTACTGAAAGACGGTGGCATGAATGATTTTGTTTGTTTAACTAAGATTTATAGCAGCGAGGGATATTTTTCTGGCTAGCAATTACTGCCACACGGGATCTCAATCTGAATAAAGGGCCAATATCCATGTCACGCAGTGGGAGTCGAATCAGCGACATAAGGATGGACTCCTTCAGGTCTGTGAGTCCAAAGCAAACCCGCTATGTCAAATTGCGACTGGCAGTAAATAAGATAAAATGTTGTAAGTATTTGTAAAATGATATCTAAATTATAAAAGTTATTTCAATATTTCACAATATATCTACATGTATTTTAATATATAAATTTATATTTTTGAATTAAAAAGTAAAGTGTTATGAATTCTCACTGTGATCTAAAATGTTTACTACTCTTAAGTACATTTTTCATCAAACAACATAGCAAACGTCAAATAGGTATATGCATAAATAAACAAATTATAAGATTTCATTTAATTTGTTCTGTCGCCTCACGACAAACGGATGATAATGTCAAAGTGTCTAAAGCAGCGTCAAGTTTCCTCATTGCTAAAAACAAGTTGGATAATTCCCACTTAAATCAAGGAATTTCATTGATGCACATACATAGTTGAGTTACCCTTAATCCTTCAAATAACAACCAGAAACCAATCTCGCGCACAAATGGGACCTTGTGAAGATTTATTAGTACTAAAGTCATGGACAATATTTTTACCATCATTCAACAAAATAATATTATATATTGGCTGTCAACATTGACAGCGCCTTCCGCTATTCCAGTAGCTGTTTGTTCTACCCGTGGATTTGATTAAAAACGATTTTGCTAGCTCCCATTTCTCTTGTACATTGAAGAGGAAAAAAACTGAACTGCTTTCCAGTGCGTAGTATCGTCACCGAACATCGCCGTTTTTAGTGTGTTGGGTTTACCACTTTCCCATTTCGGATGCTTGGTAAACTGCCAATAATTAAGCAAATGTCCTTAGATTTTCCAAAAGACGACACAATAGATAGTATACTGCTCGAAAGAGAGAGAGAGAGAGAGAGAGAGAGAAACAGAATAACAAAATATTTTCCTGTCTCTATTTTTCGTCGTCTCAAGTCACAATCGGAGTCTGTATATATACGTATGAAGCTCTCTCCAGAATGGGAGGGGATCGTACATTTTGGCCGTGGTTTGGGATGATGGTATTTCTCATACGTAATATTGTAGTATGCAATGAATTTGCAAGTCATTGTGCAATACATATCTGCTTTGTGAACACACCAGAAGACTGAAAATTAAGTCCACTAAAATCGCATAAAAATCTTAATACTATTATTAAATTATGCACATGTATTTGAGTACCTTTTTTTCGTACACCCTTTAAATTTATTAGAGGCACGGTAGAGTTTCTAAATAGGAATGAAATATATAAGTACTTTTGTCCGTTACAGTCTTTGTAATTATTGCTTTGATAAATTATCAACCGTTAAGTCGTTTTTGTGTTCGAGATAATCAGACAAAGTCTTATTTTTAAAAACTAGAATGTTAATAAACTTAGCAAATTTCATGGCATCATATACCTCCAACAACTGTTTTATTATCTGATTAAGATGATCGTTTTTTCTTCTAACTTAAATACTAGTATATGTATTCGTTTTATTAATATAGCATTGTTAACAGATTTAAGAAATTCAAACAATCAAAAGACTTTGTGAAATTACAATAAACTATTTAAGTTTTATTGTATAAAAATTCCACAAAGCAGTATTGAAGAAACAGCCGCCCGTGTGTTCTTTAGCAATTAATAATTACTAGTATTTGATTTCGGAGTTAGATAGTGAAACAATTATCTACAAATATTTTTCATATATTCGGTAATTTTAAACAAACACAATGTGCATACAAAATGACTTTTCGAACATGTGAGAAAAACGAGAAAATTGTGTACGAATTAACATCCGTAGTTTGCATACGAATATACGAGTCGGTTGGTGTACGAGTTAGTTTAGTTCGGCGTAATTCAATGAATATTCATGAGGCGAGAAATATTGATAACCGCAAATATCAGGAATTAGGCTTAGTATCCATCAACGAAATGTCTTTGAAATAACTTGAAAGTATTTGTTAACTATGTACATTTTATTTTCAAACATCGAAATAAGTCTACTTTCATCATTTTGACTCTGCAAAAATCGCCGCTAGGGTCCCCGTGTGTTTACACTCATAGCCCAGACCAGCAGCAATAGCCTGTGGCTATATATAGCCACCGTCTAAAAAGGCTTCAAGTCAGTGAGTTATTTAAGTTTATTGTAAAAGTATTGCCTAGTTCTTTGTTTTGCAGCTTTGTTATGCCTCACTAAATTAATTGTTTATATTTATATTGTATCATTTCATTCAGAGTACAAGTTCAACAATCTATAGCTTTTTGCAGGAAGAAAAACACTATCAGCTGTTATGTCATGATAGGGCATGCTATTTTCACAAGGTATTAGGAATGGAATTGAAATCTTCTAATTATTGAAATGTAGAAATTAATTAAAACATTTGCTTTGTACTTTTGTTAATTAAAATGACAGTATTTCATACATGAAAGTAAAATAAATTTGTATTGAAATAGCAGGTTTCTCATGTTAATGGTCTAGGTAGCCTGATTTATGGCTGCTAGTGTCAGTAGATCAATTGCATTAAGTGACTGGATTCTATTGGTGCTGAGGAAAAACTTATTTCCTTCTCCAATGCTTCTTTATTGACAGGCTACAGTAGGCGATTCTGATCACATTCAATGCTGGAATTAAAACATGTTCTACTCACATTCCAAATAGAGACATGTTACAATAAATAATTAAATCTACACACTGTCTTGTTGTTTCTGAGAGTTTCTACTTCTTTTTTTTTTATTGTTTTTTAGGTCACTGAGTAAACCCATTTATGGGTGAAAGGGAACAAAAATTTTGAATTTCATGGTCCCTGCCCCCCTGAGGCCTGAGGGGTTGGGCCAAAATTACTAAAATTAGTGCAATCTTTAAAAATCTTCTTCTTTACTCCTGGACATCATGCAGTCAAACTGTTGGCATGATTTAAATCAACATTGAGTCCTCTACCAAAATTATAAAATTCATGGCCCCTGGGTCAGGGGTTCTGGTGTTAGGGTGGGGCTCTGTTGATCATATAGTAAAAGTGCATTATTTCTTTGAAAATCTTCTCCTCTGCTCCTGGGTGTTAAACAAACTAACCAAGTACATAGTTATGATGACTAAGAGTGCCTCTTCAAAAATTGTTAATTTTATGGCCCCTGGGTCAGTGATTCTGGTGTTAGGGCTGGGCTCTATTCATAATATAGTGAAAATACATAATTCTTTGAAAATCTTCTCCTCTGCTCCTGGGTATTAAACTAACTAAGTACATAGTTATGATTAACAAGAGTGCACCTTCCAAAATTGTGAATTTTATGCCCCAGTGTCAGGGGTTCTGGTGGTGGGGGGGGGGGGGGGGCTCTATTGATTAAATAGCGAAAATGCATTAATTCTTCTAAAATTTTCCCCTGTGCTCCTGGGTATTAAATAAACTAACTTTTTGTATAGTTATAATGAGCAAGAGTGCCTCAACCAAATTTGTGAATTTCATGGCCTCTGGGTCAGAGGTTTTGGTGTAAAGGGGGGAAGGGACTATTTTGATTATATAGTAAAAATACATTAATTCTTTTAAAATCTTCTTCTTTGCTCCTTGGTATTAAACAAATTAAGTATATAGTTATGATGAGCAAGAGGGCTTCTTCCAAAATTGTGAATTTTGTGGCCTCTGGGTTTGGTTTTTTTTTTGTTTGGGCGAGGCTCTATTGATTATATAGTGAAAATACATTGATTCTTTAAAACTCTTCTTCTCTGCTCCTGGGTATTAAACCAGTGAACTATGTACATAGTTATGTTGAGGAAGGATGCTTCTACCAAGATTGTCAATTTCATGGCCCCTGGGTCAGGGGTTGTGATTATATAGTGAAAATGCATGAATTCTTTGAAAATCTTTTCCATGGCTCATGGGTAGTATGCCAATGATCTTGGTAAATATTTTTATGATGAAGAAAGGTGCATCTAGCAAAATGGTTAATTTCATGCAGCCCCCTGGGTCAGGGGTAATGGGGGGGGGGTTACATAGTCTGAAAATAAATTTATGCTTTGAAATCTGCTCTTTGGTATTAATCAACCATTTATGATGAAATAAAATTTACAGAATTTCCAAATTTTGAAATATGTGGCCCCAGGGACAGTAGTTCCTGTGGGTTAGGGTGCACAACTGGTTATAAAGTTGAAATGCATTTTCTCTTTGTTACTTTGATCTACCTCTGGGTATTAAGTAACTAGAGTAAGCATGCTACATGTAAGTATATGATTATGATAAGCAATGGCGCCTCTTTCAAAATTTGTGAATTTCATGGCCTCTGGTTTAAAACACGAACAATTTCAATTGTTGGAAAGTTGTTACATGATACTCAGGTGACCTATAAGGCCCTTGGGCCCCTTGTTTAAATTAATTATCTTAAATTATTGAGTAACTGTAAAATGGGTAGGATGGTTACCGCTATTCTCTTTAGAGAAGTGAACAGGCTTTTACCTACATCTACTTTGGATTAATTTAAGTTGGATACTATGGCGATAAGCTACTATCAAACCAATATAAGGTAACATTACAATAGAAAAACGAAAAATACAATACATCATGAGAAGAATGTTATAAATAGTATGTACATTCTAATATAACCCCATACTCCCGAGATTTGGCTACACACACTCACTCACTATAGTAGTACATATTATAAGATAACGTTATATTCTTGAACCTGAAAGGACAAGGTCTGGTAAACACTGAATCTGACCCCTTATTTAATGTAAAAATCAGAACAGAGTTAAGGATATCCGATCCTCAGCCAGGAAGGATAGCTCCAAAAATTATATTTTATATTATATAATACAAATTGTATTAAATTTGAAATGCATCAAAATGAAACTTGAAAATGAATTTTTTTTCATGCAACAATTTTCATTTTATTCATGTTTATAAGATTCAAGGACTTTGGAAGTCGTAGAAAAGGTCTTATAAAAGTTGACATTTGTACCCTATAAAAAGAAAAAAATACAGTTTTAGAGAAATAAGATTTTCCTGAATCCAGCCTCAGATAACAATGCTTATTAGCATGATATGAAATAAGAAGTTATTTGTGGTGTCTTGCAATGATAGCAAAAGCCTTTTACACTATGTATTATAGAATACATGACAGAAATAGAAGACAAAAAATACCAAATAAGTATAAAAATCACGACAATTTCTCTGAATGCCTGGATACCTATCGTTTTTTAACTAAAATATATTTGTTGATCAATTTGCAATTAGAAAATGCATTGCTGGTATTCCAATTTGCTTTTTCTACAAAATATTGAAGATTTGACAATTTTCCCTATATAATATGATTAACTTTAACCTTAAACTTTAAAGAAATACTGTGGATAAATTTACATTACTTTCCGGATTCAGATATACTTTTATGAGTATTCTTGATTATTTGACTGCTAATTTTATAAACTTGAGGATCGGACTACCTTAAAACTGCGATAGCTTGTTGTTAAAAACATAAATTGATGCTTGTTTTAAAATCGGCACTAATTTTGATTCAAAGCATTCACGTAGACCAGAAAAGGGCGCAGAAGTGAAAAGTTTTCCTGAATTTCCTCTTTTCTGGTGGATTTTCGTCAAATTTTACTTCGGAAAACATAGAGCATAAAAATAGAAACGTATGAGAGTATTGCAGTTGCAATACCAGCCTGTTACCGGCAATTGTAATCTGGTTCCCATTTAAAATTGAAAAAAAAATCATTGAAGCGGAACGAAATCAAAATTTTTAACTGTAACTCATCAAGATGTTCTCATATAGCAAAAAGTCAGCTCAATATTTGGACGCATTTAGTTAAAAAAAAAAAAAAAAAAAAAAAAAAAAACAACAACAACAAACTAGTGGGAGAGACTGACGGAGAGAAGAAAAAGCTCTTGTCTCCTTCGGTTCCACCGGTAGGGGACTAATAAAGTACAGCGAGTGTTTTGCGTTATTTATTTATAATCCAATTTCAACCACTACACTAAATCGAGTATCAATAAATGAGCATTTCTTATTTCCATCGGAATTCCAACAGCATATTACCTGGTCCTCAAACAGTACACAGATATTGTCAGTGAAGAACTCGGTCATCTTTTGAGTAAATGTGTGTTGAATAGGAATGAATTTTTACAAAGGAAATTTGTAAAATGACTATAAAATATAAAAATTTACGAATTCCATATTCATTAAAGAACAGATTTGACCGGTTTACAGGGGATGCTTACTCCCCCATGGAACCTGATCCCACCTCTGATGTTTTTTGAGACCCTTGTTTGCGCTGCTCCAGATTTTTAAGTGGACTTTCGAGCTTGTAATTTTGAAACGTAATAATTATGTATTTTTATAGTATCTTTCCTTATTGATAATTTTCTAGAGAATTTTCGACTGCTGTAAAATGATAATTTATAGACCTATTTGAATTTTGACCTACTTGGCAAGTTATCAAAAAGCGACCCTTGTATTTCAGAGTGACTTCAAGCTGCGTTCATCATATGTTATTTAAAAGAAGAAAAGAAAACGAATATTGATTATATATATATATGTGAATATGACCCTTCATTCTTTGGGGAGGGGATATTAATGATTTTGTTTGTTTGGTTTTTTTGGTTGTATTCGTTTTTTATTCTTTTTTTTTATATTTGTTTTTTTTTAATTAATTTTTTTTACTGTGTCATGATATGCGTACATTTTTTCATTTCATGCACATTACATTGTACGTTTAAACACAAAAATGACACTTAAAAATAATAACTCTTTTAGAATTAATTAAAATAGTCTTCACTTCTGCAGTGATGTCACAATAAAAATAGGGATATATGATCCATTAATCTGATAATTGATAAGTTTTGGGTAAGCGATTAACGAAAATTCTTTTTTTTTCTTTTGGAACTTACTGAGAGAATGAAAGAACCTTAGTACAGTTATATAAGAAAAACTAGCTCACGGTGCATTCTTTATGATAAATTATTCAATGCAAGGGGATTTTTGCTTCTCTCATAATATCTTTATACTTATGTCATTATTAAAATACTTAATTATCGCGGAGGATCAATCATTTTGAATTACAATTACAGATACAACAAAAGACTAATTTGTAATATGTCCTTTTAAAATCAGAAATATGGGATAAATCAAATTGCATTCGTTTATGATGACAAATCAGTTTTACAAATAAATCTGCTTCAAAAGGCAAACTTTACAAAATAGAATAGAAGAAACAGATACGGGGTCTTTAGTAATGTACTTCGTCTTATAGTATATATATATATACAGACATATCTCAAAAAGGTTTTACAGAACAAAAACGTACTACAGCAGTATAGGTACCAATAAAGATTGATTACAAAGGTAAACACTGCCTAGATAGAAGGAACAGTACATCACACCAAATATGTACAGACCAAAAACTTATGAAAAGGAAACCTCTACCTAGATAGCATGAACAAAGATAAACAGTACAACACCAATGTATGTACCGGCAAAAGACTGACTTTAGAAATAGGTATAGACTACACCAGAAAAGACGACCAGATATTATCATGTACCGATGAAGAACGAACAGGTTAATCTGGCAAATATTTACCTCCAAAAAGCATAGTCTACCTTGATGAAGGATATATAGATAACGAACAGTATTCAATCTCTAAGTCCATAAAACAATACAAAATAAGAGCAGAGCAAACATGGACCCCCGAAACATCAGAGGTGGGATCAGGTGCCATGGGGGGGGGGGGGAGAGCATCCCCTGCCGACCGGTCCCCCCCGCTGTGTGCTCCTTGTCATGATCAGGAAATAACGGAAAAAATCCGTCGTCAATTCAGTGTATAAATAATGGACTAACAATTGGTATGAAAAACGTCAGTCAGCATTTGACTCAATGATAAATTGTATTTGCTGACAAGGTCATTGTATCGACCATAGAACTTACGAAATGATGACTTTAAACGAAACTGCTGAGATTCTTGTTTCATCAACTTGCTTGTCAATAATTTACCTCGTTTCAGAAATTGTTCATACGTAGAGCATGCTCTTGCGTATCGAATCAACTGAGATATATATACTCCGTATGCAGGTGATGAAGGTATATTGCTGCATAAGTAAGGGAAGTTGACGATAGAAAAGTTAAAGTCATCACGTTTATCAGATAGTTTGGTTGTTAGATTACCATTAACGTCTTTTTCAAGTAAAATATCCAAGTATGAAACAGATGTGTCAGACTTTGATAAACAGTTGATAAACAGTTGCTACAACAATGTATGTGCAGAATGTAGGACCAGTTTTTTTTAAAAATACATTTGTATAAATAATCTTGATTTCTTATAAAATTCACCTGCATTATTTGAATACATATGATTTTTTTTAAATTCACAACTTAAGGACAGATGATATAAACAAAAAATGGATGCCTGGATTGGTATATATTTTCTGACATAATTTCATTGCAATGATTCAAATAATAAATTTCTAGAATATAAAGAAATTGTAAACCTTCTATGATGTTCAAAATGCTACCTCTCGGAAACCATCCTTATTAATCTGTACAAATATTTTTCTCATCAAATCCCATTTTTTGAGAATTTGAATAAAAAAATCAAAAAACTACGCAGTTAAACTTATTCATTTTACTAATTAAAACATGACTCAAATTGTTATTTTCAAATTTTTTGACGAAAATTTGTTTGTATCATCTGTCCTTAAAAAGAATAACTGTTATGACTGTTGAAGATGTTGTCTTAGGTCATATTTTTCTGGGATAATTCTGTTATTATACGGGATATAAATCCTTAGAAAACTGACATGTATCAAAGCAGCTTATTCCGTGATTTTTCATTTGTCCTCTTATTGTCTTCTAGAGATGAATAGTCTCGCAGCAGTAATTGGGAATTGATTGATTTTAATCTTTGAGAAGAGCTATAAACAAAGGACCAAACCCTTATACTCTAAGCAATTGTTGAAGTGTTATTACGGGCATAAATGTCCACGTGGAGAAAACTATTTCATTAATTTAGATTGATTAGGAATTTGTTTTGCTTTCCAGCATTAGTCTGGCTTGTTAAATGAATTTTATGGATTGAATGTTCAAAGGATGAATAGACCTCTGTACAAAGGATGAATAAGTAATGCATATTCTGATAGGTAAATGCAAGTAAAAATTTAAAAAAGAAAAAGAGAGAGCATGCTATGTAGGGCGCTAAGTTACTACAGGTGAGTTGCCGATGGCACAGGAATCAACGTCAACAAACGGGAAAATTCCTGACAATTTTATAATTTTACGGGCACTAGGTTTACATATATTTTGATATTTTTGAAGTATCATTAACGTTGAAAATATGGTCAGTCCAAATTTTATATCTTTTATTGGCATAACCTATGCATGTGGTCAGTCAAATTATCATGATAACAAGATCTTTGATTGACTACACACGACATATACTATACAATGTAGTTGGTCGTACGCAATAAATAAACCAGAAAAAAAACAGGCAAAACTGTGCCTTTCGTCTGCACCAAACTGTACTTTCTTGTTTCAAACGTTTTGAATGGTCTATTTGTAAAGGTTAAAAATTCCAAAATTAGACTATTCAACAACGTAATTAAGTCTGGTCGGGATCAAGGGTTATGGATTTAACCAAAACTTGCTTTAAAAACCACAACCTTTTACGTAATTTTGAAATAACTCATAAGTTCCTTAAAGTAAAATTTTTCAACAACAAAAAAGTGACACAATGGAAATTAGTAAAGTTCTTAATCACAAAAATGTCTAGAGTTGCACTCCTCCTTAATTCGAAATGTATTCTATAGATACATGTATTTCTCCTATAGACTGATGTACATATCATTAAAAAACTTGTTTATAAATCTATAACTCAGTTTATAAAAGTAAATGTTGCAGCGTGTGTAAAATCGTCATCTTCTTCTTTTCATTACTACACTAAATTCTGTCAAAGATATTGCACTGATTGATTTCCTGGACTTGTATTTTTCTTTCTGAAAGGTGTTGGAAAATGAAACAAGTCAAAGGGTGAAAGATCTGGCGAATATTGTTGATGTGACAAAACATTAACATTCTTTTATTTCCCTAACTCATACTCTTCAGGGCGTGTGGGTTTGGACGCAGTCACAAAGTGGTTGCCTCCTCTCATAAACCTTTCGTTTTCCGGCAAAATGTTTGCTTTCTAGGCTCTGTAGAAATTAAACTGCCTTCCCGAATTGAATTTGAACAACAAGACCACTAAATTTATGAAAATGGCATATAAAACAGTTTTTGTGCTCTTGTAATTCTTTGCTCTTCTCAGACTTTTGCTGTTTTTGTAAAGTGCATCTTATTGTAAGTTTGTTCTGAGGATTTAAATCAATGGATTCAAGCTTCATTATCTGTTTGAATTTCAGTCAAACGTGGATAAGCACATTTTTTTTATTTAAAAAAATGTTTAAATATTCTTACACGCTGTAGTTTTCAATCATTTTTTTTCAAAACATACGGTGACCATTGAGTACCAAGCTTTTTTACTCTCAAATGTTTCTTTAAAACAATGTGAACCACCCCCAAAATGATGCCTTTAAAATTTGCTATGTGTTTAAAAAAGTCAATCAAACATCATCAGTAATAATTTGTTGAATTTTGGCAAACAGTATAGTTGTTGTTGAAAGTCCTTGTCGCCAAGGACGGTACCCATTTTTGATGCCAATTATATCATTTTTGTTCATTTAAATCCACCTGCTCGTGTGTCTATAAAACAGGCATTGGTTGCTGTCAATTTCACATATTTCAGTGAATATTTCTTAAGGAATTTTAACAAGTTTTACAGTAGTTTTTTTTGATGCGTTTAATTTCATTCTACTCTACTGATATCTTCCATTCATTTTTAATGCAGTATCTCGAATAGCCCTTGTTTTCCAGCTTCTCACAATGAAACTTGGTGATGAAAAGAGGTCATACACGTATAAAACTTCGGAAAGCTGTGGTATTTACTCCTTTTAATTTAATTTTCTGACATGTAATATTAGTAGTGGTGTGAATCAGTTTAACTTCGTGGACTTTGATGAAGGATATGAAGATAACGAAAAGTATTCAAGATCAAAGGTCCATAAAACAATACAAAATAGGAGCAGAACAAATACGGACTTCCGAAACATCAGAGGTGGGATTTAGTGCCATGGAGGAGTGAGCACCCCCTGCTGACCGATCACACCCGCTCCTTGTTATGATCGAATGATAACGAAAAAATCCGTCGTCAAATCAATGTATAAATAATGGACGAACAATTAGTATGAAAAACATCAGTCAGCATTTAACTTAATGGAAAATTGTAATTGCTGACAAGGTCGTTGTATCGACCATAGAACTTACGAAATGATGACTGCTGATTTCTTGTTTCATCAACTTGTTTGTCAATAATTTATCTCGTTTTAGAAATCGTTCATACGTAGAGCATGCTCTTGCATATCGAATCAACTTAAATATATACACTCCGTATGCAGGTGATGAAGGTACATTGCTGCATAAGTAAGGGAAGTTGACGATAGAAAAGTTAAAGTTATCACGTTTATCATATAGCTTGGTTGTTCGATTACCATTCACATCTTTTTCAAGTAAAATATCCAAATATGAAACGGATGTGTCAGACTCTGTGGTATCTTTTATCTGAAGCTCTCCAGGATATATCGTATCGACGTAGGAATGGAAATTACCACTGTTTATTCAAAATACGTCGTCGATATATCTAAATGTCGAGTTGAAGGCCACAGCAAGCGTTTTCTTCTTTTCACGTATCAGACCCTGCACAAATTCTGCTTCATATGAATACAAAAATAGGTCTCCAAAAACCACATAGATATTGTCAATCAGAAACTCAAGCATCTTTTTGATGTCAACGTCAGAGTACTTGTGTGTGCAATCAGAATGTGTTTTAACAAAATAATTTTGCAAATGACCAATGACCAGGTAAGTAAATTTACAAGTTCCATTTTTATTGAAAAAGCAGCTGTCAATGATATAAAAAAGCCTGGACTTTAATTTGTCGTGAGAAATGGTTGTGTTTAAAGTTGAAAAGTCGTAATTTTTTAAGCTGTTGTTTTTGGTAAATTCTTGTGATTGCAAACTTTCCAAAAGTTCTGTGGAATTTTTTAGTATCCACATGTGATTTACACCACTTCTTGAATATATTGTTGCACAGTACTCTTGAAGTTTTTCCTTCACTTTGATATTGAATACTGTTCGTTATCTCCATATCCTTCATGTATTATAATAAAATTATTTCCAGTCAAACGTAACATCAAATTGTAGGAAAAAAAAACATTTTTTTTCAGTCAATATTCACATCCGCAAAGTGTTCCCTTTAATGACACTACCTTTCGTCAAATAAAGAATTTAAACATGTGACCAACTTCATGTAATATCCCAATGATTAAAGTATCAAATCTATATGTTATCTCTTAAATGAAATGATGCGTTACAATCAAATTTAAATTTATTTGGATATATTTGGATCCAGTTCCTCGGAAATTTCTAACATGTGGTTCTCTTGAGGTGTTAATAGATATGTCACAATGAGATCTAGTGAATTCGGGGGTAGCTAAGACTTGTACCTGTTCTTTTCTCCAAAATGTGCAATAAACCTCTAACCTCACTTGCAACAACGTTTTCATATATACTTAGCATCTAAGAAATAAGGTACCCATTGGACAGAAATATGTTTTAGATTCATCTATTGTGTGTTTCGCCAGATTTTTGTAATGAAGTGAAGTTTCACATATGCCTTCATTTTCATTTACTTGGCAGGGACCGTTTTTGAGAAGTATACTATTATCACTTGTATATAAGGTGCTTATGTTTCGAAAATTTAATTAAAGCAGGTTTCTAGCAAATAGGTGTATGTTATATGGATGTCAACAAACTCCTCTGTATTCAGTTTTTCATACATTCTAACGTGAAAAAAGGAAGCTCGTTGGCTGTAACCAGTCTATGGGAATGCCTGGTATTCCACGGAACCTTATCCAACTTTGCTTTTCAGATGTGTTTGGGGGTGGGGGTGGGGGGGGGGGGCATATTTGCTTTGTCCCCTATTTGTTCGAATTCTTTATTTAAGCTGGGTTACTGGAAGAAAACTTTGCTGAATGTTTTGGCTAGTCTATATGTACAATTGGTCTGGTTTAACGTTCTTTATCAAATAAGACTTCTAGACTTATAGATTTGAGATGTATTCTAAATACAAACGTACAGAACAAAAATATCAAAGTCGATTTAAACATGTCTCAGCAACAAACTTTTGAAATGATGCCTAATATATTGGCGTCTTTCTTCCAATGTCAGAATCAAATATAAAGAAACTGAAACTCTCATTTCCTTGATAAAGCTATAGCTATGAATTTTAATTGATGGTTACTTGGCCAGAGATTTCAGAAGTAGAAAATGCGTTGACACTATGATATATTATTCCTATCAATAGTCGCGATATTCAAAGTAAATATGAAACGATATTCAAAGTAAATATGAAACTTCTTAAAAGCACTCTAATAAACAGAAAATGTTAATCTAAAAAATCTCCTCAAATGAAATATACGCCTGATTTGACGTTGGTATTTCCATTCTTTTTATTTCTGTGACATATCAGAATTCATTTCTTCCCCATGCATCTAATCCCTCATTAACGTTACTGAGACGTATTCCCCAAGCTTTAATGCTATACTTTCATCTCAAATCATCTTAATTTAAGTAACGCAACCACTTTCCGTGTAGAAATTTACACTTAAACATATGGGGCACTATTCAAGACACACCACAAATAACGTTTTTCTCGCGCGGGCATCCGTTAAATCGCGAGATTGATAGTAATTACCGATTTCAGGAGGAGAGAGGACTTGAAAAGGACATCGAATCTTTGGATTGGTGATTAGCGGTGTAATCTTCCAGCAGTCAAAGAAACGGTCAGTCCATTTGTAGGGTGTATATGGAGGCAGTAATTAGGTGCCATTTCATGAAGTCTCTTATAAACCTTAATCGGGTTGATGTGGAGAAAAAACTCTCATATCAAGTACTGCGTTAATTATAGGTTCAGGGCGGCGAGAAATGATACGAAGGGTAGAAGTCGGACTGCTTATTTAGAACCTTATAATTTCAAGCTAGAATATATTTTTGCTGTAGTTGAAATGATGTTATATCTTAAAGAAATATTGTGAGAATCGGAGAAAAATTGAAATGTAATAGATATTATAGTGCTAATTGCATTTTACACATTTTTTAGAAATAAACTTTAGAGACAAGTACAACAATTCTTTATTTTACATGTTAAAAATAACATATATACATATTCTGTAGCAATAAATCAAAATATATTGCATATTATTTATAGAAAGTAATCAGTTTTCAACATATTTAAGAACGCAAAAAGGGGCAAATGCATCAAGTATTCGGGTTTTAACTGCAATTGTGGACGATATTTATACGAAAATACGAAGCTAAAAAGGAAAAAGATAGCAAACTGTGATCGATCTAAAAAAAAAACAACAAAACCTACATATCTGTAAACAAAGCAGAAAACACGTACCCCTGAAATTCAATGTATCTAAATGAAACATATGGAGATAACGAACAAAGTTCAAGATCGAAAGTCTAAAAACAATAGAAAATAGGAGCAGAGCAAACACGGACCTCCGAAACATCAGAGATGGGATCAGGTGCCATGGAGGAGCGTGCATCCCATGCCGACCGGTCACACCCGCCGTGTGCCCCTTATGTTCGGGAAATAACGGAAAAAGCCTTCGTCAATTCAGTGTATAAATAATGACTAACAATTTGTATGAAAAACGTCAGTCAGCATTTGACTTAATGATAAATTGTACGAGTATTTGCTGACAAGGTCATTGTATCATCATGAAACTAACAAAATGACGACTTGAAACGAGACTGCTGAGATTCTTGTTTCATCAACTTGTTTGTCAATAATTTACCTGGCCTTCAACTCGACATTTAGATAATGGTAATTTACATTCTTATGTCGATACGATATATCCTGGCGAGCTTGAGATAAAAGATACTACAGAGTCTGACACATCTATCACATACACTCCGTATGAAGGTGATGAAGGTATATTGCTGCACAGGTAAGGGAAGTTAACGATAGAAAAGTTAAAGTCATCACATTTATCATAGAGCTTGGTTGTTAGATTACCATTAACGTCTTTTTCAATTAAATTATTAAAATATGAAAAAGATGCGTCAGACTCTGTGACTCTAAGTGGGATAAGAATCCTCTGCTGAGGTCACGCCCACCATGAGCTCGAGTCCTTTCAGGCTTAGTACTGATTAGGTCGACAGTATACTCTGCAGCCAAGTTCGGTTTAAAATCCAAGGCCTTACAACTGGTATGAAAAATTTCGCCAAAGATACCAGTCAATGATAGCTTTAACAAGGTTCTTATGACGACCACAGAATTTACAAAATACCGACGGAGAAGGGTTAAATGGAAATCCATGTAACATTACCTTGTTTATCAGTAGTCAGTCTTAATATTAAAATTGAACGACTGTACGCAATGCTTTTGAGCATCTAATAAGTACACAAGACATAATTAAATGAGACGTTTATATATGATAACAGAGTGTTTAGTAGTGAATAAAGAAAGTTGACTGTAAAAAGCTGAAGCGTACGATTCAGTTGTTCGCTGGCCATTATCGTCAATAGTTTTGTAAAAAATCAAATATGAACAGATCTGGTAGACTCTGTTGTGTCTTCCATATGAATGGAAGTAACTATTGTTAAAAGATAAAACATCATCGATATATCTGAATTAATGTTGCTCAACATTATGGGGAATATTCCCAACTCTGATATTCAGAGGTGCGTGTTGGACATTTTAGCTTGATTCCTGTCCGTATTCCATTTCAACAATATTAATATAACTGGTAACTGTAAAAGAAGATGATGAATATTAAAGAAGATATAATAAGGTTTGTTTTAAACAGAAAAGTTTATAAGCAATAGTTTGAGTTTGAGAATGGCTGTAAGAAACGCAGGACTCCAACATAAAATACAGTGTAATGCAAGACTGAACTTTTTTATGATTCATTGGGCAAATTTAAGTTTTAAAAACCGACGGAATGAGCCAGAATGACGTAAGTGGAAGCTTGAATTGAGAGCCTGTGGTTTAAAGAGTCTGCGATGGTCAACATCCCAATTCATATTTAATATAGGTCGTATTCTGCAGATGAATAAATTAAGTTTGGAGTATTAAGTATTAAGCAGAAGAAGAAAATGTTGATGCATGGAAGGAAAATGTTTTTATATGCATACTTTGATCGAATATTCAATTTGCATTGTGTCAAGCTTACATTAACTGTAAAACTGTTTTAACTGAACAGGAAATATTACTATTATCCTTAATTAATCGTTAATTCTGTTTCATATGCTTAACATCTTATCAAAAAATATTGCCGATGATTTTTTTTTAGATTTGAAACTTGGGAAAAATCAGGGGCATTTAAGAAATAACTTGTTAATGAAATTTCCTTTGACGCCTTTCCTACTTGAGCACTAAGTATATTTTTTTTCCCATTACAATATGAATGAACAAGATGTAATTTGTTTAATTTAACAGAATCTATTTGATACCGGAGGTAAAATGTAAGTATTGTGATATGAAATTATTTAAAAACAATCTGTTTCTTTTTATTTTCCGATGATTTATTATCGTGCATCACCTTATGTCTGTTTAACGCCCAAGCATGGCTTAAAAACTTCCTTTTCTTTAATTCAAATTAAATGAAAGGAAACCAATATATCTGTTTATTTTCATCTTGGAAGTTTCATAATTTTTTTCTTTCTTCTGATTTAGTAAAACAGATGCTTACATTTGAAATATCCAAAACGATAGCGATGTTTTTATGATAGTTGTAAAAAATAAGGACAACATTATTCCACGTGTACAATGGTGTCCGTTTTTAAAAGAGAGAAAGACACCTTTTGAAAAAGATATTTTAAATTCAAATTTGTTTTAAAAAATCTATAAATCAATTAAACAAAAAAAGGTAAAGTATAAAAAATTCTTTATAAAATTAAAGATTACTCAATGCCATGTAATTTGACAACGACTTCAGTGCTGATTTTCAATGTGTGTCACGTGAATCGTGTGGTCGTCTTTCAGGAAGTGTCTTTGACTTTGAAATAAGAGTACGTTATGGCAAACAATCTAGCAAACTTTCAGATAAGTAATACATGTAAATATATAAATAAGAGGTAAATTGTTCTATTCAGTATTTAATCTAGGTTGTCTGCCTCTAGACCCTCACATTGTCAAACTGAATACCCTGTGTGGTTGTGATACTAAAGAAGTTAAAGATAAAGATAACTATAAGCAGCCAACCTCAAAAGTCTGTTGAAACAATACACACGGGGAGCAGAACATACAGAGACCTTTAAAATCCCCGGAAGTTGGACCAGGTGCAGGGAGCAGTAATTATCACCTGTCTACCAATCACAGCCGCACTGGGTGCAATAAACGGGAAAAATCAGTAGAAATCTCAAAGAAGCAATAAAATAAAGAATTTTGTTTGAAAAATGACAAAATTTAATTTAATTAAAGCATGTATTTGCATACAAGATCACAAAATTTGCAAAATGTGAACTAATAAATGAACTGTAGTTATTTTTGTGTCATTAACTTATTTTTCAATAGCTTGCCGTCTTCAAAAAAAAATGTTCATACATAGAGCATGCTCTTGCGTATAAAGACATCCGTGAGACATAAAATCTATGTGCAGGCGACAATATGCAGAAAATAGGACGAAGGAAAACGACCACCTTTAATTGGAAAGGATGACTTCGCTTTTCTCTTTACCTTTCTGTCAAAAAACCATTTTAACGTATAAGTATCTCATTTACTAGAAAACTTATCTCAACGGTTTTATTCTTGGATTAAAAAAAACGAAAATATTCAAATCCATTTGAGCTCAGATCTTATTTCTTCCAAGGTGTTTATGAAAAGCTTGTAGATCATTATTATAGGCTCTTTCTGTTATTTTCTGTATTGGTATAAGGCAATCAAGAGATGGCAGAAGGCGGACTTACAGAGGTTTAGTTTGGTATTTTCTAATGGACATTGACCTTGACTTACAATCCTTGAACTCGATGAAGCAAATTCTTCCTTTACGTAATTTTACTTTGAGGATTCGGAAATTCCTCATTGACAATTACAGCGAAGAAGGTTGAATATAAATGAGATCTTTGACAATGTTCTAAATTTAAAAAGCAAATTAGAAACCTGTCTGGAAAGAAATTGAAATCACTTTTGTTCTTTCTTTCCATAAATCACTGCATTAAAGTACTTAAAAAAAGACAATAAGGCATGTTTATTTAAAAATTGCATCATCTTATTTAGATTCAGGACTTCAGATGCAATTTAAAAAATTTAAAAAGGAATAATACGAAATAATTCTTGGAAAAATACAGGCCACACGTGTAGCGTACAAAAACAAAAATTACTGGTATTGATTTGTAAATGATTCAAGGAAAAAAAACGTTTATTTTCTTTTACGTTTTACCCTATGTTTATGTATACGTGATCAAAAAACACACTGAACCAATCTTCGTGAAAAAGTTTTGAACAAAAATTTTCATATATGTACATCACCTTTGAGAATTATTTTTAATATGAGTTACAGACAGGCTCTTCAGTTAACTCTGTTGAAGGCTTAATTTGTTAGAAGCACACATTATCTCCAATAGGTCAAACGATCATTTCAGAAAGGCAAGTAAAAAAAATAAAATAATGAATATAATATATGATTTAAGGAATTAAAAATTAATTAAAGTATGCAGGATCTTTATATAAAAAAAAACCAATATCAATAAAAGTGTTTATAAAATGATCATCTGTAAAACTTATGCTTGAGTAGGGTATATCCCTATTCTGTTTTCAATACTGTGTTGGGCGGCGCATAACATATTGTTTTAAACTGTCAAAAAAAACCCTTCCTGCACTGCTTGGGAACAATTCCTGAAGAGACTAGGTCTTCCAAAAATCTGATGGAACTGCCTAGGGTAAGTTGGGTTCTTTATTAGGACGAGCTGTTTGATATGCCTTCATCACCTGCATAAGGAGTTTAAATATCTCAAGTGATTCGATACACAAGAGCATGCTCTATATATGAACAGTTTTTAAAACGAGGTAAGTTATTGACAAACAAGTTGATGTAGCAAGAATATCAATAATCTCGATTAAAGTCATCATTTCGTAAGTTCTATACAATGACCTTGTAATCAAATACAAATTGTCATTAAGTCCACTTCTGAGTGACGTTTTTCATACTAATTGTTAGGCCTTATATTTACACACTGAATTGTCGACGGATTTTTCTGTTATTTCCTGATCATGACAAGGCACATGGCCGGTTTGGCCGATCGGCATAGAATGCTCTTTCCTCCGTGGCACCTGATCGAATCGGCGGTCCCTGGTTGCTCTGCTCTATATTTGTATTGTTGAAATGACCTTTGAGTATGAATACTTTTGGTAATCTCCATATATTTCATACATCTGATTGAATGACTGATGTTTAATGTCCCGTTCAAGAATGCTTTACTCATAAAGAGACGAAACCATATACCGGTGAAAGACTTCAATTTTATGCCTTTACTCGATACACAGGGCTATTAAGCAGTGAGGGAGCTTATCGTGCTATCTTGCTGTGACAAGGGGTCGCAGCTATTAAGGTCTCATCCATAGACCCGCAACTTTCACTTCAAAGTGTCGCGAACTTGTTGAAGTAGCCACGCTATCTTTTTTTTTGAATTCTTAAGGTCAGTAGTGCCATACTTCGAACCTACAATTTTTAAAATTGAACATTTGCATAAGGAGATAACTCGTGGCTTCAGATTCACATTTCGTCAATTTACCTGATCAATTTAGACTGGTCGATAAGGGATATGTAGTCCTCTTTGACACCTGGTCCAAGTATTTTTTTTATTTGAATTTTGAGATAGATAAGACGGCTCAATATATTAATTTTTTTCGATAATAGAAGAACCATTGATAATTAAGAGTTTAAGTATTTTAAGAGGTTACGTAATGCATATTAATTGCACCAAAAATGAGTGCTCAAAGTTAAACCTAATAAAATACCATCGAGACGGTCATTTGTCGAAATAATTATTTATAAAGAGTACACTGTTAAAATAAACTAAAGAAAAGTGATTGTTGATGCGTATCACTAACACATACAGGAAACACTGCATGATAGCAGGTGTTTTAAAATTCCTCAAATACATGTCAAGTAAATCAGGATTTTATTGCTTACTTAATTATCTTGTTCTTTCAAATGATTCCTAGGGTCACAAATGTCAAATTTCAATTCAAATTACATTACAATTCTTTGGGTATTTATATTGCATGTTATTTATGATTATGCAAATAAAGAAATGAGAAAAGATGGGCGAATAAGTCGAGAAAAATGCCCATCATTCAATTGTATAATATTACATGATTGATTGGATGTCCTTTGAATATTCAAAATTGCATCATCTGCATCACAGACTTTGATTTTGTGTATGATTGTCATTGATAAACAACTTTACAGCTAAAATTTCATATTTGTTAAAAAAAAAACACAACAACAGAAAACCTTTTTTAAAGTTCTTATCCAAAAAAGACTTAAAAATGAAACAGCAGCCCCCAACTCCTCAAACCCCTAAAAATTCACCTATCCTTAAACACGTAAATACGCTGTGCATTATATAAAAAATGAAGAAATTTGAATCGCAACCAAACAACACGGAAAACATATTAAAAATTCAAATCATGAATATCAAAACTGTCGGAAGAAAAAAGGCAAACATGTTTAATTTCTCACTTAAATTCAAATTTCATTTAAGCTAGTAAATTTACTTACCTGGTCATTTGCAAAATTATTTTGTTAAAACACATTTGATTGCACACACAAATACTCTGAAGTTGACATCAATAGGATGCTTGAGTTTCTGATAGACAATATCTATGATGTTTTTGGAGACCAGGTCTTCCAACAATCTATTGGAATTCCCATGGATACCAACTGTGCTCCGTAATGAGCAGACCTATTTTTGCATTCATATGAAGCAGAAATTATGCAAAATCTTATATGAAAAGAAGAAAACGCTTGCTGTGGCCTTCAACTCGACATTTAGATATATCAACGACGTATTTTCAATTAACAATGGTCATTTCCATTCCTATGTCGATACGATATATCCTGTTGAGCTTGAGATAAAAGATACCACAAAGTCTGACACATCTGTTCCATACTTGAATATTTTACTTGAAAAATACGTTAATGGTAATCTTATAACCAAGCTCTAGGATACACGTGATGACTTTAACTTTTCTATCGTCAACTTCCCTTAGTTATGCAGCAATATACCTTCATCACCTGCATACGGAGTTTATATTTCTCAGTTGATTCGATATGCAAGAGGATGCTCTACGTATGAACGATTTCTAAGACGAGGTAAATTATTGACAATCAAGTTAATGAAACAAGAATATCAGCAGTCTCGTTTACAGTCATCATTTCGTAAGTTTTATGGTCGATACAATGACTTTGTCAGCAAATACAAATTATCATTGAGTCAAATGCCTATTGACGTTTTCATGCAAATTGTTAGACCATTATTTATATACTGAATTGACGACGGATTTTTTCGTTATTTCCCGATCATGACAAGGCGGGTATGACCGGTTGGCATAGGATGCTCACACCTCCATGGTACCTGATCCCACCTCTGATGTTTTGGAGGTCCGTGTTTGCCCCGCTCCTACCGGTATTTTGTATTGTTTTATGGACTTTGATATTGAATACTGTTCGCTATCTCCATATCCTTCATTTAAGACGAAGTTTAAGAGGGTGAATGTTTATTTTTTTTTTTTTCAAAAAAGACACTTTTGACGAAAATTATACATTGAGCATGTAATGAGAAGTAAAAAAGGTTTAATCAGTGGGAATTATGATATACAGAAACTATTTTATTTTCAAATTATATCTATTTATAATAAAAAAAAAACATTTAAAAGCATAAAAACAATATTTCAATGAATCTCTTTTCAAATGATTTATAATATTCCATTAACAAATATTATATTCCCCGACTAAATAAATGATTTTATCAATAGCTGCTTTGATAAATGGGAAAACCTATAGGTACCAATTGCGCACCTTTACTTATGCCTAGGTCACATTTAAGCCGATGGTCGGGCGACTAAATTTTTTTGTCGTAACCTTATTATTTCCTAGTGACTGTGATGAATAACACAAAAAATCTTTTTTCTTTAGAAATCAGCAATATTTTTTCATAGATCTACATGTACGTATATTCAGATAGGGGACGTGAGTAATATTTGCAAGGCAAAGTGGCAGAATCTTATAAAATTGTGACTCAATGTTGAAAATTTGTGCAAAAGTATGGAATTGCATAAAAACGACAAATGGTGCAACACAAAAGAATACATATACTTTATATCTTACGGATATATTTCCGTCAAAAAATTTATATCAATAATTTTTGTTTGTGTTATGTATCTTTAGTTTAAATATTCACAAGTCGAATCACGATATACAGTTTGATTTTAACCGTCACAGTTATTGTCCAACGACGGACGACCGACTTAATAAACTGACCGCCGATGCACATGAGATTGACACATCTGTTTCGGCCAATATTATAACTTGGATATTTTACAAAAAAATAAGAAAATAGACAACGTTAATGGTTAACCATTTTTGCTTCAAAACCCGCTTTCGTTTTTTGGAAATGTGACTGGGGTTTTACAGATATATTTTTTGTAACCTTATTATGTTAAGCAGAATTTATTCAGAATCTTATACATAATAAATAGAAAACACTTTCTGTGTCCTTCAACACAACATATACGATATATTGTCAATTAACATAATTGTTTGCTTTTATACATCGACACGATATACATTTGTATCACAGTGAGCTTTGAATTGCACAGAGATTGACACATCTGTTTAATATTTCGATATTTTACTTAGAAAATAGACGTTAATGGTTAACCAAGCTTTATGATCATGACTTTAAATTTTCAATCGTCAACTTTCATTACTTTGCAGCGATACGCCCTTATCACTTGAATATGGAGTCACTTCGATCAGTTGATTCGATAGCATGCTCTAATTAAAACGAGGTAAATTACTGACAAACAAGTTGATGAAACAAAAATATCAGCAGTCTCGTTTTAAGAAATCATTTTGTAAGTTGTTGGTCGATACAATGACCTTGTCAGCAAATACAATTTATCTTTGAGTCAAATGCTGACTGACGTTTTTCATACTTATTTTCAACAACTTTTCGTCGTTTTTTCCCCGAACATAATAAAGATCACAAGGTGAATGCGACCGGTCGGCAGGGGATGCTTACTCCTCCATGGCACCTGATCACACTTTTATTTTAAGAGCTCCGTGTACCTGCTGTGTATCTTTGCTTGTTTATAAGAATTTTATGGAGTTTCGGAATCCAAGATAGCTATGGTAATTCAAATTCATTTTAGTTGTTGGGAATATATTCAAAACTGACAAATTTTATTTTGACGAATTTCCTTCTTAGAAAGGGAGCTATAGATTGAACTTGGATTATTGCATGTAGAATTTACAATTAATATGAAAATCATCAGTCAGCATTTCACTTGATCGATTGTATCTTTTGACAAAAATGTCTAATAAAACGAGACTGTTGATTTTTTTTTATATCTATCAGCTTTTTGTCAATAGCCTTCCTGTTTTAGAAAATGTTCGTAAATGCACATAGTACATACTCTTGCGTATCGAAGCAGTTGAGAAACATATAACCCATATGAAAGTAGCTGTAGTAATAATAATATTTCTCAGTGCATATTATTGTGTATAGAATGATGTTTATGCTGTTTAATGAATTTAGGTACTCAGTAATATACACTCAAAGACATTATTAACAGTGTTAATAGATATCGTTAAAGATACATACAGGGCTAAGCAATGATATAGAAAAGTATTTTGTAACGAATTGTTCTGTAAGATGTCTTAATCTTGTATTTTTAATATATGCGTGGGGTTAGTTATCGTGTAATTTCGCGGGAAGCACCACTCGCAAAATAAATTTACTCGCCTTTATCATTTTTTGGGGGTGATAAAATCTATGTAAACCGTCCATTCGCGAATTATTATTCTCGCGATTTGACATTGAAGAGTCCATTCGCGGTAATAGATATAAGCGAAACATATGGAGATAACGAACGGTAATCAAGATCAAAAATCAATAAAACAATACAAAATAGGAGCACAGCAAATACGGACCTCCAAAACTCAGAGGTGGGATCAGGTGCCATGGATAAGTGAGCACCCCCTACCGACCGGTCACACCCGCCGTGCGCTCCTTGTCATGATCGGGAAATATCTTTTAAAAAAGGCAAAGGATCAGATGCGTAAGATAAGTAAACATCTAGACCAGTCATACCCTACATAACCATCTAGTCTGTAAGCAGAGTAATCCATTGTTATTACTAACCTAAAACATTGGTTTAACAATTTATATGAAATGTGTCAATCAAATTTGAATCTACAGTACCCTATATTTTTCGAACAAGGTCATAAAAATGACCGTAGAATTTACAAAATCTTGTACATTGTTGTTGAAAGCCTCAACTTTACATCAATTTGTTTGTCAGTACCGGTCTCGGTTTGAATTTTTCTGTATGAAATGTATGGAGATAATTTTCAAGCTCAAAAGTCCATTAAACAATACAAAATAGGAGCAGAGCAAATATGAACCTCCGAAACATCAGAGAAGGGATCAGGTGCCATTGAGGAGTGAGCAACCCCTGCAGACCTAGAGCTTGGTTGTTAGATTACCATGTATGTCTTTTTCAAGTAAAATATCCAAATATAAAACAAATGTGTCAGGCTCTGTGGCATCTTTTATCTCATTCCCACCGGGATATATCGTATCGACATAAGAATGGAAGTAACCATTTGTTAATTGACAATACAGGAAAAAAATATTCGTAGCGATAAAAAACACTTTATGGGGCTGACAGACGAATATAATATAAATATGGAAAAATGAAGATATCACATTTGTCTTAAAATTAAAGTGTTAGTCATCCATTAGCATTAATAGTTAGTGAAATGTATGGAAATATGCAAAACTTTGCGTGGTTCCTTTTATTTTGGGTTCACCTAGATAAATTGTGACATTAAATGAATGAAAATAACTTATGTTAATTCAATACAAATCTCTAATATAGAAAAATGACAAATCGAAGGCCAAAGCATTTTTTTCTTTTGAAGAAGAATTTGATTAAATCGATAATAAGAATATAAAAACAAAAAATCTTTAAAAGGAACACAAGCAAGACCCTACAGAATTCCCACCAAGTGCCTAAGCCTTCTTTCATGCCCAACTTATGCGTGATTTGTTTCAGAATGGATTGTTAAGTCTAATTATCTCTGGGGAAAAAAATCAAAAACTTCAGTGTTTTTTATGAAGGAATCCCATCTGACTTTCATTAACCGACTGGTTAACCTTTTTCCTAACTGTAACTTTCTGGGAGTCGCTAAAAAGAACTGTAGATTTGCTCTTGTGTTTCGAATGAATTGAGAAACATATACTTCATATATGGGTGACATTGGCACATTGCACCATAAATATGGAAAGTTGAAGTTATCACGTTTACATGTATGAATATGGAAGGTTAAAGTCATCATATAAATTTCGAAAGTTAAGCTATTACGTTTATAAATGTGGAAATTTAAAGTTACCACGTTTATAAATAAGGAAAGTTAAAGTTATCACGTTTATAAATAGGGAAAGTTAAGCTATCTTGCGTATCATAAAGATTTGGTTTCTATTTGCCTTTAAAGCCTTTTCCTATTTAAATATCGAAACCTAAATCGTGTACAACGAAAAAAATTAAATAATTGATTCATTTGTTCTGATACTGAACCCTTATATTGTATAACAGACCAATTCTATTAACGAATGTCTCCCTTGGAATACGGTACATAGAGGTATTTGATTGTACACTTCTTCTCTTTCGTGAATAGTAAAATTTGCAGGATGAGACATTTGTTAATTTACATTTTCAATCTAATTCATTGGTTGAAATGCTGTTCAAGACTGTTCAAGACTAGGATGACAATTTCTGGGACCTTAATTTCGTACAACTTCACCTTTTAATTTCTTTCTTTAAAAAAATGAAAAAAAACAATAAGTGGAAAATTGCAATAGATCTATCTTAATAACACGCTTCTTTTAAATACTCTTTATTACATGCCAGCTATTCAGCTTTTTTCAGCTTAACTGTGAAATCACTTATTTTCGTGGGGGGGGGGTAATTTTCGTTGTTTTCGAGGTATGAAGAGACCCACGATTTTATGTCCACCACGAAATGTAAAATGTCATATACATAACTACTCAACAATTCTTCATCCACGAAATTAAAACCCCAGGAACTCGTATTATTTCCGCAAACCACGAAAATATGGGATCTTATATTTATATATTTTTACATTCTTTCTGGCTGAACTTTCCCATGGTAGTAAGCTAATGTTCATAAAAAAACTGATAAAGAAATACAAAACCAAGAAATGCTGAAGACTAATAGAAACTCATTTGTGTAGGTCAGACTACTGTTTAAGGGTGTTGATAAAGAAAGAAAAAGCTTTTGAAAAATTGACAATATAAGAAAAATTCTAGGTCCTTATTTATTATAAATTATTATAAATATATTATTTATTTTTAAACATTTGTTTTGAAAATTCAATATGGCATAAACACACGATTAAGACAGTCGAGATTATTTCTCTATACCATGCATCTCGCTCTAAAACTGTAATTGATAATTTCTCAGAATGTGACCAAATATAGGGCATGTTCCCAGTCTACCTTCATACCAATCTACACTTGTCAAATAAAACTTATCGACGGAACAAGAATGAGCGATTTCTTCAGCACTTATACAATTAACTGCCAAAAAATGAGTTTATGCAACAATGTTGAAATGAATCAAGTTGACATTTGGATTTCACTTAGACGCCGTACGGTTAAGGTGTATACTGTAAATGAAGGATATGGAGATAACGAACAGTATTCATATCGTTCATTTTTTGTGATAAAACATACAATCTTTATTGGGAAGGTGATTTCTTTTAGTACTTTACTTATGTAGCATGGTTATAAAGAGTATTTTTTGAGAACGATTAAATTTTTTTAAAAGATTTATTTCGTGATTTTATACTAGCAGTAAAGTAATAAAGTCAGTTGTGCAAGGGCATAAGTTAAAACTCAAAGTGTAGCCTAGCAATATTTTAAACCCCCTTTATTGTTTGTGAAAAATGCTACTACTGATAAAACAGTCCGTCTACTGATTTTTTATCTGGTCTTCTGCATAAATTATAGAAATAAAAAAAAATATTTCCAAGATTTCACCAGGATCGCAAACAGCTAAATTTTTCTACATATTTTGTGTAAAAGCTAAATATGATCCGAAAAGTATGTGTCATTTGAAATCGATTTATTCGTAATTTTGAATTACCCTCTGAAGCACCTGTATAAATATACGGGAGTTTGTGATAACAAGTTAATGAATGGAAAATATAACGTATGTCAAATAATATTTTATCATTATGTAAGTTCAATGGTCGATACAATGACCTTGTCAGCGAAATACAATGCTGACTGATGCTTTTCATACTAATTGTTAGGCCAATATATACATGCTGAATTATCGACGGATGTTCAGTTATTTCCCGATCATGACAAGGAGCACACGGCGGATGTGACTGGTCAGTAAGGCATGTTCACTCCTCGATGACATCTGATCCCAACTCTGACGTTTTGGAAGTCCATGTTTGCTGTTCTCCTATTTGAATTGTTTTTTTTTTGGATTTCTGAGCTTGAATACTGTTCCTTATCTCCATTTATTTCCACAAAATTCATTTCGAAGAATTGCTGTCACTGAAGACAAAGTTGGAAAAGTATAACAAGCATAACAAAGTGGCGTTTTATTGACAAGCATAGATATCAGTGACTTGAATTTACCTCGCTGACTGCGATATATTTATTCTAAACGTTTCTTATTTATGTATTACAATTCGGATATCATCAGCATATAATGTTACGTCTTCCAACTTAATCCATAATTAAGAGCATATGCTCTGAGAACTAACTTACACTCTTTAAACCATAGTTAACTACTGACAAATAAGTTAATGTTACAGGGATATCAACAATTTTGTTTATTGTAAGCATTTTTGAACTTCTATGGTCTTCGTTATAATTTTGTTAACATATAATACTGAGTATATAACCTATCATGCAGTATTAATTTGTATACTAATATTTAGGTGTCTAATTTTAAACTTTAATTATGGAATATTTCGTCTGCACCTGATCAATACGCAGGGCTCACGTCGGGTTGAATGGTCAACAGGGGATGCTATTCTTCCCAGGCATCTGATCCAACCTCTGGAACTTTTGAGTGTGTGTTTTATGTCCTCTGTATATATATTTATATTGTTTTAAGTTTGTTTGTTTTTTTTAAAAATTGTTCACTGTTATTTTTTTATAATTGGTAAATTAACAAATTTTAGAATTGTAAAATGTCCTAGGTAATACTTCCTTATTAACTAGACTTTTCCTCTTTAATGTAGAATAATCCGAGTTGCTGAACTCTCTCATCTGGTGATAAATAGAATGCAGTTCCAAAAAGTGAAGAAAGATTAGAGTTTATCCGAATCTAAATATAAACAAGTATTTCATTAATATTACACAAATAAAGCCAGTCAAATAGAATTAATTACTTAAATAAGAAACAGCAATTACGTTCAAAATCCAATGAAACAATACAAACTGTGGACAGAGCAGGAATGGATCTCAGAAACACCAGAAGTGGGATCAGGTGCAATAGGAAAAGAAAACATCATCTGCCGACCGGTCAAATCCGCCGTAAACCCTTTGTCACGATCGAAAAGAACAAAGAAATGCGTGATTAACTTATAAAAGCCAAATAATATGAATGAAAAACGTTATTTAAATCTGAAAATCAAATAGTGCATAGATTTGTCACTCATGAATTTCAGCATCTTTTAATATCATTATTATACTTATGCAAAGAATCAGATTGTTTTTGATAAAGTAAGATAGTTGATTCTTAAAAAAGCAGTTGTCTCTAATGAAAAAAAAACCCCATAGTTTTATCGCGGGGAATGGATGTATATAGTACTGAAGCTATTGATTTTGATACTTTACTTTCTTCTGTTATAATGTATCCTAAGTATACTTATAAAGTATATATACAATAAATTATCATATAGCATGACTCAAAATCGCACGCAACGAAAACGGGGGTGGAGGTGGGGTGGGTTGCATCCTCCTGAAATTGAGTTTTTAAAAAAATCAAATAAACATTGAATACAATATTTTCCTGTGTTAAACATTTTAAGACTTTAGAATACAGGCTCGGATCTGTGATTATGGATATTGCAAATCATAGGCTTTTTAAATCCCCACGTTTCACTGAAGAAAATGCAGCTAACACGATCCGTCTTTTCCTTAAACTTCAATATGCCAATAAAGAAATTGACGCGGTTAATATTAGTAATATTCTTAATTACAAAAGGGTCCAGTCTTGTATTCCTTCATATTTCAAGTTAAAGACTACACCCTGTATTTCCTACAAATATACATCGACTATTGCTTCTAAACTTTTCAATTACAAAAAAACTTTACATGGCCTGGATATTGAGTATCTGAAACATAATCCTCCATCGTGTTCATGTTCTTCTTCACCCTATAACTATAGTCCTGCTGGACATGTTATTACAGGTGACATAAATATAGTTAATAATGAGGACCTTAGATCACTCATTTTAAAAGGTCCTAAAATAAACTGCATGGCGTCGGAATTTCATAAATATTATGGATTCTGTTGAAGATTGGGCCAGATATGAAAAAGAAGACGTTGACACTTTGTCAGAATGGATTAAATGTATCATATCCATGTTAAAATCACGTATTAAAAGATTGAGGGGCAATATGAAAACCATCTATCCTTCTGTATTCAATAATCCAGAGGTGAAAAAAGAATTAGATAGATGACATGATCAATATGTACTGGTCCCTGCTGATAAAGCAGGTAACAACAGTAGCTGTAGTAAGGCTCATTATATAAATGGTATTTTAGAAGAACTTGGATTTAATTCTACAAGTGGTAATCCAACTTATACTCATAGTTCCCTTTCTAAGAAAGAAATTCTTCAAAATCATACGTCAGTTTTGAATATTTTTAATATTCCAAAGAACCAAAATGAATTGAACTACCATATATGTATTTGATTCCAAATCCTCATAAGAATCCTTACAAACAAAGATACATAGCGGGTTCCAGTAAATGTTCAACCAAGCCTATTTCTTTACTCCTCACTAAGATATTAGCAGTAGTGAAGGAGAAACTTCAAGAGTACTGTGCAACAATATATTCAAGAAGTGGTGTAAATCAGATGTGCATACTAAAAAATTCAAAGGAACTTTTGGACAATTTGAAATCACAAGATTTCACCAAAATCAACAGCTTAAAAACTTACGACTTTTCAACTTTATACACAGCCATTCCTCACGATAAATCAAATTCAAGACTTTTTTTTATATCACTGGCAGCTGATTTTTTCAATAAAAATGGAACTCGTTAATTTACTTACCTTGTCATTGGTCCTTTGCAATTTTTTTTTTTGTTAAAAATAATTTTGATTGAACACACAAGTACTCTGAAGTTGACATCAAAAAGAGGCTTGAGTTTCTGATTGACAATATCGAAGTCGTTTTTGGAGACCAGGTCTTCCAACAATCTATTGGAATTCCCATGGGTGCCAATTGCGCCCCGTTATTAGCAGACCTATTTTTGTATTTCTATGAAGTAGAATTTGTGCAAAATCTTATACTTGAAAAGAAAAAAACACTTGCTGTGGCCCTCAACTCGACATTTAGATATATCAACAACGTACTGTCAATTAACAATGGTAATTTCCATTCTTATGTCAATAGATATATCCCAGTGAGCTTGAGATAAAAGATACCACAGTGTCTGATACATCTGTTTCATATTTTGATATTTTACTTGAAAAAATCGTTGCTTTATTATAAACGTGATGGCTTTAACTTTTCTATCGTCAACTTCCCGTACCTATGCAGCAATATACCTTCATCACCTGCATACGTAGTTTTTATATCTCAGTTGATTCGATACGCAAGAGCATGCTCTACGTATGAACAATTTCCAAAACGAGGCAAATTATTGACAAACAAGTTGATGAAACAAGAATTTTAGCTGTCTCGTTTAAAGTCATTATTTCGTAAGTGCTGATGTTTCGGAGGTCCGTGTTTGCTCTGCCCCTGTTTTGTAATGTTTTATGGACCTTTGATCTTGAATACTGTTCGTTTTCTCCATATGTTTCATTGATGGTTTGTAAGTGTCATGTAGTTTAAAATAATAAAAGAAAGAGTTGACAAATTATGAGAGATTGCATGGTCAACATATGCATTTTTTCATACAAGAAATTATAAATTCCATATGAACTTCTTCAATATATCTTCATTTTTTGGCAATGTCTGCTATATGATTATGTTTCCCCCCTGAAATTACCTAATGAATACTATATTTAATATTTCTAGCACATTATTACGAACCAGAACTATATGAAGGGCGAAAGAGGTTCTGACGACAACGCAATGGACAAAAAAAAAATATCAGAAAACCTCTCTTAAACCTTTCGCTCAGGTGAGCTTAAAAGAAAAAAAAAGATTTCATGACAAATGAAGGAAAAAAAAAATTGAAATCAAACCATTTAGGAATGTTATTAAGTTTATCAGGTTACCCTGTCTTACGTGGTAATGAAATCATTGACAGATGACCAAGCTTTAGAAAAAATGTCATTTCAACCAAACGTGTCCTGTAAACTCGAGATCAAAAGGATTTTAATAACTGAAACTCTGCTTACCTGGAAAATATGATTTTTTAATCGAAAATGATTGATATTATGGTCGGTTGAATCAATTTCATCTTAGAAAAAAATCTAATAAATAATGGGCAGATGTCTGCAAAATCATTACATCAGAATATCCTTTCTTTGTCTAATGTTTAACAATATTATAAGCAAAACAATTGGTAATTGAAACAATAAAAATTAATTTGATTATGACATCTTGATCTTTTAAATTTTCTTTAATTTTTTAACTCCATATTTAAGAATGTCTTATAATAGAAACTCATTTTATTTCAATTTTATGCTTAATTATTAAGATCCTGATGATTGTTTTTGTTAAATAAAATCATAGGGGACCTTTATATTAACTTTTAGAAGTCAAAACCGCCTATTATGCATTTAGACCAAATGACTGTTAGTTTGGGCAAAAACTTCCATATCAAGCCACTCTTGAAAGTAGAGCGACGATGTCTTAAAATAGAATTTAATCTTTTTAACTTTACTTCATATTCCCTATAATTTGCTATGTAATCGTCAAAATAATCAATTTTCAGCTCCTCATCGTGACATTTGATCTGCAGAAAAAGGAAATAATCAGCAAAGCTTTAAATTTATTGGCATAATTTCACCGTCTGGTGGCTATAGATTACTTATATAATATAGGTATAGAATACAAATTGACGTACTATTAGAAATAAATCAAAACAAAGGCAACCCCTGCCACAGCTTCAAAGGACTCTTCTACTGCAGTTTAAGAGATACTGGATTCTAAAATATTTTATGCTGTAAAAATTCAGGGCGTGAAAATTATTTCTATGAAACATTTTGAACGACGTTTACATTTTCTACGAAAGGGGTAAATATGTAGAATCCTTAATTAAGTATCGTGTTAAAGTAAAACTGTCAATAGCCGTCATTATTTACCTTCAGGCGGAGCAGGTGTCATAGATTTCACGATGTATTCCAAAATAGTATGTAAATGCTGTACTTTGGTTTTAAATAAGACTCTGATTTAAATAAAAATATATTTTATGATTGAATTTCTTTTTTTAATAACCTGATCTTAGAACCGGTTTTGAAATTTTAAGGAAAAAAAACACTTAATCATATCTTTGGTTTGAAAGATTCTGTTTAATATTCTTTTTTTTTTTTTTTTTTTTTTTTTTTTGTAAAATTGCTCAAGCACAAATAACAGTTTTAATGAATTGTTTAAATTGATTTTATCTAAGGAAATCAAGCAAAGTTAAGGTAGAAATAAAATCATATTTTAATATATATTCAAAAGTATAACATCTTGGAATTCAGAATTTAACAACGTAATAACCAGCTTATATAAAAATACGTTGCAAATATAATTTTTAACTTACCTTTTCTTTAGAGTTGTCAGAACTAATTCATGGCAGAACTCATCTTAAAACAATATTACAAGTACAATTATAGGATGATAAAAAAGCTGTGGTTTTGGTTTTTTAGTGAATAAATACAATCTTTCGATATTACACTTCCTTACTGCAATTGCAAATCTTACACAATATTTATAAATTATGCACTTCCTTTTAGTAAATTTATAAATGCGTTTTCTTTGCAAAATTAACGAAGATAAGCTAAGGCAAGAAAAACATATTTTAGGTTAAAAACTCTCAAAGAACAAATATTGAAGTTATCAAGCATAGTTTAACTTTATACAACGCTTACTAATGGTCGAATATAAACAATAAAAGTAACAAATGACCATTTAAATTTCATTGTTATCAATCGAGACAATTTAAGCTAAATCATTTCTTATTTAAATTCAGATATAATTTTAATCGATCCTTGATTTCAAGTTCCTGGGAAAAATTCTTCAACGAGACATTATCGAGAGACTTCGACTCAACACGATATTTTACAAACAGTTTTATTTGAATTTTTATTTTTTTTTCTTTTGAAAAAAAAAATGAAATTTTCATTAAATTATATTTACTCCAAATATGTCTTCCTTACAATGAAAATGATAAAGAGAGTGAACAGTGATCGACTTGACAAAAATTACTCGATATCTCAGTAAAGAGTGATTTATAAAGGTACTAGAAATTGTAACATACAAAACACTTTTTATATACTCAGCAGTATATTATACGATTTTATAGAATGCATTTACTCTACACTGCTCAACACAATGTACACAATTGTTCTTTCTTTAAACCAAATAATCAATAAATTATTGTCATGTTTTTTTTTTGAAACATTTTATTTTTCTAATAAACAAGAAAGTCATTTTCTTGTAGGAATTAATTGATTTTGAACATTTAGACAAATCTTTGAGATATTTAAAGTAAATTTTAAAATATAATTCATAAAATTTAAAACCATATGCAGATAAAAATTAATGATAGTAAAGTTGATTACGAATAAGAGCATTCCAACGATTTCAAATTATATGGACATTGAAAATCAAAAAAAAAATTGTCAGTTTTTTATGCATTAATGTAAGATAAATTTTCAATAACAGTACAATTTCTATAAAGAGTTTATTTCGCATGATAATTCCTTTTTTTATATTAGAATCCATTACTTGTCAATCCGATATATAAAATGTTCAATTTGTTAAAAAAAAAACTTGTTTGTACCCACCTAATTTGTCTCTCTTTTCCACCCACCCAATCTGTCTCTTTTTTGATGATCTAGTTCGCCAAAGGAAGAACAAAAAAGAGTAAATTTTCAAGGTTAACTTTGAATTTTTTCTCATCAATACAGTTATTTACCGTGGATTCTTTGCCAACTCCATAGAATTCCCAAAACTTTTCACAGAATAAAACAAATCACTTCTTTATCCTGAAAAAGAAGCATAGATATTATATTTGTATTAGATAAACCGCCTTTCTTTATTTAATTTTATTCAAAAATGCAAACTAAAACAATTTTATAAAGGGAAAGTAAGAAGAAACTCCATTGCGTGTGGGTATTATTTTTTGCAACCGTTAATTTAAATTTGGCTTCAGAGAAACAGATGATAGATTTCAGTAGCCAATGAATCTGAAGTATCCACCCTCGCCCCGCCCCATTTACCTCTTACGGTCGATGAATTGTTCATTGAATATTACAATGATCTAGTGGGTTATTATAATTGACAACAACAGCGTTTGCCATATGCTTGGTTAAATTAAACCTGTCTCTTTATTGATTTCACTCTGAAGGAGTCATATAAATGTTCTCACTTTTGTCAATTGCCGTGACTTCTAAATAAGTGTAAGGTGTCGACCTACAATAACTGTGTCAGTATTCCTAGACTTTTAGGAATATCTTATCTGGAAATGAGTAATACTCTTTGGGAAGTAATATTTTAAAGAAGTAAAATGTTGGTAAGTACCATTGGCTTTTTAATTTTTATTTTGGCATTTCGTCTTTTCAATATTGATACAAAATATATAGTAATTAAATTGAATTCTTTTTTTTTTTGTTATTTTGTTTTTCTTTTTTAAGTTGAGATCATTTTAAATAAATTGGATTTTTTCTCACTAATAAATTAATATATTTCATATTTTTATTAATTTTTGTTAATATAAATAAAAATACTTAAATTTTTTTAAAAAAGTTTTGCGAATTTTAAAATCATTAATTAAGGAATAAACAAATTAATTTAAAAACTTTAAAAAAAAAGAAATAATAATTTTATTTCAAAAACAAAAAAGTAAATTAGTTAAACTTTAAAAGTTTTTATATTATAATTTTTCCAATTTTTGTATTTTCAAAAAAAGATATATTCCAAATATGTATACTTCTTATATATTTTTAATTAATTTGAATTTCTGCCCCTACAAGAAAAATATTGGTATTAGTATATTTTTCTTTTGATTTTCAGAACGATAATAGTAAATCTTTTGTTGAATCCTCACCCTTGATCACCGATGTTCCAAAAGATCTAACAACATCAAGTCCATTAGAATCAAGTAAACCATCCTCTTCAGAGAGACAGCCGACCTACGCCACGTCCGGATCGTATGTTGCAAGACCAAATCAGGTGTCGACTGTACTTCTACACGGAGTACCCATTGTTAGCCTGTACATTGACGGGAAAGAGAGGCTGTGTCTGGCCCAGATCTCTAACACTCTGCTGAAACAGTACAGCTACAACGAAATCCACAACAGAAGGGTCGCCCTCGGTATAACGTGTGTCCAATGTACACCGGTACAACTGGAAATATTGAGGCGGGCTGGTGCAATGCCAATTTCTTCCCGCCGTTGTGGAATGATCACCATGCGAGAGGCTGAGAGATTGGTCAAATCTTTCCTAGAAGAAAATCTCCCCCCGAAGCTCCCCGAAAACTTTTCTTTTCATGTAAAACATGAATGTGGATGGGGATGCGAGGGCTTCTTCGAACCTTCTCGTTATAATAGTTCCAGGGCAAAATGCATTAAATGCAAAATTTGCAATATGTATTTTTCTCCCAATAAATTTATATTTCATTTTCATCGCACACAAGAAGCAAAGTATAGCCATCCAGATGCAGCTAATTTCAATTCTTGGAGGAGGCATTTGAAGCTTTATAGTACGTCTGATGAAGGGATAGTCCATGCATGGGAAGATGTAAAGGCCATGTTTAATGGCGGCAGTAGGAAAAGAATTCTCTCTACCGAGTCTAGCCCAACGTACAATGCGCGCGGAGACGACCAACACAAAAAACCAAAGCTGTCGTCTGTTGACTTAGACATCCAAAAGGAAGTTTTTCAGTCCCCGTATCCACCCTTCAGCCTCCTACCCCAACAGAGGAAATCATTTCAATTTTCACCAGTTAACCAGTCGCCACCCACCACGTTTGCTCTGCCATTTGGTAAGGAATGTATGACTGATGTAAATAAGGCCTCCCCAATTCGCCCGCCGACGTGGCCTGGACTTCACGGCATGTTTCCTACCTACAACCTTTTATGGAACAACCCTTTTGTGCAGAGTTTTCGAAATGATTTTCGTGAGTCGATGATGACTTTCAAAGGTAACATAAGTAGAAGGAAAGAAGAAAATTACAACGACGATGAGTCGTCTTCGTCGGCCGGAAACAGTCCTCGTTACGATGACTCGAATGAAAGATTCTCAGCTTTCCGACTTGTTAATCAGAACACACGAAAAGATTCTGTAAACTCACCGAGAACTGATTCAAATGACTCGGAGGATGAAAGTGAAGAAATAAATATTACCGACTTCGTAAATGGCGAGTCTAATGAAGAAGAAAGGGATCTTCACAGCAAGCTCGAGGACAAGGTTAAAGAAGATACCCATGAAAAGAAAGTTTTGAACAAAATTATCACCGATGGAGAGGATCTCTCTAAGACGGATACAGAAATGGTAACAGTCCTAACAAGATAATGCATTATAATTGTTTCTCTTCTCAGAAAGTGTTTTATTGCTTATCATTTCAAATTAAATTATAATTTAACCTTATACGAATTTTGAAAAGCTAAATTTTATTGAAATGTTAGTGATCAACTATGCAGAAAACCAATTATATTTTAGCATAAATTAAGCATTTGAGTAGAGTGATAAAATGTTTCAAGTCACGCGGCGTCCTTTCTCATAAATTTTCAACGCATTATCACTGTTAAAGAAACTTTTATTTTTCATAAAAAAGAAAAAAGTGTAAATAATTCAGGTTCTTTAAAGCAACATCAAAAGCTGGGAAGGAAATTTTGCTCTCGCTTGTAATTCAGCCACATGCCGTCCTTAATACATAATGCACTAATTTTCTTCTTTGATTTAAGAACTGGCGCATTACAGATTTGTGCGCGTTTAAGACGGTCCGATATCAATGAACAGTCACATTTAATGACATTCACACAAAAAAATTTAGGATCCTATTTACAGAATGTCTTTTGATTGCCGTTCATGTAAAGCGTCGCGTGGCGGGTTATTGATGAATGTTTTAAGTCGTCTGCTCCTATTTTCTGTATTATAAAAGAAACAAATTTCAAAATTCGTGCTTCATTAGATATATAAAATATGGTACCTGTTTAGAGGTCTTAAAGATTTTCCTATTCTATGAAAAAAATCGGCACTTTTCTTCGTGTGTGGTATTTACATTTTGTGTATAATATTCTTTTGATTTCAGAAACGGGTGGACAACAATAAAGAAATCTCAAATGTTGGTATAATCAACGTTGATCCTAGTAAGTGTAACGTTTAATTTCATTTTAAAAAAATTAAAATAGCATAAAAATAATCAATATGTATAATAAATATAATAAAATATATAAAAGAAATAAATCACACATATATATTATTTTTAGTTCTGCCATCTTGTAATAGAGAATCGCCACCCCTGCCAGTGTCTGCGATGGAAATGACTAAAGGTGAGATATTTCATTTCATTCTTTTTAATTTTATATAATTTATTTCAGTTTGTTTGTTTCTATTGGACTTTTGCGAGAAGCGTTGACTTTTACAGTTGACTGCTTACTTTTACACTAAGACAATATACCGAAGCTCTTTTACGATATAAATATTTAGATCAACATTTAATTTAATTAACGAAAATAATGACCTATTTCAAAGCAAAAATAAGTCGTCCTCGAAGAAAACGAAACCCACCTTCCCAAATATATACTAACCCCCAAAATATACTAATAAAGCATGTTGTGAAAGTATCATACATTTATATACCAATTATTTTATCTACAGAGGAAATACAAAGAGAAGTACAAGCTGAAATGGAAATCAGGAAACAAATGGAAAAGGAAATCCAAGCCCTCAAAGGTACAGAAATGAATTTGTAGTTTTTGTTGAAGTTTTTAAATTACATATTTAATGCTTTTCTGAATTTCCATTTTTTCAGTAGTTTTTATACACTGAAAAGAATTCTAGAATTCATTTAAGTAGAATTTATTTTATTTTACAAAAGATGCTAATGATCATTGTTATTTTTTAAATAGAGGCTTTGACAAATGAACTGGAACAAGAAAGACAAGTTAGATTTTCCTTGCAACAAAAATTAAAAGGTAAGGTATTTTACACATCTAACTCTCCTTATCAATCAATCGATCAATCAATTGAAATTGCTTATATCTCAAATAAAATTTTAATTAAATTTAACAATTGGAATTGTTACCTGGCATTTCCTTTTTTAGAAGCCCATGATGCTCTGCATAATTTCTCTTGCAAAATGCTGGCATCCAGAAAATGTGACGAGTGTGAATTCAAGGACAATGACAATCCAGTAGAATCTAAGAAGGACTCTTAGATTTTCCTATCTTGTCGTCCCAGTGTACAATATCTGAAATCCTTAATCACTTTAATGTATATTAAATTGATTTATCAATAAATCGTCATATATCCACATTGACTTTATAGCATGTATGTATCTATATGCTGTGATCAAATAACTTCAGAGTAAATTCAGTCTGATATTTATAAATAGGACTCCTTTTTGTTAGTTTTTTTTTCAGAAAGTTAAGATAAAATATCAAATTAAATAGTTCATTGCTTTAAACTTGTTAATTCATCTTTTGCGAATCATTCTTGTCAGGTATTTTGAAGTTTGCCTCTATGTATGTTGTGGATGTTACATTGCATTAATAAATAAAATGAAAGAATGGGTCTTTATCATTGTTGTTGTCACGTGATATACATATATTAATATTCCGATATAAAGGATACTAGTGTATAAGAGTGTCTCTTTTCCTTGGTATTTCATTCATTGACATAAATGCCATTTCTGTCGTAAGTTTAATGATTAGGAATTTACTCCAAAACAAAGTAACTTATATATGACAGTCAATGGACTTGTTCTCTGTAATTGAATCAGTCTTTTATTGTATTGTTCAATGATTAATTTGAACAAACCTGAGAAATTGTCTCCGAGGAGATCTCCGAAACTCGTGTACATTTCATTACAGGTAGATGAAAAGGGTTACCGGTCTGTCACGGATGGCTGGTGAGCAGGTACACAGATGGCTGACACGAGCCGAGAGTAGTGTGTCGGCACGTGGCGCGTGCTATGACGTCGTGGGCAGACGAGCAAATTGTCCGCTAACCATGGCGATAAAATCAAATTCCGTATTACTACTGAAACGATAATACTCTTCAATTGTACTAGGAAAATAGTTAATGGTGATTATTTCTAGTAATTCCTACATTTCAAAATGCAAGATGGATCAAATAAAGTCAGAGCACGAGGTGGATAAATTTATCCGGGAGCCAAATATGACGAATATTTAATGTTTATTTTGAATGCAACTAGCGATGATATATAACAAAAATGTGAAAAAGATAAGTAATTTAAAGTAATTCGTTATTTTCATAATTAGTACTGAAAAATTAGTCATGAATACACAATGACATTGACCTCTTTAAGGAGGGGGGTGTTACTGGAAGTTATTTCAAAATTTAAAAGAATCATTTCTATTAGATGAATATCTCAGATAGGTTACAATAAGATATCAAAAACATTCTGAAAAACCAAGATAAACACCCATGCATCCTCACAGACACCCTTTCACACATAATTAGCATAATATATATATATACTAGTAACTCTCGACTAGACATTAACACACAAAATTAAAAATGATTATAAATATAACTTGCTTTGATCTTAATATATATCTTTCAGTAAATTCATTGCATTGCTAAATCTTATATCATTTTCTCCCCTTTTTGAATTGACAGCTCTATAAAATATGCACCTGCTAGAATTATTCATCTCTTTTGCTATGTCATGACATACAAACCTTTAATATCAATAATCGGTATCATTATTATCACACAATATTAATTTGGATACCGTTGATTGAAATTCTTTTCAAATTTATATACATTCCCCAAAGAAACACCTTACATTTTGTTTATTAAACGCTTTAAGGCATTTGTATTCATTTCAATATTGAAATTTTAAAATATGAAACATCAAAGATGTTCTTTTTGATAACAGACATGGGATTGACATTTGAGAAGTAATTACGGGAATGCAACTTGAATTAAATCGTAAAAGGCAAGAGATAAAAGATGATGAGCACGGGACGATTCACCAAGATGGTTTCAAACCATAGAAATGATTAGAAATCAAAGGGAATAAACAATAGCTTGATAATTAATTCATACATCATAATGCAAATCCTAGAGCCAGAGGTAAGTAGAATTTTAAAGCAATCACATCTAATCGCTAGAGATAGGATTCACATGAATAATAACACAAAACGAATCGATTTCTTTAGTTTTAATGTTTATAAACCATACAACTCTACCATCGATCATGGAAAAAATACTTACAAAATATCCAATACTTACCTAAATTGTGGTAGGTGGTTTATTACATACTAATACTTTGGGCTTTGAAAATCTTTTCCGTTCTTTAAAATTCTTTCATATTTTTATATTTATTTTGGGGGTTTTGTGATATCAATTACTTTACTGACTTTGTCGATTTTGTTTACCATTTAATATAATAAGCCTATGAAAACATTCAACATCCATTGATAAAATTGTTTTATTACAAATAATTCATGGATATACCGGTAAACCAAAATCTGCTTTTTTTCTTTAAATATAAACAAGACTTTTTATCTTAAATTCAGTCAATCAAAATTTCCTATATTGCTGGCCAAGAAAAGAATTGAATGAAAGACATATATTGTATAAATTTTTATATATTAACTTTTTAAAAAAAACTTTTTGACATCTTAGATAATTGCTTAAAAACAGAAGTCAAAGAAACTTTCCAGTACAGTCTTCGTACGAAATATTACTCCGTTAAAAACCACGCTAAAAAGTACTATGAAATCGATATTAAAAGGATGCTGGAGGTACTCATTGATAAAATTTATGTAGTCTTTGGAGATCAAGTTTTCTAACAAACTGTTAGAATTTCGATGGACACTAATCGTGCTACTCTATAGGCTGATATGTTTTTATATTCAAGTGAAGTTGAAGCAGAACTCATTCAAAATTTCTACATGAGAAGAAGAAAAAAGTTGCATTGGTCTTTAATTAGACATTTTAATTGATCGACGTTTTATCAATTAACAAGTTATTTTCAATTGTATTTCGACTTGATGGATCCAAATCCACACAAAAGAGTCTTTCGCCTTTGTTTCATATTCATATTTCAACAAACTTGTTTAAGGATGACGTTTACTCAGGTTTCAGAAAACAGAAAGGAAATTTAAAAAAGTATAATATGTTAAAACAAAAATTGTTCTAGATGGATAAAATAACCAAGTTTTAAAGCAATGTCAATTTAAAAATTTAAATATTATATCCTTTGAAGAAAATAAACAAGAACGAAAGTCAATGTATGATAATTCAGAGGAAATTAGGAATAATTTTTTTAATTTTCATTTCTTTCATTTTTTTTATTTCTTGCAATATTAATTACAATGTAAAGGTTACATGTATTTTTAAACATCATTTTGCAAATATAAGATGTGTTAAGGCTCATAAATTATTTCAAATAATTGAATGCTTTGAAATAAAGAAATTCAACAATATGAACAAAAATAATTCCAGACAACATATCTCAATCATTTGACCATTGGCCCCACATATTATTAATACCATGAGAATTAGGGCAACAAAAGTAATCTGAAGCTATAAATGATTTAGAGTTCTTATCATTTTGATTTTTGTAATATTCGATTAAAAATGGGGAAAATATAAATGTGACAAGGGAAATTCGGACTGTAATAATTATTAAGTTTATGGCCCAAACTCTAATCGTTTCTTTATGAAAAGCAACGCTGTTCCGTTGCTATAATATTTCATTAGAGTTTTGTTGCTTTTAATATTTTGTGAGTAAAGAAAAAATTGGTCATAGTGTGAAAAATTGAGGTAGTTTCCGAGAAATACTCAGAGGCCACTAGCATGAAAAGTAAGTCATTCACCTAGTTATTTGAAATTGAAATTTAACACAAAAATCATAGGTTTACAATGTGAAATAACAGGTAATTTGTTCCTATCAGTGAAATTTTTAGTCATCTGAGTAAACGCATACCTTAAATCAGCATTTCGTAAATTGTATTGTCGCTATAATGACCTTGGTAGTAAATATACGTATTGTAACGTGTAACCTATTGATAGGTCGTATTTGGCTGATTTGTTTTATCTCGCTAATATCTTATTATTTTTTCAATGTATGGAATGTTTTAACGTCGAGACTTAACTTTGAATAATTATAAATATGTGTATTAAAAAGTTATGGCCGACATTAGTCACCTCTGCAGACCGCCAAAGTTTTACTAAGGCGCGCGATTCTAGTTACGGTTTAATGTTTAAGATTGAATTTAAGTCCTTTTTAAGCATGGTCTAGAATTTAAGACCCCTTTATGTCATGGCCCTCAAATCTTTACTCTGGATTATCGGTCCTCTTTGTGTTCTTTTCACAATTTTTTTTGTATTTTTTATTTGATTTTTTTTAGATCTCTTTTGTTATCTATTTCTTTTTCATATCTAAATAATTTAGTGCTTAATGGATAACGCAATACAAACTATACACGTAGAAAAGTCAAGAGATATCCAAAAATAACAATCGTGGCAATATCAACAAAAACTGTTTAAATAATACGTAAAAAAAAAACCACTTAGAATTAATCTTTAACATTATAGAGCAGAACTGAACTATTGTCAAATATTGATGAGCAATATTCTACAGAAGTCATCGCTGTCTGTATTTTGAATTAGCTGTATGTTTCTACTTTAAAATGTAATTGATCAAAAAGTTTGTTATTAAGCCAAACAGTACAAAACCACAATTGTTAAAAAATAATTTGGTACACACATAACCATACACAAGTTCTATAAATAGCATATGCTGAATAAAGTTTTGCTCCTAGTTTGTGACGTCACAATTATCACAATGTTACTTGTGACATTGTCTCTTATTGTAAACAAAAGGACTGCAAAATTTATTGTATATCTTAAAAATCCCTTGGAAGTAGCGTATAATAATTTGTACACAGTTTATAAAGACAAATGACTTCAAATATATTTAATCAACGATTGGATTGGTCGTTTTAGTGAAGGAAGGCAGATGGTTAAAAATGATACTTGTTATATTGCCCAGTGAAAGGAAGTTTAAAAAAAGAAGTGTTTTTAATTAAGCATTTTGCTATCAAAGACGTCCAATTTACACTTTGAAAAAATACTTGAATATTTTAACAATATTATAATTATTAAATACCTGAGATATTGTTTACTTTGGATTTAAAACATATTAGAAATGATAAAAAGGAAGCACCCATTCTCTATCCACCATGAATAAGCGTCTCTTCCGAGACATAAGATTTGGGTTTTGATGGTCGCCAATTTTTGGAAATAACAATTCTGTTGCAATATCCATTTCTGACAAATGAACTGTTCTTGTTATAAAAATTAACTGACATGGAGAGAAATATAAAACTCAGAAAAATCTTTCGGCTTTTGTGACAGAACGCTAGGGAGGGGTCACATGACTGCCCATATCACGTGATTCGCGCATGCGCAGAACGGTGGCAGATGTGCATTAAAATTGGAGAGGACTAATTTAAAATACAATCAACACTTAAACCAAATACTGTTTCATTTATGGGAGTTATTCAATTAGTTTGCGAACTTTTTGATCACCCCTCGTACTTTACCTACTGATAATTTTTCAAGATATTCTAAATGTAAACTTTTAATACCATTTGCTGTTATTGTAACGACCACAGAACTAACGGGATAATGACTTTAAACGAGACTGCTGATATTCTTGGTTTATCAGCTTGTTTGTCAATAACTTACTAGTAACTCGTTTTAGATATCAAACATGCTCTTGCGTGTAGAATCAACTGAGAGTAGGGACGTTGACGCTTGAAAGGTTTAAAGTCATCACGTTTATCAAAAAGCTTGGTTGTGAGATAACCATAAATGTTTTTTTAAAGTAGGATATCCAAATAGGAAACAGATGTGCGTATGAACAATTTCTAAAACGAGGTAAATTATTGACAAGCAAATTGATGAAACAAGAATATCAGCAGTCTTGTTTAAAGTCATCATTTCCTAAATTCTATGATCGATACAATGACCTTGTCAGCAAAAACAATTTATTGAGTCGAATGCTGACTGTCGTTTTTCATACTGTTTGTTAGTCCATTATTTATACACTAAATTGACAACGGATTTTTCCGTTATTTCCCGATCACGATAAAGAGCACACGGCGGGTGTGACCGGTCAGCAGGAGATGCTCACTCCTCCATGGCACCTGATCTCACCTTTGATGTTTCAGAGGTCCGTGTTTGCTCTGCTCCTATTTTGTACTGTTTTATGGAATTTGAGATTCAATACTGTTTGTTAATCTCCATATCCTTCTATCGTATCAACATCAGAATGCAATAGACCACTGTTCATTGACAATACGTCGTCGATATGGATAAATGGATAGTTCTGATTACCTGCTCACTTTCCAGGGTAGAAGACGGGCGTGATGAGTTGACCAGGGATGATGACTCCTCAAAGGCTTCTGATCCCACCTTTGAAGTTCCCTGGGGTCCTTGTTTTGTACCATATTTTTCATATGTACTGTTTTAAAAAATTTGGTAAATGAACACTGTTATATATATATTCGCTTTCTTCCATTAGCATAGATGATCACTTCATACATATACTTGAATTGTGGAATAATTCATGATTAAAAAGCGATTCAAGTGAAATTCGAATATAGAAAATAATTCGTCGTAGCATCTAAAGAAGAAAAACTAGTAACATGAAAAAGCACATGTATTTGATTTGAAACGCGATACACCTTTTGAAAAGCGAGTTTTTTAATTCCCATTTATTTTTCATGGTTTTCTAGGATAATTACTTTGTATTTACATTAAGTTTTTAGATATTCTGTCTGTGATATGTTTTGAAATTCAGTAACCAGAAACAATTCCTTTATTACAGGTCAAAAATTAATACTAGCACTCCACAAGAATTAATTAAAGTGACTTTTAATTGCCTTCAGTACCCAACTCTTTTAATTACAGTATTGATATAATAATGTACAGTTTGCACGTGTTTGAAATTCAATCCAATTTCCAAATTGAATTCTCTATATTTCATCAAAAGAGCGCTATGAAATATGCATTTTAACTAATAGCTTCCTACATTTTCCGTGTTAATTACGGCGGTAGATTCTGTTTACTTAAACGATTCTTTAAGCACTCTATTTTCTCACTTGATCTGTTAGTAATTACACAAATTGAACGAAATCGTAAATACCCGTACTTAAATGAGACTAAAAGCAAAATAATGCAAATTTTATGAATCGGTTCTCGCGGGAAATTATCGCCCTGTTTTGGATTGGTCCCAGTTATACTTTGTGGTATTCAATTTGACATTTTTTGACACAAAGTCTTCTCCAAATGGTCGATGTAGAATTTCCACTGAAAATTCTAATCATTACACTAAGAGATACATGTATGCATTTAAACGTTCAGGAAGTGGTAAATTTCTTCAATAGTGTTTCTTTAGTAAAGCTTGCGTTTTTAGATAAGAAACGCGTTGTACAAAAGAATTTAAGAAAAAACAACTTTAGGATTTCTAAACCGTTTTTAAAGGGTAGTGAATGTCAATAACGATATCATTACTAAGGTTATTCTAAAAAAGGGGTCACTAGAATAAGCAGTTTTTATTACATCAAGCTGTGCAAGGAATAGAAAAAAAAAATCATGGAACGTTATTTGCCTACATTTCAGTATTAACTATCTTCCCATTAAACTATGAATGCCCCCTTAAAATTCTACAGACAATGAATAATATATGTTAATAATGGTCCATATAGTACAAAGTAATTAAGTCTATCTCCTTAATTTTCGAATAGAACACTCATTTTAAATGATATACAATTAATCGTTGATAATGATTTATTTATCATCATCATGGAGAACATAACTAAGTCTGATAAGGTCAGAATCAGGGCAAACGCATGCGTAATCCTAATAATTGTTTAGAAACAGAAAAAAAATCCTGCGTTGTCCTTTAAAATGTAGTTGTTCTTAAAAGTTAAAAGTTCTTAAAAATTAGTTTATTTTATTTAATAAATTATATTTTGTAATATTTCGAAGAATTAGATAGAATAAAAATGACTGAAAGAAAGCACAATTTCGACAATTAAAAAGATCTAATTCACATTACATTATAGGCCTGCTTACAAAAAGAGAATTTAATTTATCAGAAATACAAAGTAGCCAACGGATACAAAGAAAATCTAATATCATAGATAAACGGGGTCAATAAAACGGAATAATAAAAAATGGAGGCGACTATGTATAGATTTAGATACAAATAAAATTGCAGGCTAATATGTTTACAGAGATTTAATACAATTACATAAAATGGAAAATAATGTTCCAATATATATAATAAGTCTATCATAAATGTTTGTATTTAAAATCTTAAAATTGTTCAGGTTTGATTATTTCACTTAAAATGTTTAACAATGTTTCTAAAGTAGTATATATCGAGTTTTTTTTTTAACGCTCGTCATATTCTTATGATATCAAATTCACAATATTTTCCTTTTACGCAGAATTGTTGTTTATGGTTCAAATATTTAACGGCATGCATGGAGTATTGTTTTTTATCTTTTAATAATTATACACAATGAACGGATAGAAGAAATAATTGCTATGGGTTATGTAAACAAAAAGCCTTTTTTCACTTATTTTTTTTTTTATCTATACTGACTACAAATTTAACACTATACAATCGTATATTAAAAAGATGCAATTAATGTTTTCCTTTTTTAAATTACTTCAATTGAAAATACCGCAACCGTATTGGGTGGATATACACAAAGGTGAAAGATATTGCATGAACACAAACAAGTAATGGCTAACTTTCTTTGGGTGTATTCTAGGATTGGAGAGTCTCTAGCATATAAATGCATATTTACGATGTATAAATCATTAGCTTTTGAGAGAAGCATACAACGTCATCGAGCTATCAAACATTACTTTAATTTTAATCATTTACAAATTAAATATTCATTACATTTTAGACTTTGATCAAACTCTTCACCTGCCGAGCATAAATCGGGAAGTTGGGTGATATTAGATGAAATTGCTAGTTTATTATTCTCAAAACACCCTAAGGCCCCTAATCTTATTTACCGCGCCAATGTTGACTGAGCATAATTTGATCATTGAAAATTGATTTGTTCCATTAACTAAACATCGCCGATGACAGTTTTGTTAAAACAAACTTATCTGTGCAAACAAGGAATTGGCAATAACGAGTCTGATGAAAGTCAGATTAGGTATTTTCCCTGCAATTATGCAGAAGCAAATCGTATCTGCATAAATCCGCCATTTTTGCTCAAATGGCGTTGTGTGTTTAATTAAGGGTGAGTGATAGTCTGAATTAATATGGAAGTCCTCTAATTATCTTCATCATCTCGACGCTGTGATGTAAACATTACCCACCTATGGCGTGTGCTAATGGACTATGACGAAATTAAACATTAAGAATTCCAGTGGCTGAGGTAGATCAGAGCCTACTTCAAACAAATTCAAAATCAAACCCAATGAAATCCGTAATGACTTGTTGGGTTTTTGCGGAAAAGTGCACCACAATTTAATTGTCATCACGTTATTAGATGATCTTTATCTTATGCATCAGATTCATTTAAATTGACGTAATTTCATCAGGTATATTGTGATTCAATTAAAAGCGAAAACATATAATTTCAAATGTTTTTTTTCAAATACCATATATCAGTTCACGGTTGGGTTTTTCTCACAGGAAAATTCATTAGTGAGATTTTCGCTTCGTTCGAAAAATAATTTCATGTTGTTGTTTTTTTTTTAATTTCTTATATTGATGTTGTCTTTTTTTTGTGGAAATTTCTTTTTTGTTTCCTTTCGCCCGCCTTTTTCTCTTTTGTATATCAAATTTTTAAGATCTGAGAGGTTTTAATGGTGTATTTCATTATTGAAAAGTTGACCATTCAATAAAGTGGAATTCTTTCAAGATTTAAAGTTCTGATCTGCATAGTTATAGTAAATGTAAATTAACTTAGATCCTTTTACTCGTATTACGACATTATAATTTTTTTTGAATTTGAAAAAGTATATATAAACTCATTCATGCAATATGGCGTCACATGTGTCTTTCATTAACTTAAGTAGAATTTGAATCACTTTTAATAGGAGAAATATTTCTTATATTTAAAATTACAAAAACAAGTATAGCAGCCCGGATGTTTGGGCCATTTGAGATAAAATATAGAGAACATTACAATATCAAACAATTATAAGCTGAGGAAAATTCAGATCTCACAAACAAAACAAGAATTATTCTCGATGTATTTGGCACTGCAATACCCTATAATACCTTAAGCATTATGTATTGACTCTTTTATTTCCATGCCAGTTCTTTTTGACAGCGTTTTCAATTGTAAATTTTCCATAAAAGTTACATGTTAAAAATGTTTTCAAGTCAACACAGTTCTGCCCCTGGGGAGGAATCATTATTTGGTTCCAATTTATTCCGGAATGGCGACCTGACAGACAGTAATTCAGATTCCCCACAGCTGATGAATAAATAACTATCAACTCAGACTCATTTCCGGTAACTCGATCAAATTGTTTATTAAATGCACTCGCTATTTATTGTACCCTCAAGTCAAGATGAGGAATGTCAATGAAGCAAGGATAATTCTGGGCAATTATTCCAATGTTTGATTAAAGCAAAAATTAGTTGAAAAATGAAACAATGTCAATCGTGGAAAAAACATCATTGAACCTTTTTAGAAAATTCAAAATGTTAATATTATCCTGTGCTTTTGATTTTCATTGTGTAGGAAAAATTTAGAATCAGTGTGAAAAGAAAAGAACAAGAATTCTTTTTTCTTAATAGATCGAGTTTACTCACCGTGACTTGTCATGTTAATCCTCGGAATACGCCATGTTGGCATCAACGGAACCAGGATGAGGTTCTTTAATCTCTTTCGATAATTGAATGTCCATCTTAAATGAAGTTTGAACAAAAACCTGGAATACAAATTGGTGTTTTAACACATAATTTACATTTTCTTGACTGTATATATATTTTTTATTTCTAGTTCTCGGTTGTCGATTTAAACATTGCATTTCTCCCCCCTTGTTTCTACGGAACTTTGATTCAGGATCCATGTTGGGGAAAAAAAAAACTGGTCTTGGTTTTTTATGGAAATTCACATAATACATTTCATCCTACAAAGTGTATGTATATATGTTTTTCATACCCTAAAAGCATTCACAAGTCTTAAATTTACCCTGACAAAATATATTCAATGATTAAAACAAATAATCCTTCATTGCTGACCGGGTACAATATTTTATTGATACTGATCTTCATGATTTTATTATCAAATAGGGTGAAAACAACAGTTTTCAAGCTCAAAAGTTTATTGTAATAGTACAAATTGGGAAAGAGTAAAAACAGACTTCTAAAAAATAAGAGGTGAGATCAGGTGTCATTAATGAGTAAGCATCCCTTGTCGACCTGTGGCACGTCTTGAGCTCCTTGTCATAATCAGACAAACTGAAAATCCGTTGGTATACTGACACGTTTGTTTTAACATATATTCTTTACATGATAAATATATGACTAACAATAGTTTAAGATTTAGGCTGTAGTAATTTATTTAATCTACCAGAATCTCATATGAATTTTTGTACAGATTTAAAGATATATTTATCGATTTCAATATTTCATCAAATTTGTTGAAAATTCCGTGTGTAAAAAATGGCACAACAAAAATATGAAAACGTCAGTCAACATTTTATTCAATGATATTTATTTCGTATTTGCCGACAAAGCTATTGTGTTGACCATGGGACATTCAATGAGACTGTTGGTACTGTTGATATATTCTTGTTTCATAAACTTGGTTGTCAATAGCTTGCCTCGTTTTAGTAATTGTTCGTACGTAGAGCATATCAGAGCATATCAAATCGACTGAGAGTCGTAAACCCCATTACAGGTCAAAAATATATATATTTATTGCTAAATAAGTATGGGAAGTTGGCGATAGAAAAGTTCACATTTTCATGCAATTTCTTTATTAGTTTTACATTATCATCCTTTTCAGTAAATTGTCGAAAATATAAAACAGGTGAGTCAGAATCTATGATATCTTTAAAAAAGCATTTATGGCTATCTCACAACCAAGAGATCTTTGATATGAAGATAAAAGATTATGAATGCATTTTTCTTTAAAGATGTTCTACATACTGTGAACTCTGACTAATTTGAGGTCCAGATGCTGGGGTAATTTATTTTGAAATATGCCAAGAACATTAAAACACATATCTCTAACAGCATCGCTATATACGTCCATTTCGTTACTTTGCAATAAAATTACCTCAAAATAAATCAAATAAAACAATATTAGAAAACTGAGCCAATTTAGAATGTTTCAAAGATTTGAAACCGGTCCAAATAGAATTCAAATTGCGTTGTTAAAATTTAATGAAATTTCACCAATGTTTAATTAGGATAGTCTTTTAATTTGATTTAATTTCTTTTTTTTAAGCTTGGAGTTACAGATGCTAAGAAATATACAATGACCCAGACCGGATCTGAAGCGACATGTGGATTACACGGCAATAAAGTGATATAGAGTGAAAATTTCAATTCTGTCTGAATTATGAATGTGATCAATTAAAAGATTGTTTTGATAATTATCAATTAATTGAATTATCTTTTATATAACTTGCTTTGATTTATTTTCTTCTTGAATTTGTCAGTTCTAATTAATATGAGGTCGTTGGTTTCTAGGACTCAGCATAACATCATGTATTTTTAATGACTAGCACCACTCAATCATTAATCTTAAAAACGAGATTCAGAGGAAATTGGGGTGGGGGGAAAATATATCATATGTATAAACATGTGTATGTGGAAGTTTTTTTCATAATCTTCTAAAACTTTTATGCTTATGAAAGACAAATTTCTTTTGAAATCCTAATTTGTAGTGAACCTATTTTTAATTTCCAGATAGAAAAATCGAACTCATTACATTGTCAGTTAGGGAATAATGCAAAGAATAGGATGGAAGATTTTAATATCAGAAACTTCGATGTGTGAAACTTTGTATTGATTTGGTTGATTATGCTTTCAATTACTTTTTGTGTTTAATTGATATAACTGTCTATTTTGAACTATAAAACTTTACATTTTATACTTGTTTACATAGTTTTATAAATCCAGCCATCTTTTTGGATAATTATCGGTACTAAATGGTTACCCTAAACAGACTTAATATTAATATGGATGCATACGAAAAGTATGTATACAAACAGAATTCAATATTTTTTTTATCATACTAATTTTTTAGGAAACCTATACAAAAAAAATTACTATCTTTTATGGAAAAAAATATATAGCTACATTCAGAAATGTTCACTACAGCAAGCTTGATTCTAATATTTAAACAGTCTCTGGTGTGTATTGAAAATTTCAAGATAAGTCATTATACAACCCTCTAGTTCACATTTTATGTAATATTCCCACTAATTCTAAAAAAAAAATGTAGAAACCTTAGTTTTAGACACGTTTATATTTGAATCTAACTTTTTGTGTAATGAAGGAGTAACGAAAATTTTGAAGCTCAAAAGTCCAGTCTACTGACGTACTGTCAATTAACAATGGTGATTTCCATTCCTATCTCGATACGGTATACCTTGGGGAGCTTGAAATAAAAGATACCACAGAGTCTGATACATCTGCTTCATACTTGGATATTTTACTTGAAAAAGACATTAATGTTAATCTAACAAACAAGCTCTATGATAAACGTGATGACTTTAACTTTTCTATCGTTAACTTCTCTTACTTATGCAGCAATATATCCTCATCACCAGCATACGGAGTTTATATATCACAGTTGATTCTACGTATTAACAATTTCTAAAACGAGGTAAACTATTGACTAGCAAGTTGATGAAACAAGAATATCAGCAGTCTCGTTTAAAGTCGTAAATGTTATTGTCGACACCTTGTCAGCAAATAAGAATATGGTGATAACGAACAGTATTAAATCTCAAACTATAATTCATCATTGAGTCCAATGCTGATTTTCATACTGACTGTTAGTCCATTATTTATACATTGAATTGACGACGAAAATTTTCCGTTATATCCCGATCATGACAAGGAGCACACGGCGGGTGTGACCGGTCGGCAGGGGATGCTCACTCCTTCATGGCACCTGATCCCATCTCTGATGTTTTGGAGGTCCTTGTTTGCTCTGCTCCTATTTTGTATTGTTTTATGGACTGATATTTAATACTGTTCGTTATCTCCGTATCCTTCATTAACAATTAGTATGAAAAACGTCAGAATTTGACCCAGTGATAGGTTATATTTGCGGACAAAGTCATTGTAGCGACCAAAGAACTTAACGAAATGATGACTTTAAAGGAGACTATTCATATCCTTGTTTCATCAACTTGCTTGTAAACAGATTGCCACTTTTCAAAATTTGTTCATACATGTTTGTAAATCCTTCTAATACCATACTTTTATTTTCCTCAATTTCAAGGAAGTCCAGTGAAAATACTAAGAAAAGCGACTCTATTTGGTACTATCTTTAGATTATCTATAGTAAATTCATTGACACGTGACTGTAGATTATCAATGATAACTACATGTATCAGGAATTAGGATTCTTGTCAGAGGTTTCTTTTTTTTTTAAATTTATGTATATAAAATAGTCAGATTGAAATAACACCGCGGGACACAGAAGAGAAGGTTTTCTTTTCAATCCCTTGTCATCTCATTTGTCTGATTTCTGATTAGATCGGTTTTTCTTCTAAACAATGCTATGAATTAATTTTCATTGTTTATCGGTGGGTAGACGTTTGGAGGAAACAGATGTGTAGATGTGTGCTGCGGCACGTGTAAACTCCATCAAGCCGGGCTCCCAGACTACCAAACCATGCAGCTTTTGTAGTCCTAACATTAACACATTGAAAAAAATCCCAGTTTTTATTTTATTTGATTAACTTGTTGTTCATAATTATAATTGCTACCGACTCTGTAGTTTCCTACAACAGTAGGTGCCCCGTTTTATGTCATATTTTTATGCATTTGGCGGGCGTTGGGGCCCCTTCGGGAGGAATAGCTCCGTGACTGCACCACCGCCCCCTGTAATACATGTCAATTGAAATATCAGATCATATGTCATTAATTTCAGAATTTCAATCGGAATCGAAACATGATGAAGTTTGCAAACTGTAATTGATATTTATTGTAAACTTTAACAAATAAGAGTCAAACTCAAGAATTAATTTCGATCATTGATTTGGAAACAAGTGACCTCTGCTATCTTCATCTTAACTTTAAAATTTACCACTGTAAAGGTGGCAATGTTGACGAAATTGAAGAATTTCTAATAATTTTCAGTTTCTATTTATCTTACACATAAGTGTAATTACCACTGTTGAAAAATAGTAGGTCATCATAGATTCCAATCGCCAATTTTCGAATGTATCAAAATCGCCAATCTATCAACCCTTAAAATAACCACGTTTAAAGTAAACATTTCATTTAAAAATTATAGATAGTTCACATAAATATATCCAGATTTTTTTTCTTTTATCAAAATGAACCATTCAATTAAATATACTTTTTTCTAATCACTAAAATATGGATTCATTACTCTATACGAACTGAAACAGAAAAGTGTGGCTCGAATCAGCTCATGAGTGGAAAAAATGACATTATTTACGGGTTTCCAGACAGAAGAAAACGACCAGTTTATATTGATTCCTCTTTATAAGCCTTTCTTCTAGTGAACATTGAATATGCATAATTCATTCACTGTTTTGGTTTTTCACACAAAAATAAATAATTAAACAAAGTGCTCGTGAATTATCATCAGTTATAACAATGGTTTATAACATTTTTCAAATATCACATCCGGTGATCAGTGTTGCACAGTTGTGAATGTTGTATACAGAGAAGTAGTATTTATTTAATACCTTTTGTGTTACAGAGAGGTAAGCAATACTAAACGATAACAAATACCAGTACAAACATTTCATAAAAGTCAAGAGGCACCCTTGAGAGTTCCTTTCAGATGGAGAATAAATCAACAGTCCAACAATGGCGCCTGAATGTCATACGTCCTTCCTGGGCTTGTTTTACGAGGATTTTTAGCAAATTACAGATTGTACTGTAATGTCATCACCCCATCTTTACCAACTCTGTGTTTGTTTCCTGAAATGAAATATTTATCTTTCAATTACCTTAATTACCAAAGAGCCAGCTCAAAAAAGGGGAGGTCACCCAATGGGAGAGTTTTAATCCATCAAAGCCCTGCGAAGTTAGCTGGGCTTTATCTGCTCGATGGATTATAAGTATCCTCTTGCATCATTGAACAGTAATGAATCACAGTGGCGTTGTTGATATAGAGAAAACGATTAATTAAGAAAATTACTCCATCTAAATGGTTTTATCAATATTTTTGAAATGATGGCGATTATACACATTTTCTGTGTTTTTTCATTGAAAGTATTTCAAAAAAAATAAATTGTTTACTACACCATTTGATAATTCAAAACATTTTTAGGTAACTAAAATTTTCAAGATATAATATTTTAAGGATCACGAATCCTTAACGAATAAAATCAGATTTTATATTCTTCATGAAAACACAAGGTTAAGAGACATCGATGATCTCTGACAATAAACAGCGGAAAAGGAAAACCTGATCATCATATGGTGAGATGGAATAGCTAATCAGCATCCTTAAAGATCCTTAATCTGCCGGAATATATCGGGTTTCATTACCAGATACTAAACTGGCTAATAATATTCATTAAGTGGCTGACGGAATATTAATTTATATTATGAACTTTAAGTAATGAAAGTAAACTTTGCAAGATTGTTTAAAATGTTTTATCCTTCAAAGACTTTTTTAGTATTATAGTTGCCCAGAATATTTTTTCTGGTTGGAAAAAAGTATACATTCTATTTCTTGCAGAATGAGAATTAGCATTCCATCTTAACTCGTTGTAACTATCACAAGAAGAAATATAGTGAGCAAATTCAATCCATCATCAGGCCAATTGCTGACTTATCGTTAGGTCTTCATTTACAGTGTGAGGTTTCTACGGATTTTCCCTTAACCTGATGATTATAGAGGGCACATGACAGATGTGACCAATTGACAGGGGATACTTATTCCTCCATGACCCTTGATCCCGCCTCGGATATTTTTTAGAAGTCAGAGTTTCCTCCGTTCCCAATTTTCATTGTTTCAAAGGAGTTTGAGTTTGTATACTGTTTTTTATCTACATATTCTATTTAAGATGAAAGGCTAAAGTCCTACACTTGCCTAAATTTGCTGCCCCAGTAAAACCCTGTAAACTTGTTAAAAAAAAAAGTTCTGAAGACCACTCACAAAATCATTTCGCAAGTTGGCTCTGAAAATCTGAAACTGAAAGTTGATCATAAGATTTTCGTACGACTATATTCGAAAACTTTTGGCTTTATATGTGTTCCTTTTACCTTTAATACTAGCAAGCTCTTTATTACTTTCTTGTTGAAACAGCAGGTTAGATTACAGATATTAACAAATTTTCCTAACGTCCGGATTAGAGGAATTTCTCGTCAGCTTTAACAGCAGATCTTCTTCACAGTCGCGGCATTGTTCTCATTCAGGACATCTAGATTAGTACGCCAATGTATTCTTTTTAACAAGAACAAAATCGATACACTGACAAAAACAATGATTATTCAACAGCGACGAAGCGCCACAGAAACAAAATCCTGAAACATATTTTATTTTTCTTAATCAATCAACAATTAATTGAAATAAGCCGCTTCCACGGGGCGATGTTATTAATTGCAACCGATCTGGAACTGTTGATGAAAGGGTCTAATCATATAGATGGACAAGTAATAATGGACCGACACTAAGAATGTGGCTTAATTTACATCTAATTGTGTCCTTAATTGAAGCCGCCTTTCTTCCCGTGTAATCCGCTTTTCTAAAGTTGTCTGTCATTTCGCATTCGATTAGGGTTCGAATGAAAAGGGAAAAGGGGGTCTCACGTCAAGGTAGAGAAATCTCAAACCCGCACAGTTAGGTTGCCTGACAATAATTAGGCGCGCGAGGCCCAGGTAATCACAGCACGATCTCGTGTAGAAAAAGCTTTCTAATTAGAACCAGGTACCCGATCAGTGTTGATTTTAATTTTTTAGTAGAAAAATCATGACAAAATGGTATTGAATGCAAACCATGACTATTGGTTTGTAAATCTGCTGTTTGAACAATACTCCAACTGCGATAAGAAGAAATCGTTGTGGAGGCGATTTACGAAGACTGGTTATTAGTAATACAGCCAAATCTGCATGACTTGGATTCATCCTGAGTTTGAGAAATACAAATTCAATGCCGATTCGAGATAATAACTAAAATGAATAAACATGGGTAGTGTCTTAATCAGAGGAGGATAATTAAAGGGTATGATATCTGAAAACCCAAATTTGTCCAAGCACCCAGCGACAAACCTCACCGCCGTCATCTCGTGTTATACCAGCTGTGAAACTAATCAGATCCCGTCACCACATCTCCCTCTGGTTTGACACCAATGCTCAAGAGAAGAAATGTCTCTAACGTTAATATTAGACTAAAATTTAAAATATGTAAGCTAAACAAACTTTGTCTCAATTACATAACTTCCTATTAGGGTACTGGTTAAATTGAAATGATGATGAGGTTCTGTGCTTCCCTTAAGGCGCTTCTTATTCATACAGGGAAGGAGAAAGAATTGTGGAAAACAAAAGACATAAATGCCAAATGTCCTGACAAGCAGAGTGAGGATGGTAACCCTAGACTTAACCAATCAAAAAACATTCTTTTTCCAAAAATTAAGATCGGACGACATGTTCATCAAAGTTATGTTCTGTATATTTTGGTATTATAATATTAAAATTATTCATATTAATTGCCATTCTCTCTTGAATTAAATCATTACCCTCTGGTAAAAAACCTAGAAAGTCATCTCAAACTTTTCTGAGGTAACTTAATTTAAGGCCAAAAGCTTTTGGAAAAATATAGATATTTTCGAAATATCTTTCGCTTGGCCTTAAATGATATCTGAAATCTTTTAGTACTTCATTTCCCGTACTCTGAAAAAAAAATCACTTGGCATTTTACTCTTCCTAAATTGATCCTAATGAAGGAAGTAATTTTAGTGCAGGGAGGGGGCACAACCCAACAGAAATACCGTGATCTGTAAAAAAAGGCAAAAGGTCATTAAAAAGGGAGCACAACTATATACCATATTTGTCAATATGTAAGGCGGGACACTCCCAAAACCTCTTATGTTTCTACAGACCTTGGATTAGTCATTAAATAGATTTAGGCTAATTAAGACACACATATATCAAAAACTAACAAAGTCATGTTTTCAATTTAATCTACTACTTCTTTTGTATTCTTTATTTTGGCGCTTCAACGCAGCATTTTGATAGTCGACGACTTTTTATCAATGAACAATAGTTACTTTCATTCATATGTGGACTCGATATACCTTGGTAAACTTCAAATAAAATATCATAGAGTCTGTCACACTTGTTTCATATTTCATGAATAGTTTACCAGCAAAAAATATTAATGGTTACCAAGCATAAACAGCCTCATTTAAAGTCAACAACTTGCAAGTTCTTTGGTCGATACAATGACCTTGTCAGCAAAAAAGATCTCTCATAGTCTTCTTTCATACAAATTGATAGGCCATTATTTACACCCAGAGTTGTTTAATAGATTTTTCATTTGCCATTCGATCATGACGAGTGTGATCGGTTAGTAGGGGATGCCTACTCCATCATGGCATTTGATCTGACCTCTGATGATCTTTGACTAAATTAGACCAATCTCCTTCCCTTTTTTTTATTTTTTACTTGACAATGATTTTTTAGGTTGTCAGTTTTTTTTGTCTGACCCCTTTCTGGCTACGTACCATTTTTTAAAACCAGGGGTTGATTAAATACTGCATCATGGTTTGCAAGCATCCCCTCCGTACTTAAAAAAAGCGCTTTGTAAGATTCATCTTAGTAAAACTGAATTCTTTGGGCATCAGAACAATTTTTTCAAAAGGGTAAGTCATATATAGAAGTTGGAGTTTTTATTTCATCGTTTTTTCCTCTTTTATTGATATATTTATTTTCATTTGCATACACATATAACAATTATTATTCACAAGTTACAACAATGTTAAAAAGGAATAATCATATAAGTTTGTCTAAAAAAATAAATAAAAGTATGCCTTCAGTTCCTTATACAATGATCTCTTTTCAAAAACATTTTATATAATAGGTTTTCTGTATTTATTAATGCACAAATGATTGACATAATAAGAAATATAATGTCTCAACATATATTTGTACAACATTGTAACATTTCGATAAGTTTACCACTTTGTAAATATATATTTGTCTTCTTTTGTAAATTGAAATTCTACACATTGAAAGAAAAAAATTCAGAAAGAAAAACATGTAACATGCTTGATTTTCTTTGTAAAACCAGTTAGAAAAAATTCAAACTTCAAGGTATTATATACACTATTTTTGTATTCATATGAAACAGAATTTAATTGTGTAAATTCTTATGCGTGAAAAGAAGAAAACACTTGCTGTGACCTTCAACTCGACATTTAGATATATCGACGACGTATTGTCAATTAACAATGGTAATTTCCATTCCTATATCGATACGATATACTTTGGGGAGTTTGAGATAAAAGATACCACAGTGTCTGACACATCTGTTTTATACTTGGATATTTTACTTGAAAAAGACATTAACGGTAATTTAACAAACAAGATCTATGATAAATGTGATGACTTTAACTTAATAATCGTCAACTTCCCTTACTTATGCAGCAATATATCCTCATCACTGCATACGGAGTTTATATATCTCAGTTGATTCGATACGCAAGAGCATGCTCTATGCGTATTAACAATTTCTAAAAAGAGGTAAACTACTGAGTATTGACAAACAAGATGATGAAACAAGAACATCTGCAGTCTCGTTTAACGTCATCATTTCGTAAGTTCTATGGTCAAAACAATGACCTTGTCAGCAAATACAATTTATCACAGAGTCCAATGCTGAATAACGTTATTCGTACTTTTTGTTAGTCCATTATTCATACACTGAATTGACGACGGATTTTCCCGTTATTTCCTGATCATGACAAGGAGCACACGGTGGGTGTAAACCGGTCGGCAGGGGATGCTCACTCCTCCATGGCACCTGATCCCACCTCTGATGTTTTGAAGGTTCGTGTTTGCTCTGCTCCTATTTTGTATTGTTTTGTGGACTTTTGATCTTGAATACAGTTCGTTATCTCCATATCTTTCATACACTATTTTCATAGTCTTTCAAAAATAATTGGAGATGATAAATTAAAAAATTCCTCTTCTAATCTTAGAGTTCTTTACATTCTAAAGTAAGTAAAATATGTCTTCAGTCCCTGAGTCACAAGCAATCCAAACTTCACAATTACATTTAATTTTTCATAGTCTGTTTCAATAATGTCTGGCAGTTTAAGAAACCTCTCTACACTGAACACTACAGAGTTCTGATTCTAAGGTATTTTTCCATTCGGCTCACCTCGGCTGACTACGGTACCCTACATCAAACCTCGGCTGTATGATCTAATTTGATATCCCGCTACGCCGGGCTTTTGTAATGCGGTCGCTGGTTTACTCATTAGGAAAAACTGACGCTACAAAATAAAGTTGTTTTAAAATGGCGTCCTTTGACGAATATTTACAATTTGCAATACACAATTCCCCCATATTACGCGAGAAGAGTTTCGAATTGAAAGAAAAACAACTGCAGACGCTGAAAGCTTTGTATGAAGTAAAAGACTGCATATCCGTTCTGCCAACAGGTTACGGAAAGAGTGTAATTTTTCAGATTTTACCGTGGTTTGCCCAGTGCATGCGCCAGAAAGACAAGCCAATGACCGTGATTGTTGTTTGTCCATTGACATCTCTAATGCAGGATCAAGTGCTCGCTCTGAGAAAGTCAGGAATAAATGCATGTAGTGTGAGCATCACAGGTGTGTTTTTAAGTCAAGTATAAATATTGAAAAATTTAATGCATCTATTGCCCAGTACAAGCTGATCAGATAAAGAAATGAATTATTGATTTAATTTTTCACATGAACTTATATAAATAACACCTCAACTTTATACATATTAGGTACACATGGCATCACATTTGAGGAAACAAATGATGAAAATTCAGGCGATGAAGGTACTAGTCAACAATGCACTATTGAATGTGATGTACCATTCCAACAATTACAGGCAGGGGAGTTTAATCTAATTTATTCCCATCCAGAAGCCCTGATGAAAACTAGATTCGCAAAAGTTTTAAGATCAAAGGTTTATCAGGATACAGTATGTGCAGTAGTGATTGACGAGGTCCACATGATTTCTGAATGGTAAATTTTTGGATTGTTCACAGTAAATTGTAAAAATATTGTTCCATACAAGATTTGTTTTATTTAAATTTTCTTGTTACATGTGTGGTACATATGAATAACTTTAAACAAATGTAAGAATTGAGATGTTAAAGACTCATAACATATTTTCTGCATAGTATTGTCTATCTAAACTCTTAAGTAGTATACTTATCTCTTGTTGTTCGACTATGTATGAGGGTTCGATTCCCTCCCTAGGCATTTGAATAAATCTAGGCTGGTGCAAAGTGGGCAGATTGCCTAGTGGCCCCACATAGTCGAAACTGAACCAAGATAGAACTCTTTATAAGTTACTAAGCACTATTTAATAAAAATCCTGCATGGATCCATTATCTTCATTTAATATTATTATTTTTTTGTAGGGGAGAAGGGTTTCGTCCTGCCTTTATGAAGCTTGGGGACTTGATATGTGTTTTTGAAAATACTCTGCATTTACTACTGACTGCAACAGCAACACCAGGATCTGTTAAAACCCTTACAAAACAAATGAACTTTAAAAATCCTGTTGTAATTTCTGAAAATGTAGACCGTCCAAATATCTTTTTGGAGACAAGAACCAGGCTTCCAAACACAAAAAAATTTGAAAAGTTTGATGACTTGATCGAACCTCTTGTCACTGAATTAGGAGAAAAAAGAATTTCTTTTCCTGTAACAATTATGTATGTAGATAATCTTGAAGCTCTCGGGTATTTTTTCCAATATACTGTCTACAAACTTCAGGACTTAGGCTATGAAGGGGAAAAAATTCCTCAAAATAGAATATTTGCGCAATATCATAAGGACTATCCAGAATCCATGAAAAAAATTATAATTCAAGAGCTTACTAAACTAAACCCTAAACTGCGTTTGGTTTTCGCAACAGTTGCTCTTGGAATGGGTGTTAATGCACCTAGTGTTGAGCGGATCATCCACAGTAGACCCCCCACAACAATGGAAAAATACCTCCAGGAAATTGGAAGAGCTGGACGACTAGGACAAGCAGCCACAGCTACAATGTTTTACAACCAAAGTGACATTGCAAAAAATAGAAAAGGAATGACAGAAGATATGCGAAAATACTGTACAAATCAAGGTTGTTTAAGACTCATGCTTGTAAATTACTTTGGATTTGATAGTCCAGTGTATTCAGGAGATAAGCTTAATTGCTGCTCAAATTGTAAAACACTTGTTCAAAAGATTTAAAAACTTTGAATTTTCATATTTGCATGTTAATTCATTGGCTCGGTCTGTCTTAATCTACATGATGGACATTACTGGTAGAATTTGAACCCCTGAATTCTTTCAAAAAGATGCCTGACAGAGTGTTAATTACCTGTTATGAAACATTTACATTAAATTAATTTCTTTTGGACTTTTGAACTGGCTAATACTCTTTGAAAATTGAGAAAATGAAAATAAAAAAACAGAAAACAATGAAATAACTATATCTGATATCATTATATTGATTATCATTCTGTGTCACTTTCATCATCACTTGTTGCTGGTGAAGGGATAACTATTCCTCGTTTTAGTCTTTGTACTTTTTTCATTACCACATCCTTGAAATGGATTGTATCCACAGCAAAAGGGGACATTGCTATTTTTGGAAAGTTCTCTAATTGTCTTCCATTTGTTTTTTCCCAAATTTTCAAAGTAAGAAGTTCTTTGAGAATACACTTTACATCATCCTGAAATGAGCGCTTCTTGTGATGTGTCTTTTTATCGCGAAGACCAAGCATTCTATCAAAATTACATACAACATCTTGTATGACTGGTGCTGCCTTTGTAATTGTAACGATGGCTTTTTCAGTTTTATTGGAGCCTAGCCCCCGTATTAACTCTTTTAATACCATAACTTCGTTCTCTTTCTGCAAATCTGCTGCTTTGTTTTCACCTCCACGTCCACTAAGATTTACAAATGAACCATATCTAACTTTCATTGCCATCTTTTCTGACAACATTATCTCTGTTTTTAGAATATAATCAATACACTCTTCCAAATACTTGGAGTACACTGAATGACTGAAAAATATTGGTATGCAGAATTTCAGAGTGATGTTTGTTCTACAAGAATCTCCCTCTTTGATGGCATCTTTTAATGTTAAAATTATGAAATACCACTGGAGAAATTGCATTACATAATTTTGTAAACCATCTGTGTCTTCATCTTTGGGTTCCGCTTGTGAAATTGTTATTGGAATTTCATTATTTGACACCGAAAGAGTTATCGTCTCTCCTCTTTTAACTTGCTCTGGTGTTAGTCGAAATATAGGTATTTCTTATTGTTAATTTCTAGTTCGAAATTTAATAAGCCTTTTTCATTTATTGTGCTGTTCACATTGACACAGGCTCCCAATATATCCACTGTTAATGGAAATTGTGGCTGTTAAAAAATAAAAAGGGTCAAGATTCATTGATGTGAAAATGACACCATGACATGTTTATAAGACAAAAACACGAAAACCACACTCAGGTATACATTTAACTTATAGACTCTGTTAAATATTAGTGCATACTTTTTCGGGAAATGCCAACATCAACCCGTCAACTATTTCTCCAAGTAGCTGAGAAAAAATTTCCTCCTTTTTTGGATTATGCAGCATTTTCATGTTTTTCTTTGATAATAATGGGTGCTGTGGCTCGTCTGTCAAGGTTTTCATTCCAAAAAAGTGGAGTGTATATGACAAGAAGTACGCAGAGCCAACTGTTAATATGAAGTCCTCATGAGCCTGAAGTAAACAATAAAAATGGAATTTTAAAATTATAATTAAACAGGTTCTTTAAATTGTATAATTAAATGAGTTCCTATAACAAAATTCTGAAGGTAACAAACTTACTTCAAAACGAGACTTTACTTTTCCATTGACGTTCGATCTTTCAATAAGCACCTTGATGTGGTAGAGTGTTCCTTTCTCTCTACCACTTGCAGTATTAAAAAAACGCTTGTACAATTTCTGAAAATGACGAGAAAAAAATAACATCCAGTTTCAACATTGGGGTGAGATTTATTTGATAAGAGGGGTTGGAATGAATAGAAATGTTAAACTACTAGCAATAATTTTATCTACCTCTAATAGATCCATTAATGTATGAAACATTTCCACAATCATAGGATCTAGGTGTTCTAGTCTGTCTGTTGCTGTCAAGGCCCCATCTTGCAATGCCTTGGCTGACTGTAGGCGGACTCTCGTTAATTGATCCCCACCAACTGGAACCTTAATATCATCAAGTTCTGATACTGAAATATATTTTAAAACAATATATGGTCTGACATTTCTGTTGAGAATTTTCTGTATTTTTATTACAAGTCACTAAAAAATTTAATTAATAATACAGGGATTTTGTGTATGTCTTGATCTGTGTTTCTTGGTTTTTCTATAAAAAAAAATCTTTAAAATTACTTATACATCTTTAACTTGAAATTATTTTTTTATTGTTTTGCTTATTGAAAAAAAAAACTTTATAAAGTATCACTAACAAACACAGGATTAATTTGAGCTCTTAGAAGGCTTACTAGATTATCTATAACAATAATATTAAACATATTAAACATGCACACCTCTTCCAGCTTTTGTATACCATGATGTCAGCTGTTGTTCATAGGATTTCAAGATATGAATACAATCAGATAGTGATGTTTCATTCTTAAGCAAGACAGGTAAGATAAAGACTTCAGATTTTTTTGACATGGCATTCTTTTGATCGTGGGGAATATGTGCAGGTATAATTGTTTTCATCCAACTGAAATGGTCAAAGTACTCGCACAAGATCCTTCCCAAAAGAACTTTCAATGACTCCTTATACTTGGAGATTTCATTTGGTGATGGTACAAAGTTTTTGTATGTAATGTTTTCTGCATCACCAACTGGTTTTGAGTCATCAAGATCTTGAACATTAACCCTATCAAAAGTTAAATCAGTTGCAAAGAAGTGGTAATCTTGGTTCCTATTGTCCATCCGGATATCGTTAGTGGTAACGTAGAGATCTAAATTGTCACCATTCAGCTTTCCGTCTTTTCCTTCAGCAATGCCTTGGATGATTTTCTCTGTTGAGTATTCCCCAAAATCATTTAAAATGTTTCTCTTGGTTTCGTGAGACAAAGTTATATGCACCTGATTCAAGCGTTCAAGTATCTGAAATATATTATAAAAAGCAGACATTCAAAATAAGTTTTTTTGTAAACTCATATCAGTGATTCTTTTTCAAGAAATAGATTGATTGATTGATATTATTTAATTCTTTGGACTAAATGAAGATTATTTCAACCCATGCAAAGTGGTTTATAAAAAAGTGTGAACTGCCCCCAAGCTCTCTTTTACTGTAACTACATAAGCTTCATTCCTTATTATTTGATTTCAGTGTAGACAATAAGACACTTTTACCCCAAAATAGGCTTCAATTTAAGCATATTTTAAAAGTATAGATGTCATTGTGATGTAGGCAACTTACTTTATACAATATAAACTAAATGTTTTATCCAATCAAATTACATGTTACAACTTAAATTGATTTATTTTAACATACTCACTTTGAATTTGTTTGTTTTGGCCACTTAGCGTTTTCTTTCCACATCTTTATCTCTTAGCGTAGCACGCATTGTAGTTGCATTTCCTGGACTCAAACAAAGGTCTGCATTTACCTATTAAAAACAAGAAAAAATGAAATCTTGCAAAAAACATTTACACAAATACTGACAAAAAAATTACATAATATCCCCTCACAACCAAGTCAGAGGGAATGAAGTTACGTGCATGTGTGAGGGTGTTTTAGTTTGTGTGTTTTAGCATGGCCTTTTGCAAAATAGAAGAGATACTCGAGTATACCGGTAATTTGCATAAGTTATGCAGCTTAACTTCTACATTTGTATGTGAATGTGTATTTTGATATTGGCTTTATTACCGAGGTATGTTGCACTTTCATGGCGCTCAACATTTGTGACATCTAAATAAATCACATTTTTTGACCTTCTGATCCCTTTTTGAAGTGTTATGGATAATAGGAAAGGGGAATAACTTCTCTAAATACATATGTAGTGTTCAAATTCCCCTACAAGATCAATTACCCTTGCATATAAACTTTGTACTTTGCTTACTGAATGCTCAGGGGTAGAGAATAAATTTTCAAAGCATTAATGGATTTTAAGTTCAAAGAAAAAATGCATTTTCATCATGCAATCCCCACCAAACTAATAGAACTTTTAACCCTGGGGCCAAGAATTTCACAATACAGTAAAACTTGTTTATAAAGTAATTTTAATAACTAATTAGTACAAACACAGATATTGCGAATTCTGACTTCGTTATAACCGAGATTTGCTGTATTACTGTAGAAATCATTCTTCCTATGTGGTATTAATTTATGCTATGTACGAATCTTCAGAAATCTGTGCAAAGTTCTACTTGCATATATTAAACAGAAATTGAGACTTCACAGAATTTTGATCCTGTGGAAAAAAAGTACATTTATAGTTGTAGATGGTGAACAGTATCAATAATATTACCTTGGGAATGTAACCGTAGCCTTCATTTTTTTGACTAACAGCAACTGCAAGCCGATTCTGTAGACTGCCACTTTCACTGTAGTGCTTGTCTTTGGGTGCTTTGGATCCAAGTATATTATTAAAACTTTCATTGGCATTGGTGCTGTCTAATTTGCTTAGTTTCTGCACATCTAACTTTCTGAAAATTTTTAAAAGATCTTCTTTCAGTTGTTCATTCTTCAGGTCAGCACCCCACGGTAAGTTTTTGTGCTTTTTGGATCCATCACTCTTCATTCTGCACCAGTTTCCACAGTTTTCATGGGTACCAAATTGATGAAGTACTACTGAATCCATGTTCTTCTTTATCAAATCGGTTGAACCCTTAGATTGTGCTAGCATGTACTCAAAGCTTTTGATAACAGCATTGATGGTTTTCACAGACATTTCTTGGAAGTTTCCTTTTAATTTAAACAGCTGATTGGAAATGTTTTTTTTTAACATGATTGCTGTCACTGACTTTTTCCATCTCTTTAAAAACCTCTTCTCTTGCCCGTTGAGATCCTGTTGTGTCATCATCCCCTATCAGTGTAGTAACTGTGGCATTCCTTTCCTTTACATCTTTAAGCATTTCCACCACCATATCAGCCTCCATTGACTTTGCTGACCCTGTCCAGTTTTTGACACATTTATGCTTCCTTGGGGTAACTTTCCTCTATTTCGCAAGTGTACAAGTTCTGCATCTTTAGGATATTGATGTAGCAGCAATAACTTTTCCAGTTCTTTTTCCTATAAGAGTTGCTGTACCTAAAATATTAAGAGAGTTAATAAATCAAGATATCTGTAATATTTCTCTTTAATTCTTTTAGCTGACATCCCGGCTGAAAGCTCACATAAGCTTTGCAATAAGCTTCTTGTAAACGAAGTTTCGGGGGTATATAGTTTTTATCCTGTCTGTCTGTCTGTCTAGCTGTCTCTCTTTAACCTTTGCCATAACTTTTGAATGCTAAGGACTGGTGATCTTATACTTCACATATGTAATCCTTGTGAGAAGACCCTTCATTCGATACCAAGAACCTTGACCTTGGAGTTTGACCTACTTTTTAAAATTTTCAACCTTTGCCATACCTTCTGAATATTTAGGACTATAGGGCTTCCATACATGTGTATTTTTTGTGGCAAGACCTATTCTTGCCTAGAGGATTTCTGTACTTATTAAAAAACTTTAAAATTGGCCTTCTTTCATATCTTTAATCCTTGGTTTCATCAATTTCAAAATAGATTCTTATTCTGAATTATTAGCTATGTATATGTAGGTACCTGAAAGACTGTTGAGACCTTTTCCAGAACCTCAGTTTTGGTATGCCCCATCAGCAGAGGCAATAATGCCTGTAACATGGATATCTGGAGCAGATAAAATGAAATCAGGGTTACCATCTGAAAATTAAAAAAAATACAATATGTTAATGTACTGAATATTAATTGAGGAAAATTGATATTTCAGATATATGAGAATGTTATTTAATTTTGGGATTTAATAATGGAAACTACATTCAAATTTTGTCTTAAGAAAGCTCTTAAAAACTGCACAAAGAGTGCTAGTTATATGGTAATTTTATGCAGTTAAAGTGATCTGCCCTTAGAAGTAAAATGAAAAAAGGTAGCTTATATACAGTTAATTTCACAATATTTAACATGAAAATATTCTTAGCATTATATTAGAAATAGAATATGTAAATGAATTAATTTTTCTCCATTTACTTTCCCTATCCCTATATAAATTTAAAAATAAACAACAGTGATTTCTGCTCATGAATATAGTTTTTGCCTGCATAAATAAGGCAGGTAGCATATGTTGATAATTTACTGAATAGTCCCCTAATTTGCACACCTTTATATTTATATATTTTTCACAATGGTTTTTAATTTTACAACTCTGAAATTAAAGCAATATCAGATAAGATTCCCCTAAATTGTCATGTCCTTTAAGGTTCATAATCCCCCTGCTCACTCATATGAAATTTTTCCTTAACTTTAATGATTTTCCAAAGGAAATGTCTATGCTGAATAAAATACAAACAAAATAGCATGGCTTGCGGAGCAAAATTTAACAAAAATGGCACTTAAACATGACAAATTTATAAAGGAATAATAGACATTTGTGTCATTAAGAGTTATCTCTCTTATCAGAGTATCACTGTACCTTAATTAACATGTACTAGATGGGTCTTTATGACTCTTGATTCTCACCTTGCAGGCAGGCTTCATCCGCCAAGGCAAAACTGCCTTTTACATTCTCAGTAGTTGCATGGGGTAGATATCCATGGGGCGGATTTCTTGGGGTGGTAGGACACATATTCCCATCTATCCAAAAATAAGCATAGCACTGTCAATAAATTCACATTGGTTTTTAAATTTTGCAACATCTGTTAAGATTCCCCTAAATTGTCATGGCTTTTAATTAGCATGTACCAGATGGGTCTTAATGACTCTTTTGATTCTCACCTTGCAGGCTGGCTTCATCCGCCAAGGCAACACTGCCTTTCGCATGCTCAGTAGTTGCATGGGGCGGATTTCTTGGGGCAGTAGGATGGATAATCCAATCTATACAAAAACAAGCATAGCATTGTCAATATTTACACAATGGTTTTTAATTTTGCATTATCAGATAAGATTCCCCTTAATTGTTATGGCCTTAAATTAACATGTATAAAATGGGTCTTTATGACCCTTTTGATTCTCACCTTGCAGACAGGCTTCATCCGCCAAGGCATCACTGCCTTTTGCATGCTCAGTAGTTGCATGGGGTGGATATCCACGGGGCGGATTTCTTGGGGAGGTAGGATGGATATTCCCATCTATCCAAAAATAAGCATAGCACTGTCAATATTTTCACAATGGTTTTTAAAATTTTGCAATATCAGTTAAGATTCCCCTAAATTGTCATGGCTTTTAATTAGCATGTACCAGATGGGTCTTAATGACTCTTTTGATTCTCACCTTGCAGGCTGGCTTCATCCGCCAAGGCAACACTGCCTTTCGCATGCTCAGTAGTTGCATGGGGCGGATTTCTTGGGGCAGTAGGATGGATAATCCAATCTATACAAAAACAAGCATAGCATTGTCAATATTTTCACAATGGTTTTTAATATTGCAATATCAGATAAGATTCCCCTTAATTGTTATGGCCTTAAATTAACATGTATAAGATGGGTGTTTATGACTCTTTTGATTCTCACCTTGCAGGCAGGTTTCATCCGCCAAGGCAACACTGCCTTTCGCATGCTCAGTAGTTGCATGGGGTGGATATCCATGGGGTGGATTTCTTGGGGCGGTAGGATACATATTCCCATCGATACAAAAATTAGCATAGCACTGTCAATATTTTCAAAATGGTTTTTAACTATGTTAAATCAGATAAGATTTCCCTAAATCTGAGAACAAATTTTGATTACTGACTAGATACAGTAAAATTGGTTTAGTACGAGCATGGATATTGCAAATTCATGGATATAGCGAAGTTATCTTGGATCCCCAGCTATATAAATTTAAACAATTCCTTTATACGGATGCACTGTATAATGAATTATGGACATAGCGAAGTAATTATAGGTCCCGGTGACTTCTTTATAACCAAGTTTCAATACAGTCATAAGAAACATTTTTCATGATTATACATAGGCGTCGGAACTGGGGGGGGGGGGCTAACATTTTATAGGCATTGAAAATTGGGGGGTACCTTTTTTTTGGTGGTTTTGTCCCCCCACTTTTGATTACCCCCTTCAATTTCAATTTGCTTCCGACACACCTATGTAATATAATCAAAATTGTAAAATGCAATTACCATTAACTGTCATTTCTACTTCCTTAGACAAAGCTTTGTCCAAGGAAGTACGGGCAACTCTCTGTAACGTTTCACTGACTTCGTCACTTCTTTTCTTGAATAAACCGGAGCTAACAAATGGCAGGTTCAATGCTGTAATAAAGTTGTTAGCCTGTGTGGGCCCTATCCCAGAGTGATGGATTGCTAAAAAAAAAGTAGATTACAAGCATATATGCACAGGTCTGGTACAATCACTAGATTTAGCTACTTAGCTCTAATTACCTACGTAGCATTATTTACTATCCAAAACAACTTTATTTAGTTACTTCTACAGTAAATCTAGCTGCAAAACTGTACCTCTCCAGAAAAAATACATTGACAGACTGGAGAGCCACAGTGCCACCCATTGAAAAAACTGTTCAATTATTGCGCACAAAAAAGTGCGCTGTTTCTCGATTTATTTATCCATGTTTTTAAAACTGTCATGTCAAATATTACTAACCGCATGTTTTTCTAACATATTCTTTTACTGTTTCGATAACAATGAAAACATTCCATATCATCGCTGTTAATAGCCCTACAGGCCCTGAAATGAGATCATAAAAAATTTTGTCTATTTAAACTACCATTTTGGTTTGCAAGATAATTCGGTCTAAGGCGCTTCGTGCAGATGTTAACTATGAAAGTTGTTCATAGAGAAGTAAGTAATATTTTAATTTCTAGCTTTTTGTGATTTAGATTAGAATTTTGAAGAGTTAATTCATAACCAAGCGAAAAAAAATTATGCGCAATAAATGTACAGTTTTTTCAATGGGTGGCACTGTAGCTCTCCGGTCTGTCGATATATTTTTTTTTTGGAGAGCTACAGTTCCGCAGCTACAGTAAATCAGACTTTTTCTTGCATTTACGTTTTTCAAAGAATACACACAAAGTTGCACTCTGCAGTGATAGAATATTCAACATTTAACTCATTTGAAAACAATTTGTGAAAAAAGAAATCACTCTAGAATATGTTTATTTTTCTCTGCGCAATTACCGTCAACGATCTAAAAAAAAATTAAGGCTATAAATTGCGTAACCTGACCTACCTTTTGCCAGTTTGGAATTGACATCGAAAACAGGTGGCCCCCTTTGCTTGTTAGGCACACGATGTACTTTCCTCATAGCGGCCCGCACATATCGATAACAACTGTGGCACCTAAGAACTAAGTGGCCAGTTATCCCAGCGGGGAGGACACCAATTGGCTGTTTGAAGTTTAGTTCCAGGGCACAGTAATTGCACTTCATATTTTCAAAAAGATATTGCAAATCAACAACAAAACGCGTATGAGTAACAGATCTGAGTTTACCGGAAAAAAATGTGTCATTAACAAAATCAAATGAAGATGAAGCTGGGAACATAGAGTAAGAGTGATCTAAAGATGGGATTGTTGTGTTTTCAGCAACTGGTGGACATTCATGTGGCAAAGAACTGGAAGGTGCGTTTGTTGGCAACTCTGCAATAGATGGCTGAGGCAGAGCAGCTCTTTTCATACACGCTCGTGCTTTACAAATATTTTCTTGCTTACTTTGTCGATTTCTTGCCTTCACCTCTTTAGCGAATCGTCCTCTAAATCTCATGGTCGGAATCTTATAATTATTTGACAGATGGTTTGACAGATGGTACAGTGTCGTCTGACGCAAGACGTAAACCGCGCCAGAAATGTAAAGAAATGTCGTAAAAATCAAAAATTGTACGGAAAAAAAATATAAAAGTTTACAAGCATTGGACATTGTTTACTTTAAACCAATTGTTTGTATTGTATGCGTAATTTTTTTTAATTAGCTAATTACGCATACTGGCAATCTCTTGGAAATCTACAACAAACAAAAACCATCATGCGCGCGACGATGCGCAAAGAGCGATAACTCGAACTATAGTCGGCCCCCTTAATTCATAAATTATAGTTTTTTTTTTACAAAAGATCGCAAATTTTGACTGGAGTCTAAGTCGTTTCATAATCCTTGGACCATGAGTATATTAGAAATATAATATGACCAAAAAAATTCGTACTGTTTGTAGTTATAATTTAATAATGACTCAATACATGCATAAACAGGATTGTATATATTGTAAAACATCTGTAGACTTATCATATTATGAAAAATAAAGGATTATACAAGAAATATTAACAAATGTTTACTTTGTTCATATTGTTCATATCACACGACATGGTACAAGCGATTGAGCTTACCCCTTACAAAAAATACTATAGTAAACTATAGTTAACTATAGTTTACTATAGTTAACTATAGTTTACTATAGTTAACTATAGTTTACTATAGTTAACTATAGTTTACTATAGTTAACTATAGTAAATCAAAGTTCCAAAGTTTTCCAAAGTAAGTCAAAGTTCCAAAGTTTTTACTATAGTAAATTAAAGTTCCAAAGTTTTCACTATAGTAAATCAAAGTTACAAAGTTTTCACTATAGTAAATCAAAGTCCCAAATTTTTCACTATAGTAAATCAGAGTTCCAAAGTTTTCACTATAGTAAATCAAAGTTCCAAAGTTTTCACTATAGTAAATCAAAGTTCCAAAGTTTTGACCATAGTAAATCAAAGTTCCAAAGTTTATACCATAGTAAATCAAAGTTCCAAAGTTTATACCATAGTTATTCAAAGTTCCAAAGTGTTTTTCCCATTAAAAATCAAAGTTCCAAAGTTTAAATCAAAGTATTTAAGTTTTTGTATGTTTTTAATAAGTTTTTTTTTTTTATTATTAATCTGTTTTAAGGGTGATGATTTTGGTTTGTTTGGGCTGATTTTTGTTGTTCATCTCAATTTAAATATGCAAAGTAATTTATTTAAATGCATTATTTACATTGAACGGTAGAAAAAAACATGTTGACTGATGTTAAGAAAGTAAATATTTTGATTCTAAATGACGGATTTATTTTATCTTATAGTATTTTTTTCTCCATAAATAATAATAAATATTGCTTATTTATCGGTGCAAGGACAATTTATTCATTAAAATTCATTTCTTGTACTTCGTTCTTTTAGGGGACGATTCGGGTTTTTAAATCGTTCATCGAAGCTGTAATAAATCTTATTCTTGACATTTCATAAAATGTACAAAATGAGAATCAAAACTATAATTCCAAGGGTTTTATAGTATTTAATCAAATTCCAAAGTTTTCACTATAGTAAATTAAAGTTCCAAAGTTTTCACCATAGTAAATCAAATTTACAAAGTTATTACCACAGTAAATCAAAGTTCCAAAGTTTTCACTATAGTAATTCAAGTTTCCACAGTTTTTACCACAGTAAATCAAAGTTCCATAGTTTTTACTATAGTAAATCAAAGTTCCAAAGTTTTTACTATAGTAAATCAAAGTTCCAAAGATTTCACCATAGTAAATCAAAGTCCCAAAGTTTTAACTTTGGTACTATAGTTAACTATAGTTTACTATAGTATTTTTTTTGTTGGGGTAGAGCTTATCGAAGGGAATCAAACTTGACCCGCTTCTTCTCAGGTTCATCTGCGTATTTGTCTGTGAGAATTTACAAATAGATATATTTTATATTAAAATCCTCTTTTACTGAACCTTGTGTCATGAACGTTAGAGTTAGTTTTTCAGTGTAGAGAAGAAAACTTAACACGTTTATTCTCTGGTTCATTGTCATACTTGTCGGCAAGATAGTTCACAATAATTTCGCTCTGTTGCATGTCTTCTAAAATCCTTTTTTGTAAGGATTTCAACACTTGAAATTCTCTGGTTTTGGTTATTTTCGGGTCCGTGAAACGATTTTCCAGATCCTGGAACTTCTTTGGGTCGTTTTTTTCTTTAAAAGAAAAAAGAGTCTTAAATACTGTATGCAGGGTTATTTTCGCCCCGTCTTATTTTCGCCCTTTCACACTTGCAAACAATTTTGCCCCGTTTTAAATTCGCCCAGTCATAGTTTTGTTTAAGAAATTATACTGTATTCTTTGAATTCGCCCCGTTTTAAATTCGCCCAAATTAAAGCAGGGCGAAAGGGGCGAAAATTTCCCTGTATACAGTACTGTGCAAACCTGGAGTATGAAACGGAGAGGCACATTCTAAATAATTTATACTTCACATTTATTTTAATTGACTTACCTAAAGTAATGAGGATGGAGTTCTTTTCATTCCTCTTTGAGTTCGTCTTGGATGCTGAAGGCAAGTTCTCAGCAGACCCTGAGGATGCGAGGGCATTGTTGGCATTCCTATTTTTAGGAAGGGATGATTCCTTTACATTTTGAAGGGACGGGGGGGTCGTAAGCAGGATCTTTAAAACAGAGGACTCTTTCCTTGGGACCGCTGGAGTGGATTTTTCAGACATCTGGGAAGGTGTTGGTAGAGGAAAGGAGGGAGGTCTTAAAAAAAGAGAGACAAAGTTTAATAAAGAAGTAAAATATTGTTTAACAAACAAGAGGCCTACGGGCCTTATAGGTCACCTGAGTATCATGTAACAACTTTCCAGCGATTGTATTTGGTTTGTGTTTTAATCCAAAAGCTATGAAATTCACAAATTTTGAAGAAGGCACCATTGCTTATCAAAGTGCAGATTTCAAAGCATTAATTTATTTTTAGTCAAAGTTCCCCCCTGGTACCCCTGACCCAGCGTCCCTGAAATTATCTATTTTGAAAGAGGCCCCTTTCTTCATTATAAGGCCAGCATTTTGTTTTTTTTTGTTTAGGTTTAGTTATGAACATGAGAATAAAAATGTCCAAAAGGAGAAGGAAATAATTTTTTTTTTGATAAATCAATTATTAACATTTGTTCATTCTTTTTTATGCTATTCTAATAGGCTCCTTACCACTGGACACATAATGCTTACAAACAGGAAAGTAGAACATTTAATTGCTTATTTCATCATCTGTCAGTTTGGGCCAGTTATATAAACTTTGTGATGTTGGTCAAAATATATTTTAAAAAATCAATTCTTTAAAAGTCTTTCAATATATCTTCATTTTTTTAATATGTGTTAGGTGAATGTGTAGACATTGTTCTAAAATTTACTTGATACCTAAAATTATAATTCCTATCATAAAACAGACAGGGAGTATTGGGGAGTAGGGTGAACATTTTTTTCAATTAAGTGTATTTTCCTGGACCTGTGTAAAATAATTTTTCTGGCTGATACAAATGATACTACATGCCTGTATATATTTGTATATTCTTGCCTTTTAATAGATGGATTTTTTTTTTTATTTCTACAGGTTATTGTATATTTCTTCCTCATATGGACTTAACTTCTCTCATAGTTTTATTCATTACATCTGATACATAAGCAACCCTTTTCTAAAGAATGCTGCTTAGACTGTAAGCTATAACAGAGACCTAAACAATGTCGCTGGCAATATGCAATCTATAGCTACCACGGGCAGTTTAAAACCTGAGGGAGAAAATAATTTACAGACAGATACTTTTGAAACGAATACATAATTATCTCACCAGCATGTCATTGTGCAACAAAGTCGTCAGCATTTTATTTGTCCTTTGAACGGGTGAAACGTTTTGAATGGCACTCGTATCGATGAATTTTACACTAAACCAAGCTATCTTCTCAGATCAGAGATCTAGCTTTCTTTACCCGCCGTTTCATCTTAAAACCGGAAGTGCGAGTTCGTAAATTTGAAATCTCGATCTCGACTCAAATTTGACATCGGAAAGAAATTTATTTTTATTTTTTTCTGAAAATTCAAAACCTTGAGCGGAGGGTTTGTAAAACTGAAAATAAAATAAATCCTGGCCTTAAATATGTAATTAGATCATTAGTATATTAACCAGAAGAAAAGGATAAGAATGCATGCATTTCACTATATAATCCTTTGAGTCCCACCCTATCACCAGAACCCCTGACCCTGGGGCCATCATAACTATGTACTGAGTTGGTTTATTTAATACCCAGGAGCAGAGAAGACGATTTTCAAAGAAATAATGCATTTTCACTACCTACTTATTTAGCCCCGCCCTAGCACTAGAACCCCTGACCCTAGGGCCATGAATTTCACACTTTTGGTGGCGGACTCATTGCCGATTATAATCATGCAAACAGTTTGACTGCTTGATGTCCAGGAGTAAAGATGAAGATTTTTAAAGATTGCATTAATTCTAGTGGTTTTGGCCCCACCCCTCAGGCCCCAGGAGGGCAGAGATAATGAAATTCACAATTTTTGTTCCCTGTTACCCATAGATGCTTTGTGCCAAATTTGGTTGAAATTGGCTCAGTGGTTGCAGAGAAGAAGCTGAAAATGTTCAAATGTTGACGCACGACGGACGACGCCGGACGAAAACAGATAGCAATAGGTTACCTGAGTTTACTCAGGTGACCTAAAAATTAAAAACGGGAACTAAAATTAAAAAAAAAAGAGTTCAGAGAAAATCAATACTGAAATCAATCTAGTTCAACAACAACAGCAACAAAATGAATGTTTTTTTATTTTTGTGCAAGGATGAAAAAAGTAATAAGCATGAAAGAACGAATCATTCAAGTGTAATAACCTGCTTAGAACACCACGATGATGAAACCGGAAACTGATTTATTCGACTTTACACATTAGAGATTCACATACTAATTAAGTCATACATAAGATTATTCATGTCATTATATTACATCCCCCTTCAATTAAATTTAAAGAATATTTTGGATGACAATCAGCATCAAATTAAGTAGATCAAAACAATTGAATATTAATTATAATAAATCACACAATGTAAGATACAATCACATTTTAGGACTTTAAATCAATAGTTAATGAAGGTTACTTAATGTCAACATAATTGAGACTAGAAAGTTCACTGACTAGGCAATCTCATAGAACTAAAATGTAATTTATTTGCTTTAGCATAACAGTTGTAAACAAATTGAACATGCAAATAAAGGGATTATTATGCCCTTTTACAACCATTTATGTTTCACTGAATCATTCAGTATAATCAGAGAAGTACTTAGGTTTCACAACAGCTCGACCCGAACGCGTTTTTTGTTGGTTGGTAGCTGGTACTGGCAAAACTGGATTCTGTTTGTTGCTTCACTCTGTTGTATGGTTTTTGGTTTTGTGGATAGTGGACTACTTGTCGGCTGTTCCTTTGGAACCATAATAGTCTGAGGTATGAAGATTTCCTGCTTTGGTTGGATTGTGTGTGGATCCTCTCTCGTTTTTATCAACTTGCAGTTGTTTCGGCGGTATGTTCTGCCCTGAACACCTGCTTTCACAAGATGAGATCTTGGAGTTTCAGTTTGCGCAATGTATTCAGCCGGTTTCCAACCCCCTGGAGTTTGAATGCGTATGGAATCTCCAGGCTCACACTGTTGTCTTGGCGAGCGTGCTGATCATAATAGAACTTCTGTTTTAGTCTGTATTCCATTAGACGAGTTGAAACCTGATTGGGCTCTATGATGCATGGCTTACGTAGGTTGTCACTGGTAGGTATTAATGTTTTAGCTCTTCTAGACATCAGACGCTGCATCGGAGATCCAATTCCAGAATCCCTTGGGGTGTTGCGTAAATCAAGGAGACCCAAGTGTATATCATCTCCAGATTCTGCACATTTCTTTAGAATGTTCTTAACAGTTTTAACTGTTGGATTGCGGATGTAGGGGCGATGACGTTATGTGTTCATTACCGTATGATTTGGTGAAATCCTTGAACTCTTGGCAAGCGAACTGTGGACCATTGTCGCTAACCAGTATGTCCATAATGCCGTAACGGGCTATATTTTCTTTGACTCGTTTGATGACAGTTGCTGATCTTGTGTCACGTTCCAATTCGGCAACTTCGATGAAATTCGAATAGTAGTCAACCATAACGAGATAATGGTGGTTGTCAAACTCGAACAGATCTGCGCCCACTTTGCTCCACGGAAGTGAAGGTATTGGATGAATGATCATTGGCTCCTTCTGTGGCTTGTTTCTGTGCATCAGGCAAGCGCTGCACCTGCTGATCACATCTTCAATCTGTTTGTTCATCCCAGGCCAAAACACTAGCTCTCTAGCCTTTTGTTTCGATTTAAGAATTCCTTGATGAGGACTGTGGATAGTTTTCAGTGTTGTAGCTCGTAGCTCTGTTGGTATGACTGTTCGTTCTCCATGATAGATTAACCCATTGTAGGTAGATAACTCATCGCGAAAGTCCGAAAACGGCATGACTTCAAGTGGCAAGTCACATTTCCTGTCTGGTCATCCTTGGCAGATAACTTGTTTCAGGGTCTGCAATTGCTGATCTTTTTTCGTGGCTTCTACTAGTGTCTCATGGTTTGTATATGACAGTGTTTCTACAGTAAAAACCATCATTTCATCGTCTATCACTTGTTCGTCACTCTCCTTTAACGGTAACCTGCTCAGACAATCTGCCAATCCGATTTCCTTCCCCTTCACATATACGAGATTAAATTCGTACGGCTGCAGTCTTAACATCATTTTTTGAATTCGCATCGGTGCAGTGTGTATTGGTTTCTTCATGATGCTTTTAAGTGGCTTGTGGTCTGTTTCTATAGTTACATCAGATTTCCCATACAGTAATTTGTGAAAACGTTCGCACCCAAACAATACTGCGAGCATCTCCTTCTCGATTTGCGCATATCTTTGCTCTGCTGGTGTTAGAGCTCGAGATGCATAAGCCACTACTCCATTTTTCTGCAGGATTGCTGCTCCCAAACCTTTCATTGATGCATCGACTGTAACGGTCACTGGCTGTGTCGCATCGAAGTACTTCAAGACATCTGTTGAGGTAAGTGCTTTCTTAACATTAGCAAATGCCTGTTGAGCTTCAGTGTCCCAGCTCCACTGGTCTCTAGTCTTAAGCTCTCGTAATGGTGATGTAAGTTCACTCAGTCTTGGAATGAACTTGGCTAGGTATGCGAGCATGCCCAACACAGTTTCTAGCTCGCTTCGATCCTCTGGATTCTTCATCTCAAGAATTGCTCGTACTCTATCTCTTGAAGGTTTTAGACCTTCTCCGGTGAGGCGATGACCAACATAATCTACTTCTGGCTTCACAAGTACACACTTAGCTGAGTTTAGTTTCAGACCAATTGATCGGGCCTTTTTGAGTACTGATGTAAGTCTCTTCGTGTGCTCCTCTAGAGTCTTCCCATGAACCAGTATATCGTCAATCACGATTTCCACACCTTCCATGCTGCCAAAGTGAGTAACCATTTCTCTCTGGAACACTTCTCCTGAACATTTTAATCCCATTGGAATACGAAGATATCGGTACCTTCCAAAAGGCGTGTTAAATGTTGTTAACAAGGAGCTTGCTTTGGTCAGTTTTATTTGATAGTAGCCCATATTAGCATCAAGGGTAGAGAAAAACTTGCTTCCGTGTAACCTGGTCACTATGTCGTCAATGCTGTTCATCAGGTAATGCTCACGCTTAATCGCTTTATTGAGATCTGATGGATCAATGCAAATTCGTACACGACCGTTCTTTTTCCTTACACAAACCATACTGTTTACCCATGCGGTTGGTTCTTTGACTGGGGTAATAATTCCACAACGAACGAGATTGTCAAGCTCACTTTTCACTTGCTCACGAATGGCTACAGGAATAGCTCTTGGTGCATGAATATCTGGTGTTATGGTGTTGTCAACTTTGATCTCATACTCGCCAGGCAGACATCCAACTTCCTGTCCGATAACATCTGTGAATTCTTGTTTTATCTGTTCTGTGACTTCACTCACAGCTACATTGTTCACTCGGGCTATAAGACCAAAAAGAATGCTGTCCTTTCTCCCCAGTAGCTGTAAAGGACGAGGATTGTCAATCACTTGAAAGTTTATGTTTCTCTCTTTGTCTTGGTATCTGCATGGCAGGCATATTTGTCCACATGCTTTTGTTGTGTTGCTCACTCCATTGATGATAACATTGCTGTCTGTAATTGGCGCAATCGATGTGAATTTCTCGGCACTTGTTTTTGATAGGATGTTGCACTGTGCTCCACTGTAAATATCAAGGGTAAGTTTTCTATTTTTGACGTCAAAGGTGACTTTCCAATCACTTTGTTTCTCCTGGCTGGAATCTGTTTGAGCTGTCCACACATCCTGAAACGTACAATGATCAAACATTTGTTCCAGTTCTTGAGTATTCTGATATTCATTATCATCCTCTGCGTAATATACTCTTGATCGCTGCGGTGCATGTCCACTGCCTCTGAACCTGCTCCTGCCTCTACGTAAATTTCTGACTGGTGTAGTGCGTCCTCGACACAAGGTTGAATGTTTGAAATGTCCCTTTTGTCCACATAAATCACAATGCTTGTTATAAGCCGGACAGTTTCCACTCGCATGGTGTTTGCCACATTTGATACAAAATGGATGAGTGCCTTGGTATTTACCTCCCTTTGTAGGTCGACGATTCATCCTTGTTTTCTCATGATGCATGTGTGCAAGATTTACTGTTGGGTTCTCTGCATCCAAGTTTTTCAGATGTGCGCTAGTTAGTTCAACCTGTCGACATGTCTGAATTACTCTGTCTAGATTTAAGTCAGCAGCTGGAATTTCCATTAATTTCTCTGAGCACTTCCTGTCGTTAACACCATTAATAATCATGTCACATATGAAGCCCTCCTTATGCTCACCGTATTCACAAAATTCTGCTTTCCGCTTAAGCTCCGAGATATAGTCCATAATTGTGCTCTTACCTCTCTTGGTATTTAAGAATTCCTGTCTCTTGATATTGCGATAATTGTGCACACCAAAATGGCTGTCGAATTTGCCGAATACCGTATCTAGGTCATGGCGATTCTCTCCGGGCTGCGCTTCTATGTTGTTTTCCTCATCTGCTTCTATTCCAGGTGCCCATGTGAAGGAATCATATATTTTGACGGCTTCACGTCCCATGTTGGCGAGCAACATACCTACTTTCCTTTTGCCGGGTTTTTCGTCCAATCCTAGTGCATCCAAATGAACGAGGAAATCACGCTTGTACGACTCCCATTCTCTTGCTCCAGTGTTAGGATCAGTCGGATTAAATTCCGGAAGGGTTCTAATGCCTTTATGAGCCATATTTCTGGGGCGATGGATGTGAATTTTCTGACACCATGTAATAACCTGCTTAGAACACCATGATGATGAAACCGGAAACTGATTTATTCGACTTTACACATTAGAGAGTTCACATACTAATTAAGTCATGTCATTATATTACACAAGTCCGTTTTGTATGATACTATCTTAATAGGGGATATTCGAAGTTCTGTATATTTATGACATCGTATAACACTTACTGTAATGGAGTGTCGCACAGACTGTCCAACAGTGCATCAAAATCTGCATCCTCACTGTTACCACTTAGTTTACTTAATACCCAAGAGCAGAAAAGAAGATTTTCATAGAAATAATGCATTTTCATTATATAATCTATATACATGTAGCCTCATCCTAGCACTAGAACCCCTGACCCTGGGGCCATGAATTTCACAATTTTGGTAGAGGACTTAATGCTCATTACATTCATGCCAACAGTTTGCCTGCTTGATGTCAAGGAGTAAAGAAGATTTTTCAAGATTGCAATAATTTTTGTGGTTTTGGCCCCACCCCTCAGGCCCCAGGGGGCGGGGACCATGAAATTCACAATTTTGTTCCCCTTCACCCACAAATGATGTATACAAAATGTGGTTGAAATTGGTTTAGCAGTTTCAGAGAAGAAGCTGAAAATGTTCAAATGTTAACGAACGACGGACGACGACGGACAAACACGGATGGCAATAGGTCACCTGAGTGACTCAGGTGACCTAAAACAATTGAACAGTTAACAAGGGAGAGTCAATTAGGGTTGTTGTTGCCACCAGTGCATTAGGAATGGGAGTAAATGTATCACCATACCACAATGTTATCATATATGGGTATTCCCAAAAGTTTGATAGATTTCATCCAAGAAACGGACCGGTCACGGTAACCTAGTGGTAGAGCGTTCGCTTAGTGATCGGGAGGCCGGGGTTCGATTCTCATTCGTGGCGCCGCGTCATACCCAAGACGTAAACAAAGGTAGTGACTGTTCCTTCGTCAAGTGCTCGGCACTAGAAGTGAAAGTCACGGGTCTTTCGGATATGACCTTAAAAACGTAGGTTTCATGACACGGTGGGCGCTGGCACGATAAAGAACCCTCACTGCTCAATGGCCCTGAGTGCCAAGTATAGGTCTCAATTTGAAGCCCTTCACCGGCATACGGTGACGTCTCCATATGAGTGAAAAATTCTCAAGAGGGACGTTTAACAATATACAATCAATCAATCCATCCGAGAAACGGGGCGAGTTTGACGAGATTGGCAACACTCATTTGCCATTTTATTGTATTACGGACAACAATCGAGTTGACCAGGATGTAAAAAAATATCTAACTTCAACAGAGTGCAGAAGAATTCAATTGCTTAAAACATTAAAAACTGTGCAGAATACTGGAAAACATACTTGTGACATTTGTGAAACAATTTGTTCATGTAATTCTTGTTCTCTAACAGTATTGGAGAAAGCAACAAGAAATATGTCTTTTGACCGTGTTGAAGACATATTGGATTCCTCCGGTGACCGCCCAGTATTCCGACGGTCCGATAGCCCAGTAGTCCGACGGTCCAATAGTCCGACAGCCCAATTGTCCGACGGTCCGATAGTCCGACGGCCCGATAATTTGGAGTCGCAAACAATTAATTTCTACTGCATAGAATAGGAACAATGACCTCCTTTAGATCTGTGCTTTTTTTTAAAAGTGATAACTGTCAATTTTCGACTTCGCACAAAAATAAAGGAATCGGGGTCGACCCACCTTTACGCAAAGGTTTATTGAATATCATATTATAATTTAAAACAATTTTATCTTTTTAAAAAGATTGGTGATCAAGCGCTGTAGCATTTTTTAAACACAGAAAGAAAGGTTCGTGATCACAAAAAATCTATTTTGCTGAATTCTTAAATGTATAATTACTCTGGAGTGTGATAGTTAAAAGAGTTATAATTTTTGGTGAAGTGTATTTTTTCAATATATAGAATTTAAATTATGTCAGTGTGGAATTGCATTGTATCATTATTTTGAACATCTTTTGTTCAATATAACTTATCAATTTTTTTCCACATGCGAGATATAAAGCGTAATAGATTGAACATTCTGACCCTTTTTGGTCCCTAATTATGTAACATACGACATAAAAATCATAATTTATAGTTGTATAGATGTAGATTATTAAGATAAACATTTTTGATGCAGTTATGTATAACAAAATATTGACTGTTAAAAAGTTATAAAATAAAGATTTTGACTTCTATTTGCCCTTAATGTGATGAGTCAGCACTTTTTTCTTGATATCAAATGAAAGATCTTGCATTTCTGCACAAATATTGTTCTATATGTTTTAACAAAATAATTATACTTTAAAAGATATAATGCAAAATGTCTCAAAAATCAGTCATGATTCATGTCCTTAATTTCGACCCCCTACCGAGCTTCTATACTAGACACTTCCGGAGGATTTGAAAGTATAGGTACAAAACTACAACGTGCTAACTATATTCGCTGAAAATTTTGGCACTCTAACTTTTGAGTTTTGTCGGGACAAGATTCCCGACCGGAGGTGAATTTCCAAAACGTAAGGAAAAACGTATCAAGTTCAGATCATGATATATCATCCCTGAAAATTTCACATAAATCCGTCCAAACATCTTCGAGAAATATTCTGCACAAAAATAAGGACAGAAAAAATAATAATTAGATACGGTCTCGTTGCGAGCAACGTTTAACGAGTGGGTCTTCCGTCCGAATTTGATGAGAACAGACGAGATTTTGAAATTTTATTATACAAAAATTTTTTTACAATGATAATATTGTCAAGAAAAACGATTTTGCTGCCATTATGTTTAAGAATAAGTTCATAAAAATTCCACAAAATTATTACTGAGATAGCGGTGTAGAAAAATATTACTAGCCCCTTGTTGCCCCTAAATGTGTAATATATAACGTCAACAGTATGATATATACTCAAAGATCATTAAGAGGAACATTTTTGTTCCAATAATGTATCACAAAATATTGATCGTTTAAGAGTTATAATGCAAATTGTTTTAGACCTTTTTTATCCTTAATTTGATTAGTCAGCACTTTTTAATTGATATCATTTGAAAGATCCGGTCATTTACTCAAATATTGTTCAGTATGTTCAAATGACAACTTTTTAAGATATAATACAAAATGTCTCGAAAATTCACTCTTTAATTTGTGACAGTTGAGGTCTTTATTGAATATTTATTAATTAATAAACCAGTAATTGTTTATTACTTTTGCATATTGACTGACATTAAATTAGCATAAGTCTATGTTTATTATTTATAAAACAAACCTATTGCTATTTTTAGCGTAATACTTATTGTTCTATTGATTTTGTGCTAAAAGTCATTTTTATGTTATGAGTATGACGTCACAGTACATCCCGGCACGGGTTAGCCCGACGGTATTATTACTGACGACTGTTGTAATTTTGAGGAGTGCTGATTTTTATACTGAAGAAAGTGAACGTGTTTAGAGGAGAGAGCGGTCTGTATTTGACCTGTAAGCATTGTTATCATTGTTTTTGATGTTTATTATTGTAATTAAAATAACGGTTAAAACTGAAATCGATTCCTGTTGATTGATTCTGGGACTATTGGGCAACCGCCCGTTACAAATTCATTTCCTAAATTTCAAGCCCTAGACCCTTTCCATGCCACACTTTTTGAAAATTTGAAAACCCACGTGCATCATGGGAACACGTCCTATATAATCCCTGAAAATTTCAGGTTTGTAGCTGAAGCCGTTTTTAGCTCACCTGAGCCGAAGGCTCAAGTGAGCTTTTCTGATCACATTGTGTCCGTCGTCCGTCCGTCCGTCCGTCTGTCCGAGTAGTAATACCGACACCTGAGGGGAGTATACAATGGGGGTATTGTGTAAGAGAACAATGGGGAGAACAATGGGAGAACAATGGAGGGGACAATGGAGACCCAGATGACCTTGACCTATTTATGATCGAGTGTCCTTGGACAATGGTGTAGCCTTGACCTAGAAAGGGGAGAGTACAAGGGAACAATGAGGTATAGAAAAAAGGGAACAATGGAGAGTGGGAAAAACCAGTGACGTCAAGAAAGGGAACAATGGAACTCATTTGGGGATTTTCCACTTGTGAAAAAGGTTGAAAGAAAGGAGACAATAGTCAAACAAAAGAAAGGAGATGTCATTGTAGACTAACGTATGGTGACCATGACCTACTTATTCATTTCTGAATAAAAAGAGACGCAAAATGAAATGAGGATCATACTGTGGGTCGAGATCACACCAGAGCACAACATAATGTCAGCGATAAAATACTATTATAGGATCGCAACAGAAGAAGCGGAAGGACAAGCGGGGTTTGTGAATTTCTTGAGAATTGCAGCGGCTGTCAAAAAACTCATAGATGGTTATATTGCAAATAACCCGAATGCGACCTGCTGTGACTACTGCACGAAACATTACGATTTGAGAAGTAAACTCGTACACGAGAAACACTGTCTCGTGAAACTGGCAATGGAAGCCGAAACGGATGTCATGAAGATGACGACATTTTGTCTGCGGGCACAGGACATGGACGAAAAAGTATCGTACAAAGAGGAACCTTTGAGTATTCCAGAAGTTCTGAGAATAACCATGTCCGATCGTATTCCCTTTGAAGATATGGATCGAGCTTACGACGATTCAATGTGGGAATATTACGCAAGTGGCAGATGTGAGTTTTTGTGGCCGGACGGAGTTTGGCGAAAAGAAGATCCTCTGTGGAGTTAAAGGAACAGTTACAAAAAAAACAAAAAAAAACCAAACAATTTTTGAAAGTGAAATGAATTTTTATTTTTCTTTTAACACATGTTCAAAATAAATACCAATAAATATCATATGAAAACATTATTTTGTCATTCTTATTAAGAATAGTGTTCTTTTGAACATGGAATTATGTAAGGGTACAAGGAACAACTATGATAACGTTTTTATGAGAGGTCTTTGCAAAGTTTTCGAGGAGAAATAAATATTCACTCCATTCTCCTCCGGCAAGACCACATCCAATCTTATAGGGAAAAGCTATGGTTTGAAATGACGTCTTGACAAGTTCTTGTAGACATTGTCGAAACCAATAAATTCTGTTTTCTCTTGTATCAGAGAACGGTGGAATTATACGTTTTCTGACACTTTGACATCGACAGAAATCCCACTGAGACAGAAAACAAACGACTGTCGGACACAGTGCTTTTGTGAAAATACAAAGCGTACCCGGAGATCCTCGTGTTTCAATAGTAGCTAAATTTCGTCTTCCAACGGGGACTCTCAAGTTATAGATATCAGCCCAAGGATACTTTTGAGCAATTTGTTGGGAAAGGCCGTGGGACCTGACTGTTAAACAATTGACTTGATGACAAATGGCGTCTACATCAATAAGAGTGCAGATGTTTCCAGATACGTAACGAACACTCATGATGGTTTCCCAGTCGGTTTCTGACTGAGGTGTTTCCTTTACTTTCAATCCTTATATCAGACACTGTTTTTTATCATGTGACCAAAAAGACAAAAGATCAATTGAAATGTAACACAGATTCATTGATTCTCTGATAACATTTTTTTAAAAACACATCAATAACATATAAATCAATGTCTAAGGAATGATTTTAAATGTCTATAGATACAAGATAAGTCACAGTTTTCTACAGTTTTTTTTTCAACAGTTTTTTTTCACCACTTGTAGAATTCATCGGGGTTACAGGCGTTACATTGTAACATTCCCAACTGGTTATGATGATCGTCCCGTTCATGACAAGGGATGACCTGCTCCAGCTCTGGTACGATCTTTTCGATGTCACTGATATGTTTTTTCAAGTTTTGGTATTCCAGTGGTCTAAGACAGAGGCCCTTTTTAGTAGGAACGAGATCCGATTCACTCGAGGGTTTCCAATACTGTCGAATGTCGACGCAGGGATTGTCTGTCTTGACTGTGACATAGACATTAAAGCCCAAGTGCCATTTTCCGTCGACATTTTCTTTTAATGCGGTTTCGATTTGATCCAAGGTGTCGATGAGGGTTTTAAATGAGAGCAGTTTCAAACTGATGCCTTTTTTAGTGGGTTTCATAAATGGCTGTTGAATTTCCCATTCCCTCAAATCAACTCTGATTTCTTCTTTCCACGTTTGGACTCTAACATAACGTCCATTTTCTAATGCCACGGAGAAGCGAGGAGTAGACATGTTGTTCGTTCGGTGATCGAAATGAAGATGAGAAAATATTCGCAGCGCGACTTTTATACTGGAAGTGAGAACTACGTCATGGAATTTTTTTTTCGCCGTCAATAGCCATTTATTTGATAACAATGAAAGAAAAATGTGGGTAATGAGGCGGGGATATGAAAAAAAAGAGAAGGCCAAAGAATACACCGGAAAAACCATGACGTCATGCACATTGTCATTGAGACAAAGAAATGGAAAAGTACAAAGTTATTGAAGAACGAATCGGAAAAACCCATGACGTCAAACTCTTTTTTGTCATAAAGATAATGAAAACGACAAAAATAGTCATGACCTCGATTTGTTTCTTTAGAAAGAGGAAAATAAAAGAGACACAATGAAAGATACGCACGAATAAGTCGTAATCGTATAAATAGAGAATTTCTTTTTGGGAATCGTCATTTCACGTCTACTTCTCGACCGATCAAGATGACTTCCACGCTAGATGGAATGCCTAACCTGATGGAAACCGACTCTGCTCCCAATTTTGATTGGAGTACCACATCTTCTTTAGAATGTGAACCCTCTTGGGAGGCAGATAGCAATGCTAATTTTGCATGGGGTTATCCAGATTCCTCCTCGTGCAAGAAGAAAATGGAGGAGTACGTCACGGTGCAAATGCCAGTGCAAAACATTCCTCCACCACCTCTACCTAAAAAAGAGGTTTCTAACTGGAAGTACCCAGAATACGTCAACTTTGCCGAGTGGTATGCCAGTTTTGGGGATTGGCCGAAATATCTGAGGGGACCCAACAAAAAAGACTTGGCACGTTCTGGATTCATCTACACAAAGATCGGAGACAGAGTCACTTGTTTCTCCTGTGGTATGACCCTGAAAAACTGGGAACCTGTGGACGACGCTTACAAAGAACATCTTCGCTGGTCCAAGAACTGTATCTATGCCCAGATGGTATCAGATGGAAAATACGATGACTGGAGAAAGAGAACCTCCAATGTGCGCCATTAAAAAAAATGTGAAAGACTTGTTCTTTTTATAAAATGTACTTCTTTTAAAAAAAACTTACGCTGAGCATTTCTCGTCATGAACTTTGCCTGCCGAGAATCCGAAACAACAGATCTAGGACACGTAAAGCACGTGCTCCGAGTCGTATTGACATAGATTGAACGTAGTAGTGAGGCATGCATTTTGTACATGTAGAGAAGTGTGTGACATTCATGTGTTTTGTTCCCCATTTGAAATCACGTGTTTTTATGACGTTCAAATAAAAATAAAAGAATTTTTTACTTTTTGTTTTTCTTTTGTCTATGAGAGAAGGTATAAAAAGGTCTGTTATAAGAAAAGTCGTGTCATTTACACGTCGGTCGTCAACAAGAAGTGACTCATGGAGGAGTACCTTAAGAAAATATGGTACGATCCTCGCCATGCTGGGTCCTTTGCGGGACCCTCCAAATTATATCAAGTGGTGAAACGAGAGGGAAAATATGACATAGGCATGAAAAGAATAAAAAAATTCCTACAAAATCAAGATGCCTATTCACTTCAAAAGAAAGTGCGTCGACGAGGCTTCAAGAGGAGAAGAGTCATCGTCCAGGGCATAGATTATCAGTGGGAAGCCGATCTCGCTGACGTTCAAAATCTGTCAGAGTACAACGACGGCATTAAATTCCTTTTGGTGATCGTAGACGTCTTTTCTCGCATGCTTTGGGTCAGACCCTTGAAAGATAGAAAAGCTAAAACCGTTATCGATGCATTTAAAGACGTATTCAGAGGTCCCAGACACCCCAAAGCCATCCGTACCGATAAAGGTTCGGAATTTTATAACCGTTACCTCCAACAGTATCTGAAAGAGCAAGGAATAAAGATATTTTATGCCCTCAACGAAACCAAAGCCAACTTTGCCGAAAGATATATTCAAACCTTAAAGAAACGATTATATCGTTACTTTACCCACGTTCAGAAATACAAGTACCTCGACATCCTACAAGACGTGGTCCAATCCATCAACCGAACTCCCAATAGGTCGCTCAATGGACGCACGCCTGCTTCGGTCAACCAAGAGAATGAAGAAGAAGTGAGACTCGATGCTTACCTAGTTCGACGTCGAAAAGACTCTGCAACACCAAGGGTTAAGAAATCCTTTTCGTCAAAGAAGCGCAAACCCTATACGTTTAAAGTGGGTTATCAAGTTCGAATTACGCATCTGAGACGAGCGTTTCAGCGAGATTACGATCAGACCTACACGGAAGAAATTTTCGTCGTCAGCGAGCGTTTTATATCCCAGGGTCTCCCCATTTACAAGTTAAAGGATATGATGGACGATCCGATTCGAGGTACTTTTTATGCCAGTGAGCTCCAGAAAGTGTCTAAAGACGACCAGACCATCTGGAGGATCGAGAAGGTGCTACGGAAACGCAAAGTTCGCGGCCGAGAAGAGGTTCTGGTGCGATGGTTGGGATGGCCCAAGAAATTTGACAGTTGGATTCCACGATCCGATATAAAAGAGTCGTAACGCGTTCCAATCCCTTCATTCCTCGGAAAGATGTCGATGCATATGGTTCTCAAGTCTTCGGACAGTCCCTCCGTCTTTGGTGATAATCGACCGAGCGACTTTAGAGTACGTCTACCCCGCCCCTTGCCCTTAACGGGGGATTGGACGGTAGAACTGACGGAATTTCGCAACTCAAAGGTGAAACCGACGTCCGACCAAGAAATCTTTGTCTACTGCTCCGTCTGCGACGAAAGTTTCGTGGGGGAACGTCAAAAACCCCTCCTGAGACGCATCGTTCTGGAAAACGACAAGAACGTCATCTTTATTCGACCTTATCGCATACCGTTACGCATCCATGATTTGAGGGACATACACGTGTATATAAGGGACAAAAACGACTGCGACGTCTCATTCTTAGCCGGAGAATCGACGGTGACACTCGTCTTTCGACGTTTCTGATCAATCATGTCTGGACCCACGTACATTTCAAACCCCGCTCTGTGGGAACAATTTCATCACACGGAGGGGGGTGAAAACTTCATTCCGTCCATACGACGAAACGCTCAGAGAGGAAGAGGTATCTTAAACCGACGTAAAGCTTACATGATTCCCTTGAAATCTCGCAACCCCGTTTCCAATCACACCATTCATCAGGTGACTCCCGTGGCTGCCGAGCAGGAGAGAGCTCTGTCCGATTTGAAAGAAACCATCCGGAACGACGAGCCTCACATGCCTCTCAAGAAAACAATAAAAAGCAAGAAAACGAAGAAATTGCCCAGTCGCACATCGACTGCCAACGGGAAAGGACGTGTCCAGAAACCAAAGAAAAAACCTCGTAAACCAGCCAAACCCACCAAGAAAAAAAAGTCGACAAAACCGACGAAAAAGAAGTCGACAAAACAGACGAAAAAAAACACCGCCCAGAAAAATTCCCGTCTTCCTAAGAAACCCATCTTTTAATCATGGCATTCCTCAGCGAGATCAACACGTCGGTGGCAGAACCCTCCGAACTGTCTCTCTTTAGCGATTCTCCGAACCAGGTGGCTGTACAAAAAATCTATTTCTCCGAAATACGACCCGTTTCTTCCTTTGACGGCGAAACCGCTCCTCTCGAATTCGCCGTTCCGGGAGGGGGAAACGAATACATCGATTTGAGAAGGAGTCGTCTGTATTCGAAAGCCAAAATCACCAAAGCGGACGGTACGGCCCTCGGGTCCTCTGAAAAAACGGGTATCGTCAACTTACCACTACAGTCCCTCTTCTCTCAGATCGACGTCTACATGAATGGGAAATGCGTCTCTCAGAACGCCAATAATTATCCTTGGAAAGCTTACCTCAAAGTCCTCTTATCTAACGGACCCGCTGCCATCAACTCTCAGTTACAGACCCAGTTGTACTACCCAGACAAGGAAGCCCTGGACGATCCAGATGCCGCCGGGGGACGAAACCAGGGTCTTCGATCGCGCTACGTCTTTACGCAGCTGTCTAAAACATTCGATCTGGAGGGACCCCTGTACGTCGACTGTTTCTACCTCGACAAGTACCTGATCAACGGCGTCGACCTACAACTGAGACTATTTCGTTCCAGAAACGAATTTGTATTGATGAGTAAGGAAGCCTCTCCGAATTACAAAGTGACCATCCTCGATGCGGTCTTTAAGGCATGTAAAATCCGATTAGACAGCGCCGTCTTGTTGAACCACGCCAATGCCATCACCAAATCGCCGGCCCGGTACAACTACCTGAAAACGGACGTCAAGATGTTGTCCATCTCGGACAAGACCAGTGAAGTTTACTGGGACGACGTGTGGAACGGAAGAAGACCTTCCAAGATGTACGTCGCCTTTGTAAAACAATCGTCCGTCAATGGAAGTTACGAGGGCAACCCGTTCAACTTTCAGCACCTAAGCCTGTCCGAAATCGTCGTGACCGTCAACGGAGAACCCACCCCCGTTCGTCCCCTCAAAATGGACTTTGATACCAATCGAAATTACGTCTCCGCTCTCTGTAACCTGTATCAAGCGTCCGACAAATGGTACAAGGATGACGGTCTTTACATCGACCGTGACCAATTTTCCAAAGGCTACGCCATTTACGCTTTTGACCTCGACCCCAACGACTTGGGTGAGGGGTATATAAACCTGGTTCATCAGGGAAACGTCGGAGTATATGCTCGATTCGCTACAGCCACGACAGAAACCGTCAGTGCTATTGCTTTTTGTGAATACCCGGGACTTCTCCTCGTCGATCAAGCCAGAGAGATACGACTACTGTAGAAAAAAAATGGACACGATTCAGTTACTTGATCTTGTTCAAACATTTCCGGGATTGAAATCTCACTTTCGTGGTGTGTTTGCGTCTGATACACTTCCCTCGCGAGTCCGCCAGTTTCCTTCTGCTTTCGTGTGTAACACGGACCCCATCGATAAGAAAGGTTCGCATTGGGTCGCTTACTGGTTCGATAACGCCAACGAATGCGAATTTTACGACAGTTTCGGAAGATTACCGGAAGAGTACGACACCCGCCTGAGAGACTTTATCGATCGCAATGCCCTTCTCTGTCTCTACAACAACGTGCAAGTGCAGTCGGACTCAGCCACCAGCTGCGGACTACACGTCTTGTTTTATCTCTATTGCCGCGCCAAGGGGATCGCCATGTCCAGTGTCATTCGTGAGACCTCGGAGACTGTCGTTCGGGACGTCGTTTTAAAGGGGAAACGCATTGTTTGACATTTATGTGTATGACTGTATATTTTGCATTTTTTTTTTTGTACCTATTGCATTACCATATCATGTATGAATGTTCATGACTCTTTTATTGTTTGGAAATGTAAACATAGGGGGAAAAATCTGAGATTCCGGGAACCTGGGATTCCGGAAATCTAAGGATTCCGGGAACCTGGGATTCCGGAAATCTAAGGATTCCGGAAACCAGGTGTGCGCGCGGCGGCGGCGGCGGCCCCGGAATCCCCTTTTTTCTATAACATTAATCATTCTCTGTATGTCCATGAGGATTGTATTTTTATTATTTGCCATCTTTTGTATCTATATTTACGTGTAACCAATAAAAAACGTAGACCCAATTTTTTTGGTATTTTTTTTATTTTTAATGAGAGGATGGATCTGGTAGGAGCTTAGTGTTCTAGAGACCGTCGAAGAGTCGGTCACGATGAAATTTAAAACTCCCACTTCTTTTGCCGTCATCGGTGGTACCATGTCTGGAAAGACCCATCTGGTCTGGAACATGTTAAAACACGGTTCCGAGCTATTCGACGTCACCCCCAGCAAGATCGTTTACTGTTACCTGGAAGACCAACCCATCGTAAATGACATGCTGTCGACCCTTTCACACTTCTCCACCTATCGAGGTCTCCCCAATCGTGAGGAAATTCAAGAGTGGTGTGTGGATTCACCTCACACCGTCATCGTTTTAGACGATATGATACATTTGGTGACGAAAAGTCCCGACGCCTTACACCTCTTTCAGACGATGGTGTCTCATTCCAACATGACGGCCTTTCTCTTGTCTCAAAATCTTTACCCTCCCGGCGTGTACGCCAAGAGCATTCTGTTAAATTGTCAACACGTCGTCTTGTTTAAGAACGTGAGAGACAATCGTCAGATCATCACTTTCGGGAGTCAGGTGTTTACCGGTCGTTCTAAATTTTGGATGGACGCCTATGCCAAAGCCGTGCGTCGCCCCTACGGTTACATTTTGGTCGATTTGACTAATCATTGCCCCGAAGACAAACGTCTGCGCACCAACATCTTACCGTCAGAAGGGGACACCGTCGTTTATCTTCCTAAATAAATAAGACCAACGACGGTCAGAGTCGTCATTTTCCTCCATCATGTCACCGAGAACCAGTCGTCACGAAGCCTTCCTCAAATTCTTGTACAAAGCAGATGTCGTTCAGAGGAAGCAGCTCGTAAATATGGCTACCGATGAACAGATCGAGGCCTTCAGAGAAATTGCTCTGAACCTGTATGCGGGTCACTTTCCAATTTCCGGTTACTACAAGACAAAACTAAAAGTTTACAAGACTCTCCTTCAGTCCCTCAGTGACCGTGCAGTGGACGACATCGACACTCGTAAATTACTACGGAAACAGTCCCAGGCCATACCCTTGATTCTTAAACCCTATTTCAAAGATGGCAGAGGAATACCTCCTCGTGAAGAAGACGACGTTCGACCGGATGAAACAGAATGAACGGAAAGAGACACAAGACCGGAGTGTTAACACCATAGAAGAGAAAGTTCCCCCACCTACCATAGAAGAGCCCCTGCCCCCGCCCCCCACAGGAAACCTGGAGACTCAAGACGGATCCGGTTTAATGTATTCGGGGACGGGAAAGAGAAAGAGGAATTCCCCTCCGGGCTCACGCCCTCCGAAAAAAAGAAGGACGACCTGGATCAAGTTTTAATTATTTTTTATTGAATGACAATACATTGATGTATATTTGACAAGTGTTACATTTTCTTTGACATTTAAAGCAAATCATTATGTACAAAATAAAAAAAAATCATTGTCAATAAAATGATATGAATCAAAAGAATTGTCTTTTTTTAATCAATATCCGTATGGCAGTGTGGTCAGGTCCGACTGGACGACCCGTTTGGTATATACGGCAGAATATTCCTTCAGTTCTTCTTGCGAATACAGTTCACTGTGAATTTTTTCTCGACGGATCTGGCTGGGGTTGTGGGTGTGGTAAACGCCGAGGTGAGCGTCGTCTCTATTAAACATGGCATCCTTCATACTTTCTAAATTAAGGATCTGCGAATTGGCATAATTTAAGGAAAATCCTTTGACTTTACAGACGCGTTTACCTCTGTGGGTTTGATAGGCGTAGTTTTTAGGGCCATTACACACGAATTCCGTGATCCAGTCTCCCTCCTCAAGTTCGTTAGTGAGTTCACCTAAATAGTCCCCGACGGGAGGTTCCCATTCCCCTTCGTGTGTCATGTAAATCACGGAATCGGTATCCCAGTAGAGTACGCGGGATTGTAATTGATCCAGTAGCTCGTAGAGTTTTAATCGTGCCCAGCAGGTGGTGAAGGACGCTAAGAAAACGTTAGCATGACCCGGTTCACACACTTCCTCCGAGATGCGTTTAGTGGAAAGCATCAGATTCTCGTCGTCCACGATATTAAAGTCGACTATTTGGACGGTGGGGTTAGTCATCTGACAGAAGAGTACATGAGCCTGGCTGTCGTGAATAAATTGAGTTTTGGTCAGATTCATGTGTTGACCGAATTTCCCCCAGAAACTGTTCAGCAACAGTTTTGCTAAACTCCTTAAACCTGCATTGACTTCGATTTTGTTCGGGTCTAGGCGAATGCCTTCCCTTTCTTCGTACAATTCAATGTAACGCTCGAGATCGGTTTCGGTGTGGACCCATGCCGGTCGCCCACTGGCCTCTTGTTTTATTTTAAGAAACATGTTAATGTAGGACGCAAAAAGGCCTCCCGTCTTTGCATTTGAGTCGTATTGCGACGTTTCATTCCAGTGATAGATCTCGTAGATTTTTAAGATTTGGTATCCTTTTCGACGGCTTTCCAGAGTTCTGGTGTGCAATACGTCCCCGTCAGAGCCCTCTGTGTGTCGTTACAGACACAGGGTGTCTGTTGTTGACGTTCGACAGAGGGGAAAGGTTAATTTACCTCCTGTGCGATAACCTAAGACCGGATGAAAGAGACCACGAGGTGGAAGTACTTTGACTTTGGCCAATCCGAAATACGTCGTCAGTTCGGCGAAATCGCGAGTGACGATGTCTGGGTGTCCGACGGGGTAACGACACGTCTTATTGACAAAGGGGTACAGCGATGTAAAGTCGACGTATTTTATTTTTGCATCCCTCATCGCTCGCTTGTAGAGCACACATCCGTTGGTACGTCCACCCATCAGACTGTCCCGAGGGTCCAGACGATCCACCACTTCCAAACTATCGACGAACGACTTGGCATCGACATCTGCAACTAACAGGGCGTCAAACTCGTGTTCCCAGATGGTAACGACTTTGAGTCCCTCCTCTCGGAGACGACGCTCTTTATGTTTCGTCAGTGCAAACAATTCGTCAGCTGTTTGGTCGGAGTTCGGGATCATCACGACGTCTCGGGCCTTGTAACAGACGAAACAGCCGTGGTACAGACAACCATGAAATTCGTAAGCCACGCCACGAGGGTGTTCTGCATTGGGCGGAGTATATCCGTCTACGGAATAGCGGGTACCGGGTACTCGGTATTCCCCACGTCCCGTTAGGGCGTGTTGAATGTCTAACACTCGCCCCGAGGCTTGAGCTTGATGTTTCAGTAACTCCAGCCAGCAGATGGATTTACGACTATAATTAATGCGGGACGGATATCTCTTCGGTGGGGGTCGAGCAATGGGAGACTTGACGAACTCTTCTTTAATGATCTCGACGTTAAGTTGCTTGAGATCGTTCCACGGTACCCACCGATCCTCGTAATTCACAGTCGCTTCCCCGTCCAGTTTCTTAACGTCAAGCCATCGCTCTTGGTCGTCCTCTCTGACCAGGACCCTCCAGTCTTCGGATAAAAACTTCGTCTTATATACGTCCATGCAGAGAGATGCAATGGTACTGGAATTGAACGCGTCAACGCTATGACCTCCGTCTCTACCTGTAGCTTCCAGGAGGAGGTTCTTGAACTTGAGATATGCGCGTCGGAGGATGTCGACGTCGCTCCGGCAGTACTTGAGGATTTCGTTATTTCTCCACTGTCGACTTTAGACTCGTACCATTTGAAGAACTCTTTCCTACCTTCGACAGACATGCCATTGGGACCGTACGTCTCGGCAGGCGGGTAAGGTCCCACGTAATTTCGGTTGGCCTGGCATGTAAAAAAAATGAGGGAAGTATCCCTTGGCCAAAGATTCTAGCTGAAAGGCTTTGGGAAGTTTGGCTAAAGCCATGGGTAGGAAATTAAACGAATCGATGACCCTGATCTGAAGACTGCTGAGGTTAAACATTTGAATTTTACTTCCCCTGTAGATGATGAAAGAGGGACGGATGGACTGTGACAACAGGTATTGTAAGAGGAACTGACCGTCGTACGAGAGATTATGGAACAGGACAGTAAATCCTTTGTGATGTTCGTGAAAGATCCAACTTCCGAGATCGTGTAAATTCTGGAAGACCTGTTCCCGACGTCCACATCGACCGGGACAGGGGGGTGAGACGTACTGTTTGGTCTTCTTGTCCTTCTTCCGACAGGTCGAACATCGATCTCCGCAAATGTCGCACGCGCTATCGGGCGTGAGATCGTCGTTCTCGCATTTCTCACAGGCGGTCTGACACACTGCCAAGACCACGGTGTGTTTAAATTTGCCACAGTGCGATTTACGACAGTGCGGACAGACCCGACAAGAGGGACACGGGTTTCCTTCTGATCGACATTCGGAACAGTCTAAGCGACGTAAAGGTGTGTATCCCCATTCACACTGAACGATCTCGTCTTTTTGCGATGCCTCGATGTCGGCAAAAATGAATCGACGACTGTTCTGGTTTTCTTTGGAGTTGTGACTCCTAGCGTAACACAGATGTTCGGGGTCTACGTATTGCCTGCAAGACTTGCACGTGTAATGCCCACAGCGATGATCTTCGGGTTTTAACTCGTGACGTAAGAAGATCTTATTGCAGGTCGGACATTTGCATCGGAGCTCACAAGGTATGACGCCCCCTTCCAGCGGATTTTTATGTCGAACGAAACAGGACCCAGAGCGACAGGTCTGGTGACAGTCTGGACAAGTTCTCTTCTCTTGTACGCTACAATTGTCAGAAAAACAGACGTTACAATGATTTCGGCATTGATGTCCATACGGTTTCTCGTACGGTTTTAAGCACGAACTGCAGAATCGTGATCGGCAAAAGAAACCTGCCAGCGACGTGATGGGGTGAAAGTGTTCGAATTCCTCCGAGTCGTCGTGAAGTAAGAATATCTTCTTTCGTTCCTCGTCGTAGTTGGGACTGATGTAAGAGAAGGCATTTCCCATCTTAACACTGATGACGTAGATGTTTACACCGAGGAATTCTTCTAAACGAGGAATGTACAGGTAAGTCAGAGGAGCGTCGTCGACGATATTCATCGTTGAACACACTCGTTTTGTCAGTGTGTCCTGCGCTCCGTTATGGTTTTTACACAAATCTTGGTAATACCAGAGCGGACACTGCTGAAAGAAAAGGAGAATTTCTCCGGTCGTGAGAGTCGGATGACGAGCCTTGACTTTTCCAAATTCGTCGTCGTGGGTTTTACAGCTGTTGGCTAAACAGACCAGAGCCGCGCGAACGAGGCACTTATTATCGGTATTACGTATCTTTACGATAGATGTCTTATTTGCGATGGTTTTGGCGATGGAAGACATCTTAACTCCCGTACCACTGCGGGGATATTTAATGGCCCCGATGTCGATTCGACAGGAGGAATCGAAAGGTAAGTCTTGATGACTGTTGAGGACGATCATCAGACTTTCCAACATGGCGTCTGCGTCCATCTCCTCCATTGGGCGACAGGGGACAAACACCGGTAGGTCTAAATGGTCGTTGTAAATGACACCCCTCATGAGGTCTCCCGGCCGGAGATCTTTTTTCACGTGTTGAAGCATATTGTCGAAGGCCTCTTTGAGCAAACCCTTGACTTCGATCATCTTCTTTTTTTCCCGGAAGAGGTGATCCTTAAAGGTCAATTCGTAATTGACGTCTATCGCTCCGGCTTTTTTCAGTTTCTTTTCTTTGACGATTCTGATGTCGAAATCGTCACGACCGGTACCCACTTGATTGGCAAAAAAGTCGAAGGGTTCATCATGCAGTAGTAAAGAATCTCCTTCGTGGAAAGTGGCATCGGTAATCTCTGATTAATCAGCAGAAATAAAGTTCGGGTCCACCAGCAGAGAACTTTCTGTGTGAAATGTACATTCAAGGATGTTTCCAAAGTCCTTTTCGGATGAGTTGAACAGATGATCGATCTCCATGGGTTCGTCTGAGCTTTGTTGGGTGTTGGACCAATCCATGTCCTGGATATCTCGAAACAACTCATATTCCCGAACCACTGGACTAAAACATATCGTATTTGAAATCAAAATATGTACAAGGTAGATCTTTTATTGAAATAAGCTAAAACTCTATTGATTGACATTTGATTTACAACTCAGACATTACGCATAACGTCGTACATTTTACCACATTTTTTTTATAAATAAAATGTATGAAGAGCAGAAAATAACACCCTATCATCAAATTCGATTTGTTTTTTTTTTTAAATTGGATTTTTGTCATAGTATTACACACACAATCATTTCTTTAGCATACTTTCTATTATAAATATTAAATCTCTATAGCTATTGCATTGTGGATAAAAGTAATACACTATATATTACAAATGTTAGTTTAAAATGATTTTAAGAACTAATGTCATTTCTTACGATCAAATTTTATATTGAATTACTAAATTTTCATCATGCTTTACATAACAAAAACACTTGCTTAAAATATTGTTTCCAAAATTACAAATTAAAATGTATTTAAATCAAATACGACATGTCATATCATGTGACATTTTTTACCAAAACGGGTCACCATAGTGTCAATTTTTTTCATTACGTATTTAACTGAATCGACACACCATATTATCGACATTGTATACACTATTTTGGCTTTTTACATAAAGGCAATATATCGTGTTATCGAGTTTTCATAAACAAACAAATTTTTAAACGAAATGGCATACCATACTACTATCGTTGTATAAAAGTAATGAATTTTTACACCAAACTGTGAACCGTACACCGTGTGTTTTGTAAACACCGTTTCGTTTTTTTTGTTTTTGTTTTTTTTTTTTAAAACATGAACTCCTTTGATTTCTGATGAAGACTAAATTATGAAATCTGGTATTGGTGGTGTTTAGTGACTTCAGTAAGGTTGTCCCCTTTCATTGAAAAGCGTAAAATATGTGAAAATCACTCCATGTCGAATATTTATACAAGGTCATTCCAAAATTGATTCACGCACACACATACACAAAATACAGTACATTAAATATAAAGTTTATGTTTGTGAATTCCGTTTTATAGGACAAAATCGTATTTGTTATTTTAAGCAATATTCAGTATTTGTTACCGATAACAATGATCTAGCTGGTCTTATCAACTGTAACTCTTGAACGTAAAAAAGTAACAGTGACCTTATGCAAGTTACCTCCCTTACCCTTACGTGCATTCTTATATTTCTATACTCGGTTTTTTTTTTTTGTTTTTTTTTGTTTTGTTTTGTTTTTTTTTTAATGAAATTTCTTTGATTTCTTTTTCACTTTTTTCCTTTTTTTTTAATCATACAAGACTCATAAATTACCAGTGTATCATAGCTTATTTAGATTCGGAATGCTGTAGCATTAAAAAATAAATCATTACCTTATTGAGTGTGTATTTCCATGATTTCCACGGTTTGATTTTTGTTCGTGGTTTTTTTCATGTTCTGACATGCTGACATAGTCGTTAAACATTAAATGACAAAAGCCACACTGAAACATTTTGATTTTCGGGGGAATTTTCCGACAAATAACGTCCTTATCCTTTGGAGGATTCACCACATACTATATATAAGATACGTCTGTTTGCCCTTTTTCAACATTCAGGTACACCTTCATTGGCTGTTTCCATGTCAACGTGAAAAAACATTCTTTCAGTAGGAAAATTCTTTTGTCAAAACTAGGTTTTCCCCATTTCACTACATGCATTATATGAAATGTGTGCTCATTTAAAAAAAAAAAAGCTTTGCTTAAAATCTTCATAACGTTGATCACCTTTTCTTATTGCATCTAGCCAAGTTTTTTTTTTTTATCTTACTCAGTCATTCTTACACTGATTATATTTTTACAACTCACCATCATTATTTGAGTCTTGGAATCTATATAACCTATATTTTCATTTTTTCATTTGAATGATTAAATCACCTTCTTTTCAATATAACTTTTTCACCCTCCAATCTTCACTTTATACGTCTGAGTTTACAAAGTTTTTCAAGTACTTGTGTACTCAAAATAAAAAGGTTTGTAAATCATATTTCATTTTAAAGCCTCTTACACAAAGATTTTTTTTATTCACCGTAAATCACTTTTAATTTCAAATCATGCTTATAAACATTGGTAACTAAGGCTAAAGTAAAAGAAATTTGATTTCTTTAAAATATGCAAGTTTTATTTAATGTTATGCGGTACAAAAATTAAATTTTGTTATTTTTAATTGTTGCATGAAAAAAAATCAATTTCAAGCTTTATTTTAAGACTTTTTGAATTAAATTATGAATTTAGGAGTTATCCTTCCTGGCCGAGGATCGTATATCCTTAAATCCTTTTTTCCCATCTGTATTTTTTTTGTCTCGTTTAAAGTCCACTATCCTCGTTAAGTGCACTGAAAGATTTCAGTTATATAATGTACTTTAATTATTTCTCGTAGTTCATTTTCCCCCAAAACTCTTACGACTAAGAATAATATTTACGCACGAGATTAGACAAATAGTAACGACTGTCAACTTTATAGAATGACCGTAAATTCTTAGTCTTAAGACGATTTGTGGGAAAAAAAGACTACTGAGAAAAAGTTTTATGCCTTCCGAGAAAAGAAAAAAGTCGGTGTATTTCCAGAAATAATCTTTATCAATTTACATGTAAAGAAAACAAAAAAAAAATAAAAACAAAAAATCCAGCAAACTTCCAATTAGCTCCTCAGGTCTTCCTGTTAAAAAAAAAAAAAAACAACATTAAATTGTATTTCAAACCCAAGTTTTTAATTTCTTATAGAAAAATACGATCTTTAAATTTTAAGTAAATGTGATATTAAATTGAAGCATTTTAAAATTTTAAAAAGAAATTATTTCACAAATACGAATATTTTTTTTTGTTACTTACATTTTATAAAATTGTCCTCTTTTTTTGTTGAGATCTCAGGTCGTACGCCGGACCCCCCGTCGGCGCTGGAAGCTTACTCTTCGTCTGCTTGCCGACGGGGGGTGCGGGTGTCTCATCCATCTCGTATATTTCAGCCCTCATGTCGGTGTTACCCGGCCTTCTAAACTGCATCCCTAGACGGGGGGCCTCTGATCTCCTCTTAACTGGACAACGGCATGTCCACTCCATCTTCCGCTTTAAAAAGCGGAAGAGGAGTGACAGCAGCAGGCCACACACCAGTATAAAACTGGTGATGGCCAGCCCATACGCAGCGTCCACTGAAAAATTTGTAAAATATATATTATTTACAGGGTTTTTTTTTTTTGGATACCTAACGTAATATTAACCAATATTTATAATCGTTTATCTAGAAAAAAAAACTTAAAAAAAAAAAAGAAAGTAAGAAAAATTCTTGTATCAATTTCTTTTATACAATTATAATCGTTTATCTGGAAATAAAAAAAAGTAAGAAGAATCCTTGCATCAATTTCTTTTATACATTTTGATTTCATGCTTTGAAATATTCCTTTAAATTAGAAATCAAAGAGATCAATTGATAAATAAATATACAAATACTCACTTTAAGATTTCTCACATGCAGCATGCAATTGATAAAATCATTTAAAAAAAAAAAAAGATGTTAGTTACATTAATTGACTTAATATATTTTATAAAACATGCTTCTGCTAAATATTGAGAGGAGGTGTGCTTGGAACGAATGTTTTATTAAATACTTAGTGTGAATAAAGAACATTATTTACTACACTGTAGATACGTATTCGTATACTGTTTCTTCATCGCTCTCATTGTCATTCTCATAGTTTGTAATCGTCTCTAAATTTAAATCATGAATAATGTTTTTTTTCCTTTGTTTATATTTTAATATACACACACATGCTAAAATAAATATAGGAATGGCTAGTAATATGTAAAGATATATGAAACGTCCATGCTTAGTACCCCGGGTGTCCTCTGCTGAACTACCCCTGGTCGTCACGCCCTCCGTGGTGCTGATGTCCTCAGTTGTACTCGTGTTAGGGGAACTGGGTGTTGTGTACTTTTCGGTTGTATGGTCATTAAATCTAGTTGAGTGTATGCGGGAACTGTATAATGTTGACTGAAGGGGTAATGATGATATAACAGAAGAGGGTATTATTGTCTTTCTCTGATATGTAGCGGTGTGGGGGGTGAAAGTGGTGATTGAATATGTGTGTGGGCTTGTCGTCAATAATTCCGGGGTAGATGAATGCAATGCAGGGTGGGTCGTCATCTTTTGGTATGCAAATGTCGATGGCGAGGACGAGGGGTTTGATAGGTCGGTTGACGTCGCAGTGTTTGAAGACTGCATGCGAGTTGAAGAGACATAGTAATCTGTAGAAATGGTGTGTTCACGAATGTCAGTATCTAAAGTTAATAAAACAATAATCTGAAAGCATCTCAATTTCTTTTAAAAATAGTTGAGTCACAAAGTTCCAATGCAAAACGTAACACATTTAAAAAAAACGAACAAACCGACTTAACTCATAAAAACATTATTAGATCAACAAATTAAAAAAAAAAGAAAATTAACAAAAAGAAAATCAAGTTAAATATTAGGGGGACGGGGGTATAACAGAGTGGCAACAAAACAAAACTCAATATATCTGTAGAAATTCTCCTCTAAATAATGGATTTGTTTTACTTATTTTTTTTTTTTCAAATTAAATTCATAAACAAGGAATATCGCATTTGATTTATCATTTTTCAGAATTTCTACAGATCAGTGCACAACACGAATGAACTCACGTTCTTCCACATCAAAACTCGTCCCCGATCGGGCCGATGATGGCAGCGTCGCCGATGATGACATTTCTATACAAATACAGACAAAAAAATATTCCACTAATTATATTTTTTCTTTTACCTTGGTAATAAATAAAAATATTTTACTCCTTTCTTCATACCTCCGCAAATGGTCTTTGCACGGCCCAGTTCAAAAATAGTCCTCGGCCCATGCTGAAGACAAAGCGCGAATACAATTAATTGGCAGTAGGCGGAGTTTTCTCACGTTTTCAATTTTGTTTGATCATCAATTTTAATGAGGCACAGTACAGGTAGCTGTATCAAATTACGCTTTGTCATCATTTCACCCAAGTAACGGCGCAGATAGAAAACTATGTCACGTTCACCTTTTTTCTTTCTTTTTTTTTTTGGATACGTCCCCCCTTTTATTCTCATAAATTGTAAGGTAGTCAATTACAGAGTTTTTAAGAAATTTTATAAGTATACGTGAGTTATAAATACATATTCGATAAATATATATTTTTTTAACACTTAAATGATAGAGTACATCTCAATATCTGAAACGATTCATTCATTAAAAAAAAAAAATTTAAAAAGAAAAAATCCCCAATCCACTTAGTTACCTGTACAGGTAAATTTCTCGTCCGAGTCCAACATGAGGATAGTCTTGACTCCGTCCTGACAGAATTTCTTGAAGTTCTCTATTGGACAATTTCCTTTAATCCTGAGTTCTTCAATGGGGAACCATAACTGGATTTTCTCTATCCAACAGTTCACCTGTACCACTCTACCTGAATACACACAGGCCTCCTCCCCAGGACACTCGACAAATTCACCCAAATAATATATGCATTCCTGAGAAAGATCACACCCATAGACGAAAGAAGTGGTCATCAACCATAAAATAATACGTAATGCCATTTTTTTTTTCGATGCAAAATCAGAAGAAATAATTTTTTTTTTAGATGAATACAACCGCTTATACAAAATTGGAAATGTGTAATAACTGGAAAGTATTTTATTAAAATGGGACATAAAGTACATTTAAACAATGATTACCTACTAACATAGTTAACATGTCTTCTTAATTGATTCATTATCACCCGTATCAGAAAAGTTTTATTTATTGTCTTTATCTATTGTTGTCTGGGGTGTTCCCGCATTCTCCTATTAATTTTACTCAATCTGACTCGGGAGTTCTTTCGACTACACGGGGAGGGGTCCTGTATGACACAGTTTTACCATATTAGGTCATCTTTAACAATTTGACATTTTTCCTTTAAAAATGAAGAAAAGAAAAACCGGTTTTTTTTTGGTTGTTAAGATACCCTTTCCAATCAAAATTCAGTAATAATAATTAACACTGACTCTTCACCGTATACAAAAGAGGAAAAAACGCGCTAATCTTCACTCCTTCTTTTTGGACCCCCTTGTCTTTGACCATGGAACGGTACTTCATGATTTTCATTCTTTTTTTTTTTTTTTTTTTGAGTCTGAAAAAAAAAATCGTAACTTCTTTTCAGAGATATTTATTTCTTCTTTTTTTTTTTTTAAGCCGATGCATATGCGATGATGTCAAAGACATCATCGAAAAACTAACTTGTATATGTGAGCAGGTTGGAAGCCTGCCCTGCCCGTGAGTATTTTTATTCCTTCCTGGAGTTATGATTCTTTGGATGTTATTCTTAAGCATCAGGTATGTCCAATATTAATTTTTTTTTCAATTATAGCATGGATATCTATTCCAACAAACGAAGGGGCCCAATGACGAGGTATTTCCCATAATTTTACTTTTTTTTTCTCTACTTCTACTTGAAAAGATTTCCTTCTTTTTTTTTTTTCACTTAGTTCATCATAAATAATTCTTATCAAAGGTATTATGATCAGATAAAATTAATATACAATATTTTTTTTTTCACATTCAAGATTAATGATTATATTTAAAAATCATACATTTTTTTCATTGACATTTGTTAATGTTACCATAAAAAGATCATCTTTCAATTTTTCATTTTTATCTCATTTTTCAGTACGCCTACTGAGTAAGTTTATTTTACAGAAAATTTTTCGAGAGATCATAATCAATAAATATGAAATTATACCTTTTCTTTAATTAATATTCAATTTATGTATTCGACACATTTTTATTTCTGTTAAAATAGAGAACCAAGTAGACGTAGAACAGCAACCGCTGGAGAGTTAGTATTTTTTTTTTGTCATGATTTTAAACAAATTTCCACTTCTTCATAATAAAGGCAATAGTGTATACTCTTTCATTTGCAAATTGTGTATCCTTTGCTTTTCTTTATAGCGAGACCCCTCAGCGCCCCGCGGCAGCATTGGGGTTAGTATATTTTTTCTAAAAGGATTTTGATCAAACTTCATCCTCTAAATTGTTAGTAAAAATGTTTTAACTATTCTCCCCCTTTTATTTTCTTCTACACAGATGTCCACCCAATGCCCCCAGGCGAAGAAATATGTTAGTATAGTTATTGCAATGATTAGTCTTAAAATACAAAAAATATTGTATACACTTCTTTTACATCATTATTAAAACATTGATTTTTTTTTTTTTACAGGCCTGTCATAGATATCATCACAATTAGTGATGAGTAAGTGATTTATTTATTTTTTTTCCCCAAATCACACCTGAGTTTTTCCTCCTTTAATATATATTAAATATATATATATAATATATATATATTTATTTATTTATACTGAACTCTTATTATTCCAGGAGTGGAAATGGCGCGGAGACCGCGGAGACCGAAAGGTACTCCCTTTTAGGGAGTACCTTTGACATGTTAAACATGTCTACCTTCAACTTAAGGTAATTGAAAATATCCTTCTACCCATTTTACTTATTTTTATTTTAAAAGAGAGATTTTCACACAATCGTTTTAAGATAAAACATATATAAGTCTTGACAATTGTTTTTTTTTTTAGTCCCGAGGATAAGGACGAGGACGAAAAGGAAAAAGAAGAAAAGAAGAAGAACTAGGAAAAAGAAAAAAAAAACATCGTAAATAGTTTTAAAATATAATATACGGTCATTAAATTATTATCGTATAAAAAATTCTTCTTTGGACTTAGATTATTCTTTTTCAACTTTTTCGGGGGGTAGCGATAAGGGGAATACAAGTTCACTGTGAAATATTAATAAATCTTACATCGAATTTTTTTTTTATTTCTTTTCAGATAAAAAACAGTGCGGAGTTACAGTATGCAATGTTTAACTGGAAACTATTTGTTTTTTCATTAAAAAATAAGAATGTTTTTGGAATTGTTTCTGTCATTTTTTTGGAGAAGGGACTGCAAGGATAGACAAATAGAGAAAAACACCTGATCTGAAATCATTTAATTGTATACACGCATGCTTGGATTTATTTACTACAAGTTCACTATTCGTATGCTTGATTGGATCCATTTATTCCGATTTTTACCTGTATCCTACAGGTAATGAACTTTTTCGAGAAGCATTGACTCTTACAGTTGTCAGTTTTAACTTTTTTATGTATTATGTATCGAAGTAAGGAATTGATATTAAAAAAAAACAAAAAAACTCTCACATTATTTGTAAACGGAAGAGACGATATATTCCTTTTTTTGTAAAAAAGTAAAACCGTCCCTGTTTAAAAGTCAACGCTTCTCAAATGAGTTCATTATTTAAATACCCTCATTTGACTCTTGTGTATACTAGATGTCACATAGTTGAATGAACAAATTTACTACGATCTCCACTATACAGGTCATATTTAAATCTCCACGGCGTCCTCTTTTTTAACTTCTCGTATCCATATTGATATTCTTTATTCACTGTATAACTGGATTCCGTGTCTCATTGTTACTTGTATCAATGCGTAAAAGGAGAATAAAAAACCCATAAAGGGGTACCAACGAAATCCCTGATGGAAAATCCCCAGTTAGGGATCCGTGAACAACCCTTTGTGAACATATCGTTTGGTCTCATTGACGTCACTGGGTTTTTCCCACTCTCCATTGTTCCCTTTTTTCTATACCTCATTGTTCCCTTGTACTCTCCCCTTTCTAGGTCAAGGCTACACCATTGTCCAAGGGCACTCGACCATAAGTCGGTCAAGGTCATCTGGGTCTCCATTGTCCCCTCCATTGTTCTCCCATTGTTCTCCCCATTGTTCTCTTACACAATACCCCCATTGTATACTCCCCTCAGGTGTCGGTATTACTACTTGTCCGTCCGTAAACTTTTTACATCTTCGACTTCTTCCCAAGAACCACTGGGCCAATTTTGACCAAACTTGGTACAAAGCATCCTTGGGTAAAGGGGAATTTAAATTGTTAAAATGAAGGGACATATCCCCTCGCAAGGGGAGATAATCAAGAAAAGACAAAAATAGTGTGGGGTCATTAAAAAATCTTCTTCTCAAGAACCACTGGGCCAGTAAAGCTGAAACTTATGTGGAAGCATCCTGGGGTAATGTAGGTTCTAAATTGTTCAAATCATAACCCCCAGGGATTGGACGGGGCCACAATGGGGAATCAAAGTTTTACATAGAAATATATAGGAAAAATCTTTGAAAATCTTCTTCTGAAGAACCACTGTGCCAGAAAAGCTGAAACTTATGTGGAAACATCCTAGGGTAGTGTAGATTCTAAATTGTTCAAATCAAAACCCCCGGGGATTGGGCGGGGCCACAATGGGGAATCAAAGTTTTACATAGAAATATATAGGAAACATCTTTGAAAATCTTCTTCTCAAGAACCACTGTGCCAGAAAAGCTGAAACTTATGTGGAAACATCCTAGGGTAGTGTAGATTCTAAATTATTCAAATAATGACCCCCGGGGGTTGGGCGGGGCCACAATGAGGAATCAAAGTTTTACATAGAAATATATAGGAAACATCTTTGAAAATCTTCTTCTCAAGAACCACTGTGCCAGAAAAGATGAAAATTATGTGGAAGCATCCTGTGATAGTGAAGATTTTAAATTATACAAATCATGACCCCCGGGGATTGGGCGGGGCCACAATTGGGAATCAAAGTTTTACATAGAAATATATAGGAAAAATCTTCGAAAATCTTCTTCTTAATAGCAACTGGGCCAGAAAAGCTGAAACTTATATGGAAGCATCCTGGGGTAGTGTAGATTTCAAATTGTCTAAATTATGATCAGTGGGGTAGGGTGGGGTCACAATATGTATTACAAGGGGTAAATCTAGTAAAGGACAGAATTGTCAAAGCTTCTCAGGTGAGCGATGTGGCCCATGGGCCTCTTGTTGAGTTTCATCACAGACAAGGAGGTCCTCTAAATTTCGATTAAAGGGCAATAATTTGCGACCGGAAGTGAATTTTTCAAAATGGAATTACCGGTACAAACTTCAGATAAAAACTTAGTACAAAGTCTGAAAATTTGAGTCGAATAGATCCAGACATTTCTGAGAAATCCTCTGGACAAAATCGGTAAGGAAAAAATAGAAAGAAAAGTGAAAAAGAAGCAAAATAGAACAATAGAAGGGTCTTCCGCTGAAGACGAAAGACCCTGACTTTCCCGAGAAAGGTGGAAAGACCTAATAATAAACATAAGCATTTCAAGGGGTCTTTCCACGGAAAGGAGGAAAGACCAAATTATAATTATGCACTCGGTTTCGCTGATTTTCAGTTCACGCATTAGAAGTTTTTGTAAGACATTGTCTGATTTATTTATTTATATGATCAGCCCTGTCGGATTTAGCAGTCTCTCGTAATTTCCTTGAAATAATGTCCGATAGGATTAATTTTAAATCTTAAAAATATTGGTGATGGTCAAAATACCGGACTACCGGGCCGTAGGACTATCGGACCGTCGGACTATCAGACCGTCGGAATACTAGGCTTGAACCGATTCCTCCAGTGACAGTGATACTTTGTCACATGAGTATGATTCAGATGATGATGATCTTAATGAAATGAATTCAATGATGCACTTCTAAACTTGGTTTTTGTTTACTTTGTAGGATGGATCCAGCATATTCTATATTTTTGTTTTGTTAAAATTCCTGCTATATCTTCGGCATTATTTAGTACATTTATATTCATTAATGCATCAAAAGTTGATATGATAAAATAAAGAGGTGTGTAGGATGTGTGCTGGATCTCTCCTACTTTTAGGTCACCTTAGTCAATCAGGGGACCTATTGCTCTCTGATTTTGTCCATCAAATGTCGTTCGTAAATTTTTGAACATTTTTAATTTCTTCTCTGGATCCAGTGAACCAATTTCAATCAAATTTGGCGTATAGCATCTTTGGGTGAAGGGAAGCAAAAATTGTGAATTATAATGAGTTTATCGTGTTTACGATCTTTGTTTTCAATCAATATGCACAGCGCACTTACAACGAGTGTGCAAATTTTACAAAGTTTATTTAACCATGATTTATTTTGAAATTAGATTTTTACACAGTAAATCTGCTAATGCCCTATCATTGATAAAAATACCTTCACTGGGATGATCTGTTATTGTCATAAAAGAAAACAATTTGCTTAAGCTTGCTGGCCTTTTGTTTTCTTTGTCTTCAGGAACAGTTATATTAATAATAGGAATTAGGAAAGACTAATTGGGGAAATTTGCATATATATACTGATAATTCTTACATATATAATAGGTGCTGGCATGAAAAAGATCCCTCCCTGCTCAATGGCCCTGGGTGCCGAGTACAGGACAACATACCTTGTTTTGTCTTTGGTGCAATGGGGACATAAGCACTGCATCCAGGCTGTCCAAAAGTTACAGGTTGAGGCAGCTGTCAATTGAATATGATAATAAATGTTCAAAACACAAGTCAGAATGAAATGGTTAGTGCATTATTGACATATGATGTACACGGTGAAGTATGAATGGCTTTTTTAATAGAAGTTGGAATCAGGAATGGCAATCTTAAAATCATGTTTATAAGCACATAAAACCTCACATCACTAAAAATTACAGAATGACCAAATATTAAAAAAAAATCATGAAAACATTCTTGGGTGGTAAAAGAACTTCATAAACTCCCTAACAATTAAGTTCCTTCTTTGAAGAACTTCATAAAAAGTAAAAATGAAATGTTTTCATTGGTCAATAAATCATTTTCCTCAAAAGAATAAAATATCTTCTTTCCCTGTTAGTAAAACAGAATACATTTATTCAATATTTTAGAATTTGAGGAAATCATTTTGGTTTTATAAAAATAAAACAAACTGTATGCTTAATACTATATTAACCTCGACTTCTCTTGAACGGGTATTGCTGGGAACGTTTTCTTTATAGCTTAGGGATCGCAGCTTTACATATGTAACTAATCTTACTGGTAATAGTGGTTCCAAGGGAGTTTCTTTTGAAGTCGATCCTTGGTTATCTTTCTATTTCTCTTTTACTTCTTATCAATTTGGATGGTGAAAAAACACAGATACTAAACCTGTACATTAAATGAGACTGTGAGTCTGACTTTGACCAATAATGTAGACATATAATCAGGATTATTTGATTTTATTTAAAATAGTCATTATTAATTTTGGGACACCCTGTATTGATGGTTTAAACTATGTATGAATTATCACGCAAGCTTCAACTACGCACAAGTTAATCATACTCGATATTCGGTATACCCCTGCTAAAAACCCTACAGGTTTTTTTTTTTATTTAAAAAGCAATCCTACCGCCTGTGAAAACTAAAGACAGAAGTAATAATCGAAAGAGGCCGATGGGTTCGCCAGCTCGGGCAAAGGGAAGAAAGAATCGCTGCATCCGAAGCCCCGCTGAGGCACAGGCACAGTGCCTGTAGGAGGTGCCAGTTCCCGATGAGTCCAAAGGCTATCCCCCCTGAGACGTGAGCATCTCAACAACCGACCCCCCCGGGTGAGTCACTCATTCACATGGCAGGGTTACCACATTAGCAAACTTGCTCAGCGGACAGTATAGCCGCTCATATACCACATAAGCTTAAATTGAAAATATAGGAAGGACAATTCATATATCTTTCTCTCTTACTAAAATCTGCAACGGAACTAGATGAATTTATTTCACAAAGTGAAGTCCATTTTAAAAATGGCCGATTATGTGTTGTTAAGCGAAAACAGAACTCGCAGTTAAGTATCGAAAAGTGGACGTCAGGTTTTATTATTAACATGAGTATCATTTTCGAATACAGTGAGGCAAAAGCCAAAAGAAATGTTAAAATATATGCGAAACATTCGTCTGGCAGCCAGTCGTTCGTATAATTGGTAAAAGTACGACGAACAATTTCGACTACGCAGAGTATCAAACTCAACAATGTCGTGAGGGGAAATCCAGAGTGAATTTTGGCTTATGTATGTCAACAACCAATCAAATCTCAATTATACACCACAGCCATAAGAATATGCACATGCTAATTTATGTCAATATTCCAAGAACACATTTTTTTTAATATAAAGAAATAATACATGTGTAAGTCATTAAATCAACATACCATCGAATCCTCCATAACTTGCTCCTTGGGCTGTCCTACTTCGTTTGCAAAAATAATAACACAGTGCAGCGCCCACCTAGCCTCTTCTAGTGTTGCATCTCTTCCCGAGTAAGAATATTTCAAAGATTCATGCAGCGTCTCAACTAAACATACTGCTAAGTAAAGAACAAAAAAAAATGCGTGCGCTTTATTTCCACTGCATATGCTTTTTAAATAAGAAATTAACAGACAATAAATATGATATACCACTCAATGTGTTTCAATCTCGAATTTTATTTTCTTTAGAACTAGGAGGAGCTTTATCCCTCTTAAAGAATTCCTCTTTCTTAATATGGAAGGCTGCACCACCTATATAAATAAAAATATTGAACTCCCATACACGCCTTTGGGGGAAAACATCCTAAACTCGCTAAGAGCAAAATATGAGCACTTAAAACTCCTCATCATTGACGAAATTTCGATGGTAGACCACAAACTTCTAACATACATCCATGGCAGGCTGACCCAAATTAAACAATCTAAGAATGTGTTTGGAAATGTTGCAATTTTAGCTGTTGGTGATTTCTACCAGCTTCCTCCAGTGAAGGCATCTCCTCTGTACAAGCTAAAGGATTCCATAATTTTAGATCTCTGGAATCCATTATTCCAAATTGCCAGCCTGTCTGAGATCATGCGTCAAAAGGAAGATGTAAAGTTTGCCGAAATGTTAAATCGTCTAAGAGTCCGATTGCGGGGAGAATCATTGCAACAAACAGACTTACAACTCCTTCAGTCTGTTTCTAAAGAGTCAATTCCGATAGAGTCAAAGAATGCTTTGCATATATTTTCAACCAACAACGAAGTGGATGCACACAATGAACAGATGGTAGAAACAGTCTGCAGTCCATGTCTGTACTCAACAGCCAAAGATTACACAAAAAGTACCTCAGGTACGCTGCTCTTGCGAAAGCTACCCTATTCCTCCTCATCGCCAGAAAACTTACCAGACATAATCAAACTTGGAATCAATGCACGGGTTATGCTAACAAGAAACATTGATACAGAAGATGGTCTTGTTAATGGCGCATTTGGTACAATATCTGCTATAGAGGTCAGGGGAAATGACATCGATGCGGTATATATACAATTTGACAACGAAAACATTGGCAGAAAAGCCATCTCCACCACAGTTTCAAATGTACAAGGATCAGAAAAAGCTGTCCGTATAACGCCATATGAAGATGTTCTTGTAGGACGAAATGCACTCAGAAAACAATTGCAACTTAAGCTGGGTTGGGCAGCAACCATTCACAAAGTGCAAGGGATGACAACAACACAAGTAGTAGTTTCACTTCAAAAGATATTTCAACCAGGAATGGCATATGTAGCATTAAGTAGAACAACTACATTACAAGGACTCAACATCTTGCATTTTGACACAGATTGTATTTTTGCGTCAGCAGAAATTAAGGAATTACTTTCTAGCATGCCAGATTACCTCTTCCAAACTTGTGATGACAAATGTTATTGTCTGAAACTATTGTTGCATAATACAGAAGGTCTACTCTCACATAGGAAAGACATTGAAAACGCTGGTTTTGTGAATGACTCCCAAGTCATATGTTTCACAGAAACATGGCTTACCAAGAAAGACTACGTACCTCCCAGCTTAATTCCGAACTCGGATGTTCACGCAGTCTATCGAGAGGATGCATACACATCCTCTGATCCCATATTTCGACAACTAAAATCACAGGCTAAGGGTGGGGTCGCAATATTTACAAAAGATGTCAAACATACAAGGTACACGACCAAAGTAAAGGACTTAGAGTGTGTGTCAATACAAATATTAGAACCAACAGCGGTAGCGGTGTTCGTGATATACAGACCTCCATTATATCCAATGGATAAGTTTAAAGCCAAAATCAGCTCTCTATTATCCTAAATCAATCAAGAAATATCCTCCCCAGTGTTGATTCTGGGCGATTTCAATGACAACTACTTTGGAAAACCATCTCTAAAAACGTTGTTTACAAACTATGGCTACCAACAACTTGTGAACAAGCCAACGACAGTGAGTGGCTCTTGTCTCGACTTGGTGCTCGCAAAAGACTTCCCAGAAGATCCAAATGTGACAATTGAACATTTGTATTATAGTTTCCATGATGCGATTTCTATTAAATTGTAAAATTTGTAAAGCAATGTAACAACTGTTCGATAGATGTGCAATGAGAATGCAAAATGTACATACAAATTCTATATAACTCATGTCTATTGTAATATAACAATTGTGTTTATTGTACATTTATTGTCATACATGTTAATTGGATAAGAGAGAAAATGCACGATGTAACTTATTAATTTAAATGTTCTACAGATGCGCGATAATAATGATTAAAGCTATATACAGATTTTATTCAATCCATTGTAATATAGAACATATGTTTATTGTACATTTATTGTCATACATGTTAATTGATTATGAGAAAAAAAAACAAAAAACAAAAAAAAATAAAATAAAAAAAATTAAAAAAACACTGTCGTCGTCTGCTAGGCGGCCTGATGAGCCCTTACAGGGCGAAACGGTGTTCAAAACATTTTGGACATAAAGCATTTGTTATGTGTTGTTGTTATGTGGCATACTTAGACCTTACAGGTTTAATTAGTGGAGAAATAATCAGACAGCCATTTTCATATACTTTCCGCCTCTCACATGGTCCGCCGTGTGAGGGGTATTTTTTTTCTTATATACGCTAGAGGAATATTTTTCTTCTTGGCATGGAGAGCTCTGAAAGGAGGAATCAGTGTCGTGCATCATGACATTGCGACGTCTTGATGAACCCTTGCATTGCACGGCGAAAAAGTAAAATATACGGAATGACATTGTCGTCGTCTCATAGGCTGTCTGATGACCCTTCGGAAGACTAAAAAGTGTAATGTTGAAAAAAAGAAAGACAAAGTTCCTTTCTTAAAAATGATTCCGAAAAATTACAAAATCTTATATGTCTTGGAATTGCAATCTGTGTCTTTATATGCCTTGCGAGGGATTCTCATGGGATGACAACATGTTTCTTGTATACACATTAAGACACTATTGTAGTAATGCAAGCTGTCTGATGCAGGGCCTGTTATTAATCAACTATAGGTTTCTTTGTGTCAAAGTTAACAAATAGTAAGGGGACAGTGATGTCTAAACATTGCCATTCACATGGTCCGCCATTTGAGTGGTGTTTTTTTTTATTAAAAGTAGAACAATTGTTTCTGAATACATACATATATTTTACTTGTGTCAAAGTTAGCAGTGATATCTGAACATTGCCATTCACATGGTCCGCCGTGTGAGTGGGTTTTTTTTATTTAAAAAACATCTTTGTGAATTAATAATCTCCCATATACGAACCCTCTAAATACAACCATTCACATGATACGCCGGGTGTCTTTTGTTTACAGAGAAGAGGGTCTTTTCTAAATATTGCGACTCGCATGGTACTCAATCTGAGTGTTTTTTTTTTTATTTCTTGTTGAAATAGGAAAACTGCCTTTTCTAAATATTTCTATTCACATGGAACGCCTTGTTTGCCATTAAAATACTTCTTAAAATATTCAAATTGTATTAAATATAAAAAAGTGTTACACATCTTTAGTGAAGTTTGTAGAGGAAGTTATCAAAACGGAAGATGGGGAGCGTTTGGGGAACATCTGTAACGGTACCCGTTACAATTAGAACTAGTTTCTCTAAAACTGTATTCATTATTTCCCTTTTATAGGGTATAAAAGTGAACTTTTATAAGACCTCTTCCAAGACTTCCAAAAACCATGAATCTTATAAAGATGAATAACATGACAATTGTTGCATGAAAAAATGTCACTTTCAGGCTTCATTTTTATGCATTTCAAATAAAATATTAATTTTTGGAGTTATCCTTCCTGGCTGAGGATCGGATACCCTTAATTACCTAATTAATTATGTAAAGTAAAAGTCATTAATTACATGTATGTATATTTGAGAGGTGGATAGACGCTAATACTCCTCCCCTCAAGATCCTTTTGAGATACAAGATCCTTTTGAGATTTTGAGGAAGAATGGATTAGACTTGGAGAGGAGTTCTATGTGGGGGTCTTTGAATCAGGGTAAATTAATTTATCTTTTTTATGTTCATTATTACAGGAAGGACAATCCTGCTAAATATAAAGCGCTAGAGAGAAGAACGTTAGGATATAGCTCACCATGTCCCTCACCACCACCTATTAAAGCTGAGCTTAACCCTCGGCGCCTGTCTTTACGTATGAAAATAACCAATCGTGTCCTACACCACCAATCAAATCCGAGATTACGTTTGGATATAGACCGTCATTACCTATCTGTGTTCCATCCAGCCCCGCATCGTCCCTTAACCTATCATCGTGTACTGCAGTTTCATTTCCTCCTACACCAGCAGAATTTAACTCGATACTTGACCTTCCGACACCTGACCATACCTTAACACCAACACCTAGAAATACACCAGTGCTACCAGCGGTCCTATCAGGGACCCCAGCAACTTCCACGCAAACGTCGGGGCAGTATCCTCTTAAGGAGGAGTTAAGCGCCCTCTCTGAACTCCTTGATTCAGTTAGAGTGGACTTATTACAAACTTCAATGATTGTTAATTATATGCAGGATTATTTGAAATGTTTAAAATAATTTCAAATGTTTAAAACGTTCAAAAGGTTTCATTTTAATTAACTATTATGAGGCCTCTGTTTGTAAATGTAGGTCTACTGAAGGTTCTCATTTATATTCCTTTTTTTCTGCACATGTTTTTGAAATAGCATTGATAATCGATGAAGTATTGTTTTCAATACTAATTTGCAGTCTGTCCATGCTTTGTATCAGAGAGCTCTGTAGTACTTTCAGATGCGAGACATTTAACGCTGTTTCAGGACTGTACTGTATTGGAGTACTGCTTGCTACCTCTTTTATCCGAGTTTCCTTTGCTCTCGTTGTAATTTTGGAAACTAATTCCTTTAGAGTTGGAAAGTGATGTCTCGAAAGCAATTGGTAATAATGCCCCGTACTCTTATTGTCCCAATTGATATGAAAATTGTGACATTAAAGAACAAGTTTTCTTGATCAAATAGTTCTATCGTAATTGAGTTCCCGTCAACGGGATCTTTCCATTTTTGGGGATTGTCAGACCATGTCACTTCTATACTATCAATATTGTCATAAAAAAGAATATTACATGCTTGGAGTAGAAAAGTCATTTTCTGAGGTATAAGGGCAGAACACTTTCGAAGACTCTTCATATAAACCCCAATCAATTTCTTCATAACAGCTACTTTTAGCCTTACCGTTTCTTTGCTCCCTGCAAGTGTGTTTTGGAGGGAAGGGCAGTGATTCCGCAATCCAGATTTTTTCCTATATATTTCAATGTAAAACTTTGATTCCCCATTGTGGCCCTTCCCTACCCTCAGGGTCATGATTTTAACAATTTTGAATCAACACTACCCCTGGATGCTACAACATAAGGTTCCGCTTTTCTAGCCAAGTGGTTCTTGAGAAAAAGATTTTTCTTGAAATTTCCCTGTAAAATAATACATTAAGTACAGTACCTACATGTGTGTAGAACGATACTAAAATATTAATTTTTAAAAAGGGCAATGTACAAATGCTTCACGCACGGCATCAATTCCTTGTAATTTTAAAGACGACACCTGTGTGAAATTTCCAGGTATTCGGTATTGAATACATACTTTTTTTCTTTCATCGCATCTATGTCCTGCCACAGTAAAAAATTAATTTTTTTACTTTTTTATTCTCATTTTTTATACCCTACCATCGTATAAAAACGTAGGTAAAACGTATATTTCTTTTGCACACGGTCCCTAAGTATTACCTGTATAGCCAGCATAAAAAACGTAGGTGTATCGATTTTTGCACACGGCCCCTAATTTTTTTGCACACGGTCCTTTACAGATGATGTAACAGGTATAAAAAGCCAGGTAAAAGGTGCACACGGCGCCCACAGTAGGTATATCAAGCAAAAAACTGTAAAATTTAAAAGATCAGTCTTAGTTGATATTTTTTTTCAAAACTGGACACAGGTGAAGAAATAGAAGCAATGATGAATACTTCAGAAAATTCCCAGTATTATGTGACACCTGAAGGATATGTAGAACCCCCAATGGCAGAGTTAATAAAGGATGCAGTGGATTTGGATTTGAATATGGACATGTATAATTTTCCTAAGGACATGAATAAAGAAGATATGGGTATTTTAAATACAACTTTGGATGGGATTGTTAACATGCTATCTGCTCTGGATAACAAGATGAATCAACTGAACACCAAGATGAATAATGTTGATAGCAAGGTGAATAAATTGAACACCAAGGTGAGTGATCTTGAAAACAAGCTGGATAAATTGAAATGTCTCAACAGCAGTGGATTTTGTTACATTAGTGGCCTATTATCCCCAATCACAAAGTCCTAAACAGGAAAGACAACAAAAATGAGAGGGGAGGGAACCACTGACCAGAAAAAAGAAGGACCAGGGGGATCAGGAGAGAGTAAGAATATTAAACAGATGGATCCATGCTTCGTATTGGTAAAAGACATACAAAAAACTGAAGAAAAAAAACCTTGGGAAACCAAGAGGAAACTACCTCTGACCACTGATAAAGGACAGAAGAAGAAGAAACAGAAAATGTAAAAAAAATTTTTCATTCTGAATAAAAATTGCCTTGTTCTAATCTTTCTTTTGTTAGTGTTCTTGTTTTTCAGAAAATCCAGGTTTGTTATTTGTCTTTCAGTAAAAAATCAGTTTGAACTGGTTATAGGGCTGTCTAGACTGTGAATGAATGCGTGACGTCATAATGACATTCTTTTTGAGTCGCTGCTAAAAAAATCGTAGTACCAACGTATATAGTATAATGTAAACACAGTGTAAGCGCCCGTATAAGACATAGGGGGGATGTGTACTGAATTGACCCCCTTATCCTCCCAGCCAATCAGAATCCACCATTTTTTGAACCTCATTTGCATAAAGTCCTAGATATTGATCAGGCCATCCAGCCTGCTTCCGGCTAGGACATTTATGGATAAACCACTTCCGCTTCCGCTAGGGCCCACTTCCGCTAGACCACTTAGGGTCCAGATACCTCACGTCCGCTTCCGACTACCCCAATTCCGGCCACTTCCGATTAGCCCACTTCCGACCACTTCCGGTTAACCCACTTCGAGTTATGACGTCACTTCCGCCTTAGCTAGACCCGTTATACTACTGACGACAAATCTTCAATGGATGTTTAATTATTAATTCAAGTCTTTTACAAGAAAAGAATACACAAAAAATATTTCTACAGTAACCTTTATTTTAAACGACACTTTTTTTGAAAATAAAATTATGCAGAAAAAAGGATCACAGAAGTAATATTAATATATAGTCAGATATATAATTCGTTAAATCAGACAGATTTTTTTTTCCTTTTAGACCGCCGAATGCATCCAGAAGACCGCCGTTAGTATTTTATACTTTTCTTAAAACTATTTTTTGTTGGGATTCCTTAAAGCTAATACATAATTTTCTTTTAACGTTAATATATATAATATACATTATATATATATTATAATTATATTTCATTTACTGATTATTGTAATGATTTATTTTCAGTCGTCTCATGATGGAGATCATAAGTGTGGAAGAGTAGGTTTTTTTAACCTCAAGTTGAATAATCTTTTAGAAATAATATGTAGTCTGTCGGTATTGAAAAAATATTATTATTCTTTTGTAGTTCAGATAGTTTAGTGCAGTTGTTAAACGATAGCACTTTTGAAGAAGAGGAACAGTAAGCAAATCTCTCTCTCTCTGCTACTCAGTAAACTACTCAAAAACAGTAAATGTTACTTTGAAAAAATATTTCAGAACCAGCGAGTTTAATGACAGTGGAACTTCAGGAAGAAAAAAATGAAGAGAAATGACGGGCAGAAAAATGAATGTGAGTTTTTCTCTCTCACACGCGCACACTCCGTCACACATGTACATACACATCCTCTCTCTCACACACACACTTGCACATATTAGTATACATATATTAAATTGTGTACTATATGTCTTTTTTTTATTTGGTAAAAAGAAGAAAATAATCGCGATGCAATTGTAATATCGCGAAAATAAATAAAATCTTGAAATCAAAATGATAATATTTTGTTTGTGTTATTATTAAAACTATGTGAAGTTGGAAAGAAGCTTCCTGAAAGATTGGTTGTAAACTGAATGAGGACTTGAAATGAATCTAAGATTATATTATGACAAAGAAAAATGAAATGAAGTGAAAAAAAATGACAAAATGAAGTGTTGTTACTTGATGTGATGAAGTAATATTGGAATTTTTCTGTATATAGTGTAATGAATCGAATTTAGAGTAAATAAATAAAATAAATTATAATCTGTCTTATATACATAAACTTGGTAATCTTAATTTCATGGTAATTAACTTATAAAAACGATAATTAATTTATACTGATATTTGACAGATTATAACAAAAGTATTTAAATAAAAAACTAATTAGAATACGAAGGATCCTATTGCCATTGAATTAAAAAAAAAGACCTCAATGAAAAATTGAAATATTTATTTTTATTTTCTTTTTCAATATGTAGAATACATTAGACAAAAGATAATAAGGTTAAATTAAGAAAGGAAAGAAATTAAAATTGTATAAATAATTCTTTAATTCAAATGTCGACTGCTATCCATTCTATTGATTTCTTGAGTCTAGTATACTCCGTATATTTATTATAAAAAAAGACACTATTTCGAATCTCTCTTGGTAACAGACTGTTTTTTTACGGATGATCACGTGCAACCAACAGAATTTGAAAGTACAAAAATAACATAAAAAACGTATAAAATCTCTGTGCATTTATTTTATTTTGTTGAAGTCATCTGATAGCAACCCTCAGATCTTAAGAACCCAGCATCGTCATGTTATAAAAAAGGATGTATCAACGTGGATATTGTCATTTAATGTTTGGGAATTATGACACCACGTTTGGATCGCAGAGCGTTTACCTTGTTTCATGTATGGGTTAAATACGTTCGCAAACAAACCCTCTTCTCCAAAGAGATCGCCATGGAACCATAAGAATTAGGTATACCTCTTGACCAGATGGCTTATTTTGAAGGGTGTTTTGATTCCTTGGATGTTGGACCCTTTGTCACTGTCGTTGAAAACCTACAGATGTATTATTTCGAGAGAAACATTGACATCTTTAAAGTCAGTATTTCCTTTCCCGGACTTGATCCTAACATCATGTTCAACTGACATCACGAGGTGGGAAAAAAACTTTATTCGTATCGATCCTTCTTAACCCTGTAAGAAGATCGTGGGATGATACGACTCCAATGCCCTGTACCTATACTGCAATGAAATTAAAGCTTTATGAATGTTATATTGTCTTTCCCTTAATTAAAAGTAAACAAATAAAACAAATTATCTTTAACCATCTCGGCCAACTTCAGAGGGAAGATCTTGCTAGATCTCTTTCTTTAAATAAGCTGGGACAACCGGATCGAAGCCAGGGAGATTACAAAATTATACCTTATTTTAGTTTTATTCAACTTTTTTTAAATTTCAGTCCATGCGCTCAAGCGCACTGAAATAATAATACATTATTTTCATTTTATACAATAAGCACTTGATATATTTTTGTATGTTATGAATATAACACAATGGTCTCCCTTACCTGCAACAATGTAACAATGTCAAATCCCACAATCTACAAAGTGGTACATCTTCTTACAGGGGGATGAATTGTGTGTGTCACTTATTACTTACTCAAGATATTGAAATTTATTTATATTTTTTTTAAGGGAGACATATTAGCATATCATATTCAAACAGTTTTGTTTGTTATTAAGTCAATATTATTAAGTCAATATATGTTTTACATTAGTTTAAAAGATTAAATAGAAGAAAATATTGTTAAATTACCTCGCTGAATTCATTTAAAATGCTTCTACTGGTAGCTCGCGTGGTACCACTGGTTGCAGTATGGATGTTAGTACTAACTCTAGCCTGCTTCTTTTCCTCTCAAAATGAGTGTAAAATTTGAAATCGGTGTTGGAAGTGATAGGGAAACGCCATAACTCTTTCATGGGTGCACCAAGAAGTATCAGAAAACACTTTTTGTAGGTCAACTTTCCCTTTGTGAAGGGAAAGTAAACTTTTACTTCCAAAGTGAGTGATTCCTATACTTTCCATTCATTTTTTTTAATCTTTAATTTTTTAGTATTTATCTTAATTTTAATAGTTTTCCACTAAACTGTTAACAAAAAAAGGAACACAAATGTCCATGCCGGAAGACCTTGCGTTGGCGCTCTTACAATGCGCGATGATAAACAGTTTTTTTAATTGTTACATTTAAAAATCTTGGCCCAGCAAGTCCTTCAATGGTGAGTTCAATTTTCTTAAAAATGTCCCTCCCCCGTCTAAAGATGAAATTGCAGTTAGAATTTAACTCAAAGACAAGATCCCCCTTAATATCTTGTTGGGGAATGAAGCTTTTCGCCGAGGTAGAAGTTCATGTAAAAGTTTATTTTTTTCTCTTAAATATTTTTTGGGTAAACATGTATCATTTTACGAAAACAAAAATAAGAATTCAGGGACAAGAGGTCCCATCTTTTCATAATATTTTTATCCTATATCATTTTTTAAATAACAGTTATTTATGTTTATTATGCAGTCATTAAGATAGTGGACAAACCCATTTAAGATGACAAATTCGAAACTACATATGTATTTACGTTCAGTTCTACACGATATTTAATGGCAAGAAGTTGAACCCAACCAAGTACTACCTACTGAGCCCAGAATTGAGGTGTTAATTTACCACTATCATATCCTTGCATTCTTATTTTTAAAAATGTGTTGATCTATAATTAAAGTGACAATATTTAAAAAAAAAAAAAAAAAAACAAAAACAAAAAACACACCACCATCAGTGAAAGAATTGGAAGGCTGCCATGCCCTATGGATTTTTACTCCGCAAAGAGGAAACCAATGGCGAGATACATCCTATTAATTATACTTTTTTTAAAACTTAAATATTAAAGAAATATTCTTAACCATTCATTTAGTTCATCATGAATTATTTTTTTTCTCATCGAAGGTCTTTTTATCGGGTAAAATAAATAAGCATACATAAATTCATTTTTTTAATCAAGACATTGATTATATAAAAAAAAATCATTAAGATTGATTGATAATATGTTGTTTAACGTTCCTCGCGGGAATTTTTCACTCATATGGAGACGCCACCACTTGCCGGTGGATGGCTACAAATTTTGTATTCGTTAAGAAAGGAGTTTCCAGTAATTTATTATATGTTAATGTTGCAATAAAATTAATTATGTTTTAATTTGTATCTTATATCATTTTTCAGCACCCCTACTGAGTAAGTCCTTTTACGGATTTTTAGGAAAAATCACAGAAATTAAAAAATACAGTCTCTTAAATTAATATTCAAATTATGATTCCGAGATTTAAAGAAAAAATAATCTGAGCCCACTAGACGCCATTTTTTTTTTTTACTTTCTGATACCCTCATATACAGACTATTTAGGAGAGCTTACAAACTCGACGAAGGGGGACTGGATCACGAAACTTGTTGTAACGGTCTGAAGAAACTAATCAGTTTTCCTTTAACTACACCTACTCAAAAATAAAAAAAAAATCTGGAGAAAATGAAGGACCCCATGTTAAATCGTAGAAAACCCAACCAATGTGTGGTAGAATTTTCCAAACCTTCTTTCTTCATGTATCAGAATCAACTCTCGGCATTTATATGTATGTTAATTAAGTTTCATGTTTTATATCGGAAATTTTGCTGATGGTTAATTGTCCATACGAACAAAGACATGTCATTTTTAAAAAAAATTGTCACATCATTTATTGTAATATGCAAAAAAAAAAAAAAAAAATCACAAATCTCCCCTGAAAATACTGTTGTGAGGTGTATTGTTTCATCATGTAAATTTTAGTAACATTAAGTTTCTTGAACATTCCAGAGTGGTCAACATGTTCGGTCATTTTATCCAGAACATTCATAAATTTTGTGTATGTCCAGAGTGTTCCAGTAATATCATGTTTTAACAATTTCTAGAATATTCTAGATTAAGGATACTGTATAAATACCCTGTCAATTCGATGCATAGAGATACTTTTGTCGTGTAAGCACCATAGAGGTACAACTGGGATATACTTACACAGGACATTGTGTGCAGCAACGGACACTCTGATGTTTGATTTTTAGATTCTTGCTATGTTTGTACTTTATGATTTGTATATATTACTGTTAATAAATTATTGTTAAGTTAAAATTATTGTTATTGATCTGTGCTGGCGTTTAGGGTTATTCTGACCCATAACAGAATTGGGGGCTCGTCCGGGATAAAAGAATTTCTTGCACTTTTGCAGTTTATTGTCAGAATTTTGTTAATTGAAACTTTAAATTAAATAAGAAGCCAGCAGAAATCAACATGGTATTTTCGGTCACTGACTTCACCAAGTGTTCAGGTTTTTGACACATTAAAAAAGGATCGCATTAGGTTTGCATCTTGGGTTAGATGTTAAATTATCTCAGAAAAAGCAAGACATTAGAATAAAGGTTGCAAACAAACTAGTAGAAGAAAAATCCTCTCAGAAAAAGCAAGACATTAGAATAAAGGTTGCAAACAAACTAGTAGAAGAAAACATCTTTGAAAAATACGATCTTCCAGAATATACAGTTAAATCAGAGTTAGGCTCTTACAAAATGGCAGAATATCAGTTTCAAGTAAAGATAGAGAAAATGTGATTTGAAAGAAAAAAATTGGAAAGAGAAGAACGAGAGTGTGAACAAAACTTGAATTAGACAAATTAGAAAGACAAGAGCGAGAAAGAGAGCGTGAAATGAACTTTGAATTATAAAAAATTAAAATTATAGCACCAATCAGAACCGTCAGTTGTCAAAACTGAATTTGACGCAGCAAAAAATATCAGATTAGTTTCAAAATTTCAAGGAAAATCTGTAGACAAATATTTCCCCCAATTCGAAAAGGTCGCAGAGAATCTTAAATGGCAACGAAATGCTTGGACAACGATGTTACAAAGTGTACTGGTTGGCAAAGCAGCTGCGGTATACTCTGCACTAGGGGTAGCTGAGAGTTCAGACTATTAGAAGGTCAAAGCAGCAATATTAAAAGCATACAAATTAGTGCCAGAAGCGTCTAGACAAAAGTTCAGAAAGTATAGAAAATTTGATAGTCAAACATTTGTTGAATTTTCACGAGAGAAAGAAGATTTATTCGATCACTGGTTTAGATCTAAGAAACTTGATAAAACTTTTGCCAATTTGTGCCAAGTCATCCTGGTAGAAGAGTTTAAGGAATGTGTTCCTCAAGATTTGAAAAGACATTTAGAAGATAAGAATGTGAAAACTCTTGAAGAGGCAGCAGTCATATTTGATACTTATGCTCTGTCTCATAAAAAGAATTTTGTTTCAAGATCTCAGTCTAGCAATAATTCTACAAATTCAGACACATATAAAAAGAGTGGTTCAGGGTCTCAGTCTTCACAAGTTCCCAGTCTCCATCCAAAGGTAGTTTTAAGTACGGTCCAGGACGTGTTGAAGGATCTTCTGGAACAGGGTCACTTCCTACTTGTAGTTATTGTAAGAAAAAAGGGTCATCTTATAAGTGAATGCTTTGAACATAAGAGAAAAAAATTATTGTGATAAAACTCAACCACACGCTTCTGCGGCAGTTAGAGGTGATAGAGAAGCCTTAGTTTCGATTTGTTCTGAAACTCCTGATGTCCAGGGTTCACAGTCCACGTTCTATTGATTCTATGGAGGATTATAAGCCCTTCATGTCTCAGGGATTTGTTTCACTTGGTGACTCTAGCGAAATAAAATCTGTCCTTATGAGCAACCCAGTTCTGTCAACTCCAGATTTTTAAAAGCAATTTAAGCTCACTGTTGACGCTAGTGATGTTGGAATCGGGGCAGCTTTGATTCAAGAACATAGTGATAATGTAGATAGAGTTGTTTCTTATTTTTCAAGGAAACTTACAAAATGTCAACGAAATTATTCTACCATTGAAAAAGAATGCCTTGCTTTGTTGTTAGCTTTACAGCATTCTGATGTTTATTTGAATGTTACATTGCATCCAATTCTTGTATATACTTATCACAACCCCCTGACATTTTTGCATAAATTGTCAAACAAGAATCAAAGACTGACTAGATGGAGTTTGTTGTTACAAGAATACAACATAACAATTAACCATATCAAAGGCAAGGACAATGTTATTGCAGATGCCTTGTCCAGAGTATCATGAACAAATTAGATTTTGTATTAATGTACATATATTTTATTTTAAATACAAGTTTTTATTGAAAGGGGGAGGTGTTGTGAGGTGTGTATTGTTTCATCATGTATATTTTAGTAACATTAAGTTTCTTGAACATTCCAGAGTGGTCAACTTGTTCGGTCATTTTATCAAGAGCATTCTTAAATTTTGTGTATGTCCAGAGTATTCCAGTAATACCATGTTTTAACAATTTCTAGAATAATCTAGATTTATGATACTGTATAAATACCCTGTCAATTCGATGCATAGAGATACTTTTGTCGTATAAGCACCATTGAGGTACAACTGGGATATACTTACACGGGACATTGTGTGCAGCAACGGACACTCTGATGTATGTTTTGTTTTATATTCTTCCCAACTTTGTACTTTATGATTTGTATATATTACTGTTAATAAATTATTCTTAAGTTTAAATTGTGTGATTGATCTTTGCCAGCATTTAGGGTTATTCTGACCCATAACAATACTGACTTCTTGTGAATTTAACAATAGTCATAAAATTAAGAGGGGAAGTGTCTGTGAACATTTCCGTGTAAGGACATTCAGCGGTTTGATGGGTGGTTCGAGCTGAATAGAATCTGCATTTCTCTCTAAATATGAAGAGAATTGGAATGGGGAGTTAGAACCTTTTTTTAACTAAAAAGTACTATGGACTTATTAAGGAAAGATATCGTTTGCATTCGGATAATTTTTTCTCATCTTGGTGATGCTTATAACAACCAAACTATATGATAAACGTGATGACTTTAAGGTCAGACGAGACGTTCCTCAGAATCTGTTTTGTATATCTTCGTAATGTATGAAAAATATTCAAAATTTTAATAACATGATTTCTAAACCAGTTTCTAAATTTTCAAAAATCCAAACACTTAAACATTTGAAATTGGAAAATTATTTTTCTTCCTCGAAGGATTAAATAAGAAAAACTACCCCTGGTATCTTGCAGAAATGCCTTGTAAGGTACCTCCATTTTTTGTGAGTTAACATATTTAAGTAGCAATACTTCAATGACAAACTCTTAGAAAAATTTATCTATTATTAAGGAACGTCTCGTCTGTCCTTAATTTTTGTATCGTAAGCTTCCCTTACTTATTCGGCAATATACCTTTATCACTTGCATACGGAAAATATATAACTCAGTTGATTCGATACGCAAGGGCATGGTCGATGTATGAACAATTTCTAAAAAGAGGTAATTCAGTTATTGACAAACAAGTTGATGAAACAAGAATATCAGCAGTTTCGTTTAAAGTCATCATTTCCTAAGTTCTATGGTCCATACAATGACCTTGTCAGCAAATACAATTTATCACTGAGTCAAATGCTGACTGATTTTTTTCATTCCCATTGTTAGTCCACTATTTATACACTGAATTGACGACGGATTTTTTCCGTTATTTCCTGATCGTGACAAGGAGCACACGGCGGGTGTGACCGGTCGCCAGGGGATGCTCACTCCTCCATGGCACCTGATCCCACCTCTGATGTTCGGGGATTCGTGTTTGCTCTGCTCTTATTTTGTATTGTTTTACGGACTTTGAGATTGGATAATGTTCGTTATCTCCATATCCTTCTTAGAGCAATATACAATGTTCATGTTTTATTAATTTTGTTATTTTGTTTGATTCTTTAATTGAGGCCAATGGATTTAACTGCTCTATCTTTATAAAATCGGTTGGCTGTCCTCTCCAATACCGACTGACTAAATACTGCAGGACATGATATCTTATTTTTTTCTTTTTCCTTCCATTACGTCAACAAATATGGTAAAAATTTTCTGAAAAAATCCATTCCCCAAATCTCTACCGACCTAATAATTTTACACAGAGTGAGGAGAGGGCAGAGAAATATTATTATACCCCCCTCTCTCAGCTTGAAAAGTGGTATGGTATATGGTTATCGGGATGTCCGTCTCTCCATCCGTCTGTACGTCTTTCCGGGCAGTCCGTTACGCCTTTGAGTACTTATCTCTGATCCGTAGGCCCTCTTCTACTTCTGAATTAAATTTATTGATATTTTCACAAAATCTTTAAAAGATAGTGCATCTCTTAATTTCATTTACACCTGTCACCTATTTCGGGTCTCCAACAGGAAAACGTGGATTTTGCCATTTATATCATATAGGAGATGGGAGCATCATCATCAGATATACACGTACAGGTAAATGTTTCAGGAATAAAGATCAATGTGCAAACATTGTTCCGCAATAAAGATGAAAAATACATTTTTTAGTAAATTAAAAATAAAAAAAATTAAGACACAGATACAGGTGAATGTTTCAGGAATGATTTTGCAAGAATAGCTGTCAAATCTATGACCAAGTTGATTTGAAAGACGAAGAGGATCTTGGAGACTCCAGTCGTATAAGAAAACGATTGTTCATTGACTTGGAAAACGATAACAATGCTTCGCTTTACCAGTCTCCTCCTTCAAAGAATCAAAAACCTGACGATGACCACAAGAAAGGCAGGTTCTGCAACTGAGACAACATTTAGATAGAAACTGGTATCTTGTCATTGCCGATTTTCAAGGGGAAACAAAGGTTCACTTGAGAGTATATAAAGATCAAGAAGAAGAAGGGACCTTGTATCCCATGTGAAAGGGAATAATCATTTTTAAAAAAGGAAGAATCTGTCAGAAGTATGCAGGGAAGAAGCAGGTCCCACAATCCAACCCTTCAGCCTCGCAATGATCGTCTTTTATATAAAACGACTTGCACAGGAGAATTTTAATGTCACAGTCAAAACAGGGTCTGCATTGATCAACGCAAGAAATTTTACTTTCAGATACTAAAGATATTGTCGCTTCTAGAAAGACGTGAAGCAGCGTTTACATTCGATTGATGGGAAGAATTGAAATGTTTAATACCACACGCAGAACAACAGATTAGTGACAAGACAAGAAATTTTTTTTTTTCAACAAATCGACGTTTGAGAAGGAAAATGAAGGAAAAAGTCTCACTCTCAGCTCCTCGCACTGGACTGAATGAACTGGAGCCCATTTCTCCCATATATTGTGGTTTCATTTAATTATAAGTGAATCAGAGTATCCATTAGTGTTTTCTCTTCATAGGATTTGAAAATGTTTTCAAACTCCTTCGTATTTTACTAAAGTTTTTCCTATTTAGTCTGAATTTTATTTGAGTACTCAACAAGTTTCAGTAAACTATCATGCCTATTTCTTTTATTTCAATAACCCCTTTGGAGGCAGTCGGTTCTATCCTTACTGGTTTCTCTTATATAATTTTATCAACAATTATTCATTCTTTTCTGCACCTTTCTTTCATCAGAAAACAATACTACCCCCCCCCCCTTCTACAGAGAATCATCTGTACTTTTTTTATGTCAGCCGGGAAATGGGAAATTAAGTGTGTAAATTATGTCCCTTTCATGATTTTATATTCCATCTGAATGTTTGAAAAACTTCATTACTTGTATTTCAGAATTTTTCTTTCGGTCCCTTTTTAAACAACGGGTGAGGAGCAAAAGCAGAATAATTTAAGGGTGATTTTTTTTCCCACCTGCATTCTATGTTCTAATTAAAGAATACTTTCATTCAGCTGGTGCATCAAAACCTTTCTTTTATTACCGTTTTAGATCTTGAATTATCTAATGCTGATGAAGATATAAAACACATTCAGAACTCTTTACAATATCCTTAGAATTACATCTTCAAAAAATAACTTCATATATTCACCTTCATGAAAATTCATATTTTTCGTAGTCGGCCATTCCCTGTTTTTGATCTACCTTTCAACTGAATGAAACGTTTATGACCCCCCCCCCCCCCCCGATAACACCCATAAATAGTTTTTTACAGAGATAAAGGTTTGGTATTTGCTTTTACTCCTTATAATTTCTTTTAGTGCACATGCCATTCACCTGACAATTGAATAATATGTTTATCACCTGAGCGCACGATATTTGATCTTGCCTAACCTTCCTTATTGTGTCCAGGTATGAGGCACCCAAAGGGTTTTAGAGTACACATCAGATATATATCGTGATTGTTTATAGAAAAAATGAATAATATTTTTATTTTAAAAATAAAATTTATTGATTCCTTTTTATATTGCATAAGTGTCATCAATTTCATTCAATTCTCTTCGTTGTTCACATGATTCCGGGAAAAAAGAGCTTTTGCGATACATGTCTTTATTTATAATGTCAAATCTTACTCAAATTAGGCTGTACGTGTAATATTCGAAGAGCACCGATTTCCACCATACTTGACAATCGCTTTATTGAGGATAATATGTTGTCCCTATCTAGGTAAAAATATCAGGAATGAAGTATATTTGAATGGAGATGAAGAACAAGTTTGGCTTTCCAGAAAGCCTGAAATGTCATGTCTTTGGCTTCATTACTGTCACAGAATAAACAGTATCCAGTGTGCAACTTTTTTTCTCAGCTATTACAAGTGTTTCTTTTTCTTCTAGGGAAGGGGAGTGGCAGCTTACCTGAACAAGTTTAGATTAGGAAAAAGGGTAGTGATCAAATTCCAAAATCCTATGCTGTGGATGAGAAGGGAAAATTTTAACTTATTTTTTTTTCGAAAAACAAATTTATTTTGATAGAACTGTAGCGGGACCGAGCGTGCGGTCCTTTTTGCTATTTTAAATTCCTCCTTAGAATTAATTCAATTCCTCCTTTGGTAGCGTAATAAAAATTCCAGTTATAAGTTTACAAGTTTATTACATGTTTTAATAAATAATCACAATCACATTATGTACAAATAATCCAAAATATAATTTCACAAATCGTTAATCCACACACTATATGTCTCTCACTGACTGTCTCTATATCGCCTCTCTCTCTCGAGCACGCGTGCGTACACGCCCTATATATACATGTTAGGGGCAGCTCCGGTGGAGCTGCCAATACACAGCAGCTACCGGAGCTGCCGCTCTGCAGATAGTTTAATTACATGTATGTAATATAAACAAATACTTTACAACTCCCCCCGGCTAAGATTTTGACCCCGTTCAAAATAAGTTATCGAAACAATATAAACATAGTATCATACAAAATAAGTATTTACATACAGTTATGAATCAAGAAATTAGTTTAACTAACTTTTAAAAAGTTCAAGTTTTAAATAATTAACAGTCACTGGTTGAAATCTCTGTAAACGTTTCGGTCTCGGTGGCACTGGAAATGAATCAGAATATCACACAACATGTCACGAATAAGTCCGTTCATATCAATGGTACTCGGGTCTAAATTCTCAGTAAAACACACATTTGTTTGTCTCTCGATTTCGGTATTTCCGTTCAGCATAACGGTAGTTGTTCGCGTTAATGATATTCCAATTGAATGAGAAATTGTCACCGGATTAACGTTTGTGGCACAACCACTGGTCTCGCCATTGCTGATGGAATGTACGTTCTCACTTTCACTAAGTTCTTCAACATCCGGTGCGTCCTTGCGGAAGAAATCGTCACTTCTTTCCACTTCTAGTGTGTCCTAGCGAAATAAATCGTCACTTCCTTCTACTTCTGGTGTGTCCTCGTGTAGTAGGTCATCCACAAAGTCATTGCGGCCAGCAATTCCTCCATCAGATCTGAACTTGCACTTATTATTTCTAACGATTCGTCCTTAGTCGACTGCTTTTCAATGAATTCCTCATCTGATGAAATGTCCTCAAGTTCGGGTACATACACCGGCTGTGATTGGACAGTTGTAGCGACATCAAGCGTTTCCTCGTCAAATGAAATGTCTTCATATTAAGGGACATAGACTGCCTTCTGATTTTTCTTCAGATCTTCTCTGCTTAATTGTTTATTACTCGCCATCACTATTTCACTTTGTCCATGTACAAATGTTTCTTTAAATTAAATTTCCTAGAAAATGGCCTTCCACAAAAGTCATTGTAAAATATACTAACACATTCACTATGAATTTCCTTACAATGTTGTTTTAGCGTTTTTTATTCTTAAAAAGTTGTTCACATATATCACAAATCATCTGTATTCTTCTACATCAAAAAATGGTATGGTCAGTCTCTGAATCGGCGCGGCATTTTGATAAGGCGCCCACCTCTGGTCCGCGTCGAGTGTCTTTCTGGAGTTCGGGTATGCGCGTCTGACTTCTGTCGCGGTCTTCCCCTGCTGTAGCGCGGTCACTGTCGGCGGCGTACTTTGAACTTTGTCGTTTCGGTTTTGGCGATTTCTTGGAGTCCTCTGCATTAGAATCCTTTTGCTTAGGCACAGGGATATTATTAGGCTCTTCGATCACTTGATCTTTAGCGTTTACAGTTTGATTTACTAATTTCTCTAAATTGCGTTGTATTGTTTTCCTTGTGCGAAATGATTTTATATTGTCCGCATGCACAATCTTTGGTTTTGACGTCTTTGAATGCTGAATTGAAATAGGATATTACTTACATGTTTCAGAACAACCCAAGGGCCAGTCCAATTTCGAGATACTGTATAGGGGGAAAATAACTCGCGGTGGTAATATTCGCTATATTCACGGTGTTAACAAATCCGTGAATTCAAGAAACTATGAATAAATTTACAATAATCTCCATGTTTTATTTGGATAATGGAGAATAGACTTCGATAGATTTTTACAGGTGTTCGTGCAGTCCATGGTGATTTCAGTAATTGCGAGTAGTACTGTCATTCAATTAATTTTTATTATCACGCTTTACTTTAATTCAGATCGGCAGATAATAATTTGTGTTTGTTCTAAAGCTGTTTTAATAGCCAACGCTACATATTTCATCAATCAAAATACGTGGGCCATGGGTTTTGATTACCCGTGCGTATCTAATGTAACCACGTGTATTTGTTACCTGCATTCTCATGCATATTATTTCATGTAGTTTTTATCGACATTTTGGTTTTAAAAATCATTCGAATAAATATCGAACTTACTGACGAAGGAAGTGTGGAAGAATATTATTTCGTAGAACTACATAAAAAGTTTTATTTCTGTCCAGTAACTTTTCGCTGCGTTGTATTGAAGATCTCAGGTGCATATGCACTCATCGTAAAAGCATATAGGGAAGTTAATTTACGTTTAGGGAGTATTAATAACTGCACTTGTGTTAATAATTATTTATAAAATCTACAATTTTATAATAACTTACCCTGTTGTTCATGAAATAAAGACATAACGCTGATTTATGTCTTTACATGTAGCTATGGTATAGATTAAATGGAGACAAGGAAAGTAACTTTTATTACATACCAAATTCCGCGAATTCAAGACACCGCGATCGTGTCAGATGAGAGAAAAACGTGAAAATTACAACCCGTGAAATTAATCCCCTATACAGTAATTTCATTTTTTGTCCCTTTCTTCTGTTTAGTTTGGTAAAGACGCACCACGTCCCCCACTTCATAATTCTTTTCTATAATATTCTTGTTATACTGTTTTCTTTGCGTTTCTATCGAAGATCGCGTTGTCTCCCTGGCTAAATCATGAGCTTTTTTCAGACTTGCACACAATTTTGTCACATAATCCGTATAACACTTTATATCCTCATTTTGAAAATCACTAAAATCACAAAACACAGACACTGAAATTGTCATTTCACATCCAAATACCATACGATATAGCGTAATTCCTGTGGTTTCATGTACAGAAGTGTTGTACGCCATACTTACAGCATCTATGTATTTGTCCCAGTTTGTTTGCGGTAAGTTCACGAACTTTGATAACATTTCTTTGATTGTCCGATTGAGTCTTTCCACCATTCCGTCTGATCTTGGATGGAAGGCTGTTGTTCGAGTTTTTGAGATACACATTAATTCACAGAAATGGTAACATAATTGGTTATCGAATTGATTTCCTTGATCCGTATGAATTTCTAACGGACATCCGTAACGTTTTATCCATCCCCGAAATAAAGTGTCCGCTACTGTTTCGGTCTCCATGTTAGGTATTGGATAAATTGCTGTGTTTTTTGAGAAATAATCCGCCACTACTAAAATACACATATTTCCATTTTCAGACTTGGGAAATGGTCCTGCTAGATCAGCTGCTTTCCTATCAAATCGTCCACCGGCCACATAACTTTTTATGAAATGCCTCTTCTTTTTCTGTGGATTTTTCTTTTCCTCACAAATATGACACGATTTGACATAGTCACTGATATCACGATGAGAGTTAGGCCAATAATATGAACTTAAATCCGCTCTTTTCTTGGTTCTAAGAATTCCTTGATGTCCAGAAATAGGCGAATCTTGGAAATGCCATAACAATGCATTTCTCAGTGATTTAGGTGTACAGATCCGTAAACATATTGTATCGTCCTGTATCCACTTGATACACAACACGCCCTCATGTATGGTGAGTAGTTCCCATCGTCCATACCAGAATCGACTCTCAGGGGGGCATATGAAATAAAGTGTCGAATTTAGGCTTGTCTTTGCTCCCATATTTTTCAATCCAACCTAGAATTAAATCCGATAACTTTGTCCTCCATCTGAGGTTTTCGAAGTCCAGAATATGTTAAGTCTACATTGGGCTCAGGTTGCGGCTTTGCTCGTCTTGGTCTATTTTCTGTTCGTCCTCTTCGTTTTCCTCATCATTTGGTGTACTGGTGCAAAATGGTGCCAGTCCTTCCTCACTTTCCCGAGCTGATGGGGCATCTTCACTTTCATTAAAACTGTTAAGAAGAGATCTGCGTGTGCTCCTCTGAAATCTAGGTGTTTCAGTCTCGTTTCCCTGCGTAAGCTCCATACTTCTCGGTGTATAAGTTGTCCGATCTCCACTCATTTTTGTGTTTTAACAATCGTATGTTTTAATTCTGCATCCACAAGCTGGGCAATATCTGCTCAACACATTTCCATCTGAATTTTGAATGAAACACACATTGTCTTTCTTATTAAACATCACAAAACAGTTAGGACACTCTTTACGCGATGTGACGTCTATCCTTCCCAGTAAAACATAATTTCCGTTGTCATCTATATCGTACACATTCACAAATCTTCGGGAATTTTCCTGAGCACTCATTTTAAAATGTACGTTTTAATTCACTGATATATCCAAAATCACGGCACACATTTTCATTTGCGAATAATCCAAATTTTCACACTGTAAATCTCCAAGAATAAGAACGATAAAACTCACAAACATCCATTTGAAACACAGGATAAAAAGAGTTAATCCAAACACATTGTCACAATTACGGAGAAGAATATGATAATAATCCAATGGAAATTGAATCCGTTTTTTAACTGAGGAATAACATATCCCACAGCTGCCACCAGTTGTAGCGGGACCGTGCGTGCGGTCCTTTTTGCTATTTTAAAATCCTCCTTAGAATTAATTAAATTCCTCCTTTGGTAGCGTAATAAAAATTCCAGTTATAAGTTTGCAAATTTATTACATGTTTTAATTATGTACAAATAATCCAAAATATAATTTCACAAATCGTTAATCCACACACTATATGTCTCTCACTGACTGTCTCTATATCCCCTATCTCTCTCTCTCTCTTGAGCACGCGTGCGTGCACGCCCTATATATATATGTTAGGGGCAGCTCCGGTGGAGCTGCCAATACACAGCAGCTACCGGGGAACTGCCGCTCTGTAGACACTTTAATTATGTAATATAAACAAGAGGCCCATGGGCCTTATAGGTCACCTGAGCATTATGCAACAACTTTCCAGTGATTGAATTTGATTCATGTTTTAAGCCAGATGCTATGGCATTCACAATTTTGAAAGAGGCACCATTGATCATCATAACAATACACTTCGCAGTTGCTTAGTTTGTTTACTTAATACCCAGACACAGGGTAAGGGAACACAAAATGCATTTGAACTAATCAGTAATATTCAGCAATAATTAGTAGTGCCCCTACCATACATGAACCCCTGACCCTTAGGCCTTGATATTTGATCAATACCAAGGAGCAGATTTCAAACTTTTCATCATTTCCAGTATATAAGTACAACCCCCCCCCCAACTCTATGGTACCCCTGACCCCGGGGCCTTGAAATTCACGATTGTGGAAGATATGGGCCCTTGTCCATCATAACTATATTGGTAGTAAATCTGCTTAATACCCTGGAGCAGAGAAGAAAATTTTCAAAGAATTCATGTACTTTCACTATATAATCAATAGAGCCCCGCCCTAACACCAGAACCCCTGACCCTGGGGCATAAAATTTACAATTTTGTTAGAGGCACTCTTGCTCATCATAATTATGTACTGAGTTAGTATATCCAGGAGCAGAGAAGAAGATTTCAAAGAATTCATGCATTTTCACTATATAATCAATAAGAGCCCAGCCCTAACACCAGAACCCCTGACCCTTGGGCCATAAAATTCACAATTTTGGTAGAGGCACCTTTGCTCATCATAACTATGCACCTAGTAAGTTTATTTAATACCTAGGAGCAGAGAAGAAGATTTTCAAAAAATTCATGTATTTTCAATATATAATCAATAGAGCCCAGCCCTAACACAAGAACCCCTGACCATGGGGCCATAAAATTCACAATTTTGGTAGAGGCACTTTTGCTTATCATAACTTTGTACTTAGTTAGTTTATTTAATACCCAGGAGCAGAGAAGAAGATTTTCAAAGAATTCATGTATTTTCACTATATAATCAATAGAGCCCAGCCCTAACACCAGAACCCCTGACCCTGGGGCCATAAAATTCACAATTTTGGTAGAAGCACCTTTGCTCATCATAATTATGCACCTAGTAAGTTTATTTAATACCTAGTAGCAGAGAAGAAGATTTTCAAAGAATTCATGTATTTTCACTGTATAATCAATAGAGCCCAGCCTTACACTAGAACCCCTGGCCCTAGGGCCATAAAATTCACAACTTTGGAAGAGGAAACTATGTTCATCATAACTATGTACTTAGTTGGTTAATTTAATACCCAGAAGCAGAGTAGAAGATTTTCAAAGAAATAATGCATTTTCACTACATAATCTATATAGCCCCTCCCTAGCACAAGAACCCGTGACCCTGGGGCCATACAAATTCACAATTTTGGTAGAGGCACTCTTGTTTATCTTAACTATGTACTTAGTTGGTTTATTGAATACCCAGGAGCAGAGAAGAAGATTTTTAAAGAAATAATGCATTTTCACTACCTCCTTATTCAGCCCCGCCCTAGCACTAGAACCCCTGACCCCAGGGCCATGAATTTCACAATTTTGGTAGAGGACTCATTGCTGATTACAATCATGCAAACAGTTTGACTACTTGATGTCCAGGACAGTTTGACTACTTGATGTCCAGGAGTAAAGAAGAAGATTTTTAAAGATTGCACTAATTTTAGTGGTGTTGGCCTCACCCCACAGGCCCCAGGGGGGCAGGGATCATGAAATACACAAATTTTGTTCCCCCTCACCCATAAATGCTTTATGCCAAATTTGGTTGAAATTGGTTCAGTGGTTGCAGAGAAGAAGCTGAAAATGTTCAAATGTTAACGCACAACGCACGACGACGGATGAAAACAGATAGCAATAGGTCACCTGAGTTTACTCAGGTGACCTAACAAATACTTGACAGTACATGACTATGCTCCAACAAAAAGTGTGGATAAGGGAGGGGCTGGCATTGAACAATTACAACAGTTGAAAGGGCTGGTACACAGATTTGTAGATCTGATTTTCTAAAATTGTTAAAATAATATCATGATTCATATGTTGCTAAGGCATTTCACACTGCATGAAATATACTAAAGTAATGTTTTAAAATATCTTTTATCTGAACATAATTAAAACTACAAAGATAGAACACGTTTCATTGACATAGCAGGGACGTAGCATCGTTTTTGAAAGTGGGGGGGAGGGGGGGGCAACCAGGGAAAATATTTTTACTTACCTCAAAAAGTTAATAAGCCAAAAAAAAGGAAATAGCCCAAACTCGAAAATCCTATTTCGTGTGTGTGTGTGTGTGTGGGGGGGGGGGGGTAGTTGCCTAACTTATTTTCACGGCTTACTTCCTTCCACTTACATTTTTGCAATACAATACTATATATCCTTCATATCTTTAAACCATGGTAAGAAGTGGTGGGCCAACAGAACTTTCAATAGACATTTTCTATAGTAAAGGTAATTTTGTGGGGGGGGGGGGGGGGGGGGGGGCAGGTTGTTGCCCCCTGTTGCAACGTACCTGCATATATCCTAGCACTGTCACAAAGTAAACTAATCCATAATAGAGATAACTCTTAATGACAAAAGTGTGCATTATAAATTTGTCAACTTGAAGGGTTTTCTGTCCAATTTTGCCCCACAAGCCAAGCTATAATTGTTTGAATTTTACTTTTTTACTTGGATAATCATAAGAGTAATATTTTTTGTAAAGTTGTTTTATGTAAACAAAAAAAAGTGTTGTAAAATTTGTAAAAAGAAAAAAAAATCACAAGAATCTTAGCCTTCCTTTTGCCCTTTCACACATGTATTTTACAGCTTCTTACTCTGACAGCAGACAAAAGCTCTAACTTAAATAGGTCCAACCCTTTCCGAAGATTTCCCTTAAACTTCCCATTCCTTTTAGTGATATGGGCATAGAACCCCTTGGGTTATAAAGGGGGAAATGAACTAAACTTACATAAAAAAAATTTACTATTCAGAATCAACTTTTAACAGCACTGGCGGATTTAGAGGGTACTCACACTCGCCGATTTTTTTTGTCCCAAATATACTTAAGATTTAACAAATCATTTTTTAGCTCTACTGGTCAGAGACCATAAGAGCTTATGCGATTGTAATGCGTCCGGCGTTTGTCCGTGTGTCTGCAAACAATTTTTCAAAATGCTACTCTTCCTACAGTTTTTGTCTAATTTTAATATCACTTGGCACACAAGCAAACTACACTAAGATACATAATTCTGTGTATCGTTTATTAATAATTTTCGGTGAACGGTGTTGCCGTGGTTACGAAAAATAGAAATTTCTGTTAAACTGTTTCAAAATGCTACTTCTCGGGGGTTCAAAGGATCTTGAATGTTGAGACCTGATACATACTTCTGTAAAGTTTAGTCTCTTCGCATTTCTTATCGAATTCGTGCTCCCAGATGCTACGGACGGAATACCCCACTTCCTCTAAGACTGAATTCCTTCTGACCGTTTGCTCGTGTTAAATTCGTAGACGGTATAAGTCGTATCCGCCCGGTCGACGGTATAATTTCCGATCTTGAATTCTCCCCCGTTTCTTGCATGCCGTATTGCCGTAAGGCAATTTTTCAATTCAATCGGCAACGGTGGCATACAGTATTTCCCTCTTCACAACTGTTTTCTCATCCAGTCGAGCTCCTATGCAATTTTTCAACTCAATCGCTCCTCTATTATTTTCCTCCTGTAGGCTGGAACAATCGATTTTCTCTATTGATGGGTTACTTTATGGTTAAATTAAACCCATTTCATTCACCTTGAACGAAGTCACATTCCCGCCATAAAATGTCTGCGTCTTTATCATCCCAGGTAAACGTATTATAAACCTCAATGGTTTCAGCGCCAACCACGTGGAGTAAGGTCATAGCTGCACTTCATCATCTTTCTCCGCCGTTCCGGACTATATGATATATATGTCCAATTGCTGCTTAGATCGCCTTAAATTCTCCTTTAAGTTTCCGTTTAAGTTAAGTGCGGCTGGAGGGTTTTACCGGTCCATTTTACTTCTGACACCATGCAAGATTCTCAGTAACACTTGTGCACGGTTGCTATCTTTAATACACAATGCATGGCGTCACAATTACAATAATACATTTCATATGACAAGCGGCATAACTCTGTAAATCTTATTACAGAAAAATTTTGCAAATACTATGCAAACCTTCGCAGCACTTCAAACACCGTCTGTTTACATGTGAATGACCAGGGGCCCAAGCTAATATCGAGTAAAAGAAAGTAGGTCATTTTTGAAATTGATTTTAGAAAATCTAAGAAATATATGGAATTTCGGAATGAAATGAAGAATGTTTATCTATGAATAGATTTACATAGAAAGTAGAATTTTATAGAATTTGAATAAAAAATATTTTATTAGCGAAATTTGGTATCTAGTGAAAGAGTTCCATACCTTTATTTTTTTAACACAAAATTTATTTTAGCGATCCAAACGCCTGTGTGATCTACACTGGTATTTACATCCACATATAGTCCATACTTCACATTAGGAAGAACAGTTAAATAATCCAATTGAAATAAATATAAAAACCTAAAATCCCATTATCCTGTCTAAATCCATACTGATATCTAAAACTAGCAACAATAACAGAAGTGCAACTTTATCATCTGCAGTTTTTCTTCAACTGTCCAAATGATCAAATGCGCTCATGTATATAGGATACCGAGCCACCAAAATGTGGGGGGTTAAAACTTTACTTCCTTTAAATGGGGGAGGCAATACATAAAATCAAAGTACTCAGAAGTACAGAGAGCCGGGCTCATTTACAGAGTAGAATGGATTTCTTACATGAATCACGTTTATATTCTGATGAAAAAATTATATTAGAACTATCAATATAAACGATAAGACACTGACAGTGAGTTTTCAATTCTAATACCACTGTCCGATTTTGTCAGAATCAGAATTAATCTGGTACCGCAACTGAATGTAAACAAACAGGCCAGTCTGGATCCCTCTCTTGCGTTACCTCGTATGTGTAGAGAACTACGGTAACACTGATTATCAAAAATCCTTACGCTATTGAACTATGTTCTTTGACTTATGAAGTTTCAAGTCTTTACGACTAATGTTTATTTTATGTAGATAAAACTTCGTTTTATTTTTGTTGCTTTATTTAGCGTTTGTATCATCTCAAAAGCGGTTGAGAGTAAGAACTATATTTTTGCACGTAACTTTAAAATGGCGACTATGGGGTCAACATCCTGCCTTGAACAGGATCACATAAGCCGGCAATTGCTCTTTGAGCAATAAGCCCGGCTAATTATGCAATTTTATATAATTGGACTGCCTTACCATTTGATATAAAGAATAAATTATCTAAATTTTATCAACTTTCATATATTAAAAATTAGTTTATTTCAAATATAATCTTTATTTGATCCAGGTCCTTCTGCATTTCACAAGATTTCTCATAATTTGAAGCTGTTCTAGGACAGCAGTGGGTGGAGAAGTTGACCTTCCACAAATTCTCCTTTCCAACCTCTCCCGTCTCCCCGAGCGTTTTTGACGACTTCTGTGAAAATTACATGCTTAATTATACAATATCGTATATCTTTTATCATTTAAAAAATCGCAATAGGACATTTTAATAATGATTTTATTAATGGCGTTCTTCCTACACTTTGATATACGACCTGTTTAACATGCAGAGACAAGTTTAGTCTGTTTTACAAAAGAGTTTATCTTTGCAATTACTCTCGTTGTTTTGTTTTTTTGTTTTTTAGCTCACCTCAACGAAGCTGTTTGTGATACCCTCGACGAGACAGGTTAAGGTTAAGTTTTTTGGGGGCAGTTTTCTTTTTAAGTACTTCCGTGTCCTATATTGATTAGACATGCATGAAAGATGCTTCTAGTGTATTTCATTGTACCAGTCCAAGATTCAGATGCTGCAGTTTAAACAAAGAAATGACAAGATTAATGTTTTTTGGAGCAGGTTAGCATTTTTGGTTCAGTTTTTGGTGTAGGTTTCATTTTTAAGTAACTAAAAACCCTATGTTGACCAAACTTGCATGGATGATACATCTAAGGATGCATACTGCCGGGCTTGCTTCGGATGCTGAATCTTAACTACATTTTCCGGTTGAGTGAACAGGTTAAAGTTTTTGGTACAGATTTCATTTCCAAGTAACTATAAACCCTATGTTGACCAAACTTGCATGGATCATACATCTAAGATTGCATACTACCAGGCTTGCTTCGGATGCTGAATCTGACCTACATTTTCCGATTGATTGAACAGGTGAAAGGTTTTGGTACAGGTTTCATTTCCAAGTAACTATAAGTCCTATGTTGACCAAACTTGCATGAATGATACATCTAAGGATGGATACTACCAGGCTTGCTTTAGATGCTGAATTTGACCTACATTTTCCGGTTGAGTGAACAGGTTAAAGTTTTTGTTACAGGTTTCATTTCCAAGTAACTATAAGCCCTATGTTGACCAAACTTGCATGGATGATACATCTAAGGATGCATACTACCAGGCTTGTTTCGGATGCTTAATCTGACCTATATTTTCCGGTTGAGTGAATAGGTTAAAGTTTTTGGTGCTGGTTTCATTTCCAAGGAACTATAAGCCCTATGTTGACCAAACTTGCATGGATGATACATCTAAGGATGCATACTACTAGGCTTGCCTCGGATCCTGAATCTGACCTACATTTTCCGGTTAAGTGAACAGGCAAAAGTATTTAGTGCAGGTTTCATTTTCAAGTAACTATGAGTTCTTTAATGACCAATCTTGCATGGATGATACATCTAAGGATGCATACAACCAGGCTTGCTTCGGATGCTGAATCTGACCTACTTTTTGTGAATAAGTGAAAATGTTAGTTTTTGATGCATGTTTCATTTCCAATTAACTATACATCTTAAGATGCACATTGATGGACCTGCTTCGGATGCTGAATTCGACATACATTTTTCAGATAATAGACCAGGTAAAAGTTATGTTTGCAGGTCTATTACCAAAAAACTATAAGGCTTATATAACATTGTATAAACCAAACTTGCACAAATGATGCATCAAGGGATGAAAACTCTCAAATTTGCTTCAGATGTTGGATTTTAATTGCATTTTCATGAAGAAGAACTAGTTTTAATTTTTTATATAGGTCTATTTCAAAGTATCAGATCAAAATTGCTTAATTATTTTCATTTTTGGAATGTACACTTTTTGTTGGTTAATTGTGTGACTTTGCCTTACTTAAAGACAACATTCGTTGAGGTGAGCTCTGTTATCTCTGATTGTTTTAATCATGCCTAAAATTTTGTTCATGAGGAGTTATATGAGCTAATCAACTAGCAAATTACATAAATAGAATATCAATATAAGGTTAATTAAAAAAAGGTCTACCTCATCTCCAGCATGATAGAATCTTCCACTTCTACAAAAAGTGTCAAAATTGGGTCCATTTCGGCAGGAGGACTACCAAGCCTTCAGATGTAGTAGTTGTGGTGGTGGCGCACGATGGCTGCATTGTTGACGAGTAACTGAAAATTTGTAAGATAATTTTTAGGTATCTAGAGTGGCATTTAGTTTTCGAATAAAAAATACATACAACTCAATTCATTTCGCTTGCATCATTGAATTAATATAGGAAGTACATGTGTATATAATATATACAAATAAAAATTAATACCTAAATAAATAAAGAAATACATTCATTGTATATAAAGGTCGTAATAAGTTGTTTCCTAACAAATATTTGCATGTTGTAAATATAAGTAAATTTACTTTGGATCGAAGACTTGACCGTTGAATTCTTCCTCCAGCTCAATCCATTTTTTCTCGATGTCCTGAAACTTCGTCATGCTGTACTGTTTGTCATCCATTTCGATGTTTTGGTCACTTTTATTTTGTTGTAGCAATATAAGTAACTTTGATACTTGTTGGTCGGGCTTTTGCTTGTGTTCCATATATCTACACTAATAAATTTTGCAAGTAAACTCCGAGACGGCAGCACTTAAGTTCCTACTTATTCATCTAACAACACACTGGGTATACTGAAAGGAAAAAAAAACCCCGCAGGGTAGCATAATATTCGAAAAAAAAATTTGACCGCGTGGCCGAAAATTACAAAAAATATGTCGGATGAGAAATTTAATTACTTTGCATCAAATTCAGTGTTCAGATTTACTCAGCCGTAAAATGTATGACGTCACATAGGGAAAACGCTAAAAAGACCAAAACTCGTGCACTTTGATGACGACGAGTTTGTCAACAAATCTTGTTGCACCATTTAATGCACCTAATGTATGCACCTTGATATTGAGAGGCGATATGAATTACTTGCAATTTTGGTAGTTTACGAAAGTTCTGTGGGGTCTGGTTTTCGAACTGGCTTATACATGAAGAAGGCAGCAACGGGTAAGAAAGCAGTTTCTTCTAAATTTTTCCCCATAAAGCATATGTTGTCAGAGAGGACCTGAATTGGTTTCCAATCAACCATGACGAAGTTGTTAACGCGAAACAGAGTCATGTTACGAGCGAGTTATTCGCCCTGCCGTCTTATAATTCGCCAGCTTAATACCACAAAACCGCATTTTAAACAGAAGACTATCATAACCATTACATTCACTCGAAAAATGAAAAAAAAAAACAATTCCGCAATTTGGATTTTTGAGCCGATCAACTTACTGTTGTGTTCATCTTACTGGCGCATGCACCCCTCGTATGACTAATTATTGGCGTGGTTACCAATGCCCAATATAGCCAGGGTTTGAAAGATAAACACTTAACACTTTGATGAATTCCATGCAAAGGAGACATAAGGCTCATGATAGATGCGCGGTAGAGGCATTGAAGATAATTAGAGTTTTCGATTTTCCCTTTTGGAGGGTATCGTCATATGAGCTTCAAGAACTCATAAATTATTTGACAAAATCCAACGGGATTTCGGTTATATCTTTCTGAAAGATGATTTAAAAACCTAGGAATACTGAAAAAAATTAAAGGAAAAATAATTAACCTCAAAAGCTTACCCTGCGTTTCTCTTTCTTTTCAGTATATAAGGTGATGTGCGTAAACTATATTCAGATTTCACTCGCATAGTGAGTATCGTACATTGCATTAAAAGTCTTCATTACCGGCCGCCAGGAGGCGGTCGGTTATATGATATGAAAGTTTTAAGTCCCTGTGCGTTTCTGCGGAGCTAACAATTTAAATAAAAATATTCAACATCATATCGCCGGCGTTTTAATATTAAACAAAGATTTCTAAATGTTTAGGAAAAAGCACAATAATCGTAAAATTCAATTTTATAAATAATGGGGTAAATATTTCATCCAATCCTGATTGACAACCTCTGATATAACTGAAGTGCGGAGAAAATTAGTAGGAGTGTTAGGCATAGTCTAAAACAAAGACCACGTTGTAAATCAACAATTCTACTTTCTCTTTTTAAAACAGGATCTGCTGTATTAATTTGAAATGAAGTGTATATTTAAACATTTCCTACGGATATTTTTAAAAAAAATATGATGAAATATTGATTTCTTAAAAGCAAAGAATATTACGACATGTTGGTCCAGGAAACTAGTATAGAGCGCGTTTTACAATGTGCCAAACATTTTCCCGCCACATCTCAACACCAAAACAAAGAGATTGAAAGTGGTGGATCTTGAAGGAGTTGGGGGGGGGGGGGGGGTTTAACCTCCTATAAGAGAGAGCGAGGCGCCCCACATGTTAAATATTTGCAGCGTTTTTATTAAGGTCAAACTATAGCTAAGTTTAAACTTTAGTTTTGTACTTTTAATGTAAAAACTACTTAAACAGCAAGTTGTACCAAACCGAGTGCAGAGACGCAGAGGAGTATTGCATAGTTTATATTGCCTATACATATAATACTGTACATGCATTATGCAATCGGCATTGTCGCATGCATTTTTTTTCATGTCACAAGTATATTTTAACAGATAAATATAAGAATTCTTTTTAAACAGCAAATTTCAGTTTCTGAAGAATTTATTTTTTAAAAACAGCAAATTTCAGTTTCTGAAAGGAACTTCAACAGTTATATACATTTGTAAATTGGTTTGCGGCCGATTTTTGACGCTTGCGTCAATATGTTTCTTGTTAATTTTCTATAAACAGCCATGAAAATATACAGAGGTGCGCAGGGTGGCGTTTCCGGTTGACGGAACTAAGATACTGGTGATTTTAATAAAAGAAACTACAAGCCAATCGTTTTATTCATAAAACGTCAAACTTGAATTATTTAATCAAGACTTCATTGAAATGTAAAAGGAATAAATTGTGATACCGATTTAAAAGGTTTATTGTGCAAATATTGCTTAAAGGGTAATGGAAATGAGTGGCAATTCTTTATATGTTTTAGAACGCGGCGAAATAAAACCAACAACAAAACCGCATCGAAATCGATGCACGATTAATGGAGTTATTGCCCGTTGAAAGCGTCTATTTTTACCTGTTATGAAAATCCAATCAAGCAAAAAATCGCATCGATCGAATACGAGGCTATATCACCGTGACGTCACAACAAGGACAGATTAGGCGGATTCGTATAAATTACAACGAGATTAGTTCCGTCAAGACGATATCAGCCTTGATATGTCAGATAGGTCCTCAATACATGTATTTGATAAACCAGATGGATTTAATGTCGAGCTTGGTATAAGACCTTACCAGTTTGAACCAGAAGCTGATTCTGACGAGGATTTTGTAGTTGAAAACAACGCAAAAACAACGCACAGCCCAGTGAAGACGAGCACGTGGGGAATACTGATTGGTTAGAAAATAGCATTTTGCTCAATTAAATTGTTTAAATATGACAAATGTAGTCTCATATTCAGACTTAATGACTATATTATACACAATTTATTGCGTATTTTATTTAGGGTATGACTGAACCATGAACATTCTCTGCTCTAAAGTTAGCTGCAGAACTGTAGCTCTCCAAAAAAAATATATAATGATAGACCGGAGAGATACACTGCCACCCACTGAAAAATCTGTATACTTGTTGCGCACCAAAAAGTGCGCAGTTTTTCGATCTATTACTCCGTGCTTTTAAAACTGTCATTTCAAAATATTACTAACCTGTGTTCCTAACATATTCTTTCATTGTTCCCACAACAAAACATTCCTCATAATGTTTTTAATAGCCCTCCTGGCCCTGAAATTTGAGATCATCGAAAGTTTCGCCTATTTATACTGCCATTTTCGTTTGCAAGATAATTCGGTTCAACGCGCTTCGTACAGATGTCAACTACTAAAGTAATTGAAAGAGGAGTAAGGACTTTATTGAAATCAGCATTTTTTGCAATTGAAGTAAGAATTCGGAAGGAAAGATCGAAAAACAGCGCACTTTTTAGTGCGCAAAAAGTATACAGTTTTTTCAATGGGTGACACTGTAGCTCTCCGGTCTACAAATAATAATAAAATAACAGTGCGACTTTTAAATCCGGAGACGACATTTGTCCGGACTTTCGCCAACCACTTTTCCAAAGATATGTGGAAACCAATTATGTCATCTGATGGGATTTTTTAAAACTTAACACATGAACCAAACTTTACACCTGATTATCTTCTAAGTAAAAAGATATTACACCTGAAATCAAGAAATCCCATGGGATAATGGTGGGATTTTTTTCTCCTAACTAATATCCCACCATTATTCTGTAGGGGAAAAATTATTCTGTGGGATTTTTTCTCCCACAGAAGTTTGAAAATCCCATAATTGCTTTATAATTGGACAAAATCTCCCTTATATTTGTACATAGAAAATAATCTCCCATCTCTTTACAAATGTGGGATTTATCCCATATTTATTTCAAAACAGAAAAAATTTCTCCCATGGGATTAAGAAACAACAGTTTTAAACCAAATTAAAAAAAATATTGAACAGTTTACCTACTATTAATTATTTACTTTAATTTAGGTTACTGTGTTTCCTACACCTTTTTTATTTCTTAAAATTATCCAATTTTGGGGGCAGTGGGGTAATGTTTTATTTTTTAAATGATTAAAAATTTTACATGAAATAGCACTAAAAATCAAAAGTGGTTTATCTCTACAACTTTCAGTTTTTTTTTAAACTAAAAAGACAATCTACTTGTATGTAGATTACCTTCTTTTAGTCCTTGTATGCAAATTTTGAATGGGAAAAAATGCAATTAAGAAAGAACAAATCTTTTTCGTTATTTTCCTCATAATCATTTAGGTTAATTTATTGCGTAAGTGTCATTTGTCAAGCTTTACAACAAGATCAGATCCATATACGTTGTTAGATCTTTGCCTATTTGCTGCACTAAACTGATGGGTTTCCAATTAAAAAATCACATGAAATTGGGGCGTGTCATTCACTCTGAGATTCTCGAAGAGTTTTAAAAATTATTCAGATGAACAAACTGTAATAATGTACCTATTTTTTAATCTTAATTTTCTTTGTATGATCCTGATCATGCCTTGTTTTTGTTCCAATGACAGCTGGAAATTATTTTACACATAACGAACCCGATCTGACAAAAGAAATAATGTTGAATTAATTCCAGACACAAAACTATAAACAACATATCAAATAAACTCGATGTATGAATAATAAAACAGCATTAACATTTCGTGGCAAGCGTCTGTCGCAATCTACTTATACATTATATATGAAAGTAAACCGGCGGAATCCAGGGAATCGTTACCTGCCTACCGGGATGCCCTCCCTACTAACCTGGCGCGATAGCGCCCCCACAGGAAAAATAACTGTGGTGGGAACAGACCTCTTGGAACCGATGAGTGACCGCCACATACGAATAGGGATTTCAAGATCTGACCCAAGTCCTCATTGTAAACTGTCTCTCCTGGTACAAAACAACATGGGGATAACACCCCCAGGGGTAGCTGGGTACCTTAGACCCCCAAAACCTGCCCCTCGTTCCACAAGGGTCAAGCCGGTACCTCAGTTGCCGCTGAGGTAACCCCCAAATCTTCCCCAGTACTGAGGATAGATAACCCAGAGTTTTGAGCCAGACATGGTAGAAATCCTCATTCGTGGTTATCCCCGAACTCCGCCATATGAACTTGTCTATACAAGTTCACCCGCCATGAACGCGTTGTGTACCCTATATGCCTACACCTATAATGCTTTCACCCACCGATCCTTCCATGTAACATATCAAGATCATAAATGCAAATATTAACATATCTTTATACGCATACACATAAAGGTGAATTGTTTGAAAATCATGTTATCGAGCTGTGTCATCTGGGAATACCTTTACATCCCTCTGATTGTCTAAGAAGGCTTCGAGACCACCCTGCAATCTACTGAGAAACACAGAATTTCCTAAATCATTAAAATATGTGTCATCATATCCAAACAGCTCTTTTTGGACAAAAGTAATTGTTGGATGTCTGATGACCTGACCTCCTTTTGCTTTAAGGAATTGCTTAACTCTGCGGTTTACATGTTTTCGCATAGCATAAACTTTGATGCAGATTTAGCATTGTGCCAGTATAAACGTGGTAACATATCAGACCAAATAACAGACATGTTTGGAGCCAGTAACTTGCAACGAAGGAAGGGGCATTTGATATTTTCATGAAGTAGTCTTCTAGGCACAATGCCTAGGTCATTAGAACCCAAGTGAACCACCAAATAATTTGGTGGAGGATTAGATTTCAGTTTATTTTCAAAAAAGGAGTCAAATCCTTCCCATCTCATTCCCCTGACACCAAACCACATTATGGAGATGTTCTTATCTTGCAGAGTGAGGTTTCTCCCCTAGGTCTATCGTTGGTACTTCTGGCTGCCCAGTATACTATTGAGGATCCCACTACCCACACTACTCTCCTACCACCTACAAAACTTAAAATTTGTTAGGAAAGAAAAAAAAATTAAGTAAATTTTAAGTATGAAGAGTATGCCTTCGACTTCCATCTGCCCTATTCTTTGATTATTTGATCTTGTATGCCCCTCAGTGCTGCCTCAGTTGCCGCCCCTATGCGAAACGAGTGTGACCTAAAATGCCCATTCTTAATGTTGCAGAATTGTAAAGTTTTGGATAACAGGGCAGAAAACTGGTAACGTGTTAAAGGCTTACCATCAAAATGCACCAGGAATTGATTAGCACTTGGTGTGCCTCGAATTCGAAGCCCTAAAAATTTACTTATGATAGAAACAGGACGAGCTGGCCCTTCTGTACTAGATAAAAACAAGGTAGCCTTTTTACCCAATTGGTCTGTTTTTGATTTTCTTATAGTCAGCTTAACCTGCTTTTGTCCATTGATTTGAATGATGTTAATGTCGCTTTGTTGCAAAGGTCGTGAGTCCTGTCCTCTTGGTGATTTACAGGTATTCGCCTACTTTTAAGAAGCCAAAAAATGCCAAGCAAAAAGCAGCCTTAAAAAGATGAACTTCATAACTAGAGGAACAGACCTTCTCTAAAGCCTGTAGAAGTGCTACCAGTATCTCCAAAGTAATAGGGGCTCGAGTATCTTGTTTTGGCATCAGCCTTGCAGCCCCTTCCAATAACTGAAACAAGAAAAGATTTTGTTACGTCTGTAAAACCATGAATTTTGTACATGTATGACAAGCCCGACATGTATGTCTTAATAGATCCAGGTGATTTCCCCTCAGTTGACATATAAGCTATATAGTGAACTACATGATCTACCGGAGCTGGCCAAACCAAACAAATACCTGAAATGATTGAAACTTTGGAAAGCAGCCTTATATGTGTACCATGTATTCTCAGCCATAGAGGCCTTTAACAGTTTTCAAAGTCAAATCTCCCAGATTTCTAGGGGCAACTGGATGGGTGCTGGGTCTGCTTGTGGAGACAAATCCCGAAAACGACGCCACTGGCAACGAGAAATAGAATCTGCAGTTGCGTTTGATTTGGTATCTATGTACTCTGCCTTAAATCTTATGTTAAATAAATGGTATTAAGCACAAGTTTCCTAACCAGTTTCATAACGTCTTCAGATTTAGAAGTTTTGTTGACTATGTGTACAACTGCTTGATTGTCAATATGGAATATCTTTTTATTAGCCAACTAATAACCCCACACTAATATAGCTGCTACCACAGGGAACAACTCAAGAAATGTCATGTCACGCAGCCTTCCCGTTTCCGACCAATGCTGAGGCCATCTACCAAAAGCCCACCTATTCTGAAAAAATATTCCAAATCCCCCAGACCTACCCCCTGCACTATCTGTGTATAACTGGAGAGTATCACTAGAGACCCATAGTCTCTCCGGAAAGAGGGTCACTCCATTATAATGGTTAAGGAAATCGAGCCACATAACTAAGTCTAATTTCGAGCCACATAGCTAATTCTAATTTCATAGAAGATATTACTCTTATTACGTGTTTCGCCTTCCTTACACCTATCGTGGCATCGATGAGTCTCCTAATAAAAGCTCTACCTGCTGCAACTACCTTACGATCAAAATTCAATAACCCTATTATAATAATAATAATCTTTATTGCATATTACACCCACATGGGTCAAGCAATACAAAAAAGAAACAAAATCAATGAGAACAATGAATTATATATACAATATCCATATAGAAATTTATTCCCTAAATGTTACACCGATGTGGACCTTTTAGTTCTCAATTCTAATGATTGTTTTATAAAAGTGCAAACAGCCGATATAACTTCAAGTTTTGGACTTAGTATATATTCAAGTTTCTGAGTAGGTGATTTGAGGTAGAATGAAGAACAATTATCTAACATAACTTTTATAAGTATATTCCTTGCTTGTATATTCAAGCTACAATGTAGAAAAAAATGTGATTCATCATCAATAGTATTACATGAAGAACATAATCTTTGTTCTCGAGTTGTTTTCTTATGTCTACCAGTTTCTATCATTAGGCAGTGGTCACTTGTTCGAAATTTAGTTAGCATTTGTCTATTCCTAAAACTATTTTCAAGCGTAAGATACTCTTCCATATCGACATTGTGTTTTATTTTACTGTACAAGTATAGTTTTGAATTTTCTGTAAATTTAGATATTTTTTCCATAGTTTTCTCTTTATAATTATCTAGTACAATTTTCTTCAACTTCTTTTTAACTGAATTTCTAATTTTGTCAAATTTTTCATCTTTTTTGTTGTAGTCATTGCTATTTAAATTATTTTCTTCAAATATAGACATTGCAAGGGTATGCCAGGAGTAAAA